>NC_067398.1:548870159-549188159 GCF_016432865.1 Antechinus flavipes
CATCTAGGATGACACAATGGAGGAGGTGCTGGAGAGGCTCCTGATATTCTAATGATGTCTAAAATGGATAAAGACCTTTATCCCATCAAACATTAAAAGGGAATAAATATAGCCTAAGGTCTAAGATGTAAGACTTTTATTCTATCAAACATTAAGAGGGAATGGTTATAGCCTAAGGTCTAATATATAAGACCTTTATCCTATCAAACATTAAGAGGGAATGGTTATAACCTGAGGCAGAGTAACTAAATAGGACAATTAGGGAAACTGAGTCAGGACATTAAAAGAGAACTGTGGCACAACAAGCCCAAAGACTGACTTAGAAAGCCCTAACTAAATTTCTATGCATCATATCTATTTGATTCTCGAAAGAATTCGGTGAGGTAGATAACCCTGACATTATCCTTCTTCATTTTATAGTTGGGGAAACTGAGGCTTAGCTTGTATGATTTGGCAGTGGTCAAACTGCTAGAAAGCCTTAGAGGAAGGATTTCAAACTAAATCTTACTGATCCCAAGTGGAACAGTCTACTATCCTTGAGGTCTCTGATCAAATGCTTGATTTGTAGGAGAATAATTTGAAATTTGCTAATAATGTATGTGTTAGTGTTGTGCCACAGTTCCCTTTTAATGTCCTGACCCAGTTTTCCTAATTATCTTATTCAATTACTCTGCCTCAGGTTATAACCATTCCCTCTTAATGTTAGGAGAAAGGTCTTCTATCTTAGACCTTAGGCTATAATCATTCCCTCTTAATGTTTGATGAGATAAAGGTCTTTATCCATTTTAGACATCATTAGAATATCAGGAGCCTCTCTGGTACCTGCCTATATTATGTCATCCTCATCCTAGGTGCCTCTCCCCATTAGGTCATCTCCATCCAGGTACCTCCCCCATTATGTCATTGTTTTTGTTACCCTATAAAAGAATCTTGTATCTGACATTCGCAGCTGGATTCTTGGAGATGATTGTCTTATTCAGCCCTGGGACCAAACCATGGACCCATTTGGTCCCAGTAAATCTCTCCCATTTAATAAATTATTAAATACTCTCAAATCTCTACCTTGCTCAGTTTCTCCGGCATTAGTGTTAGCAGCTTTGTTTCTCCTTTACAAAGGTTGGGCTCTCAAACTTCATGCCTATTGCTTCAAGTCAACTTTACCATCTGTCTCTGCAATCAGGGTGAATGTGATAGCAGAGAAACTCTTCTGGTTGAGTCTCCTCTGCCCTTTCCCTGGAAACCCCACACTTTTAGCATCCATGAATTTCTTTTTTCCTCATCTTATTTTTCTTTATAATAGGGTCCTTTAAGGAACCTCAACACTAGACTCAGACTGATTTCAGTTTGGGGAATGTCTTGTCTTATTGCTATTTCTATTCTTTATACTGTTACCATTGAGCCCTTCGACAAAGATTTAGTTTTGTCTTGTGTTCAGATTCTCCCCAAAAGGGAGGAGAAAGGTAGTTAATGTAAAATGTAGATCAGGCATAGGACGCTATTTATTTCCACCTCCTAAAAGAATTACTTAAAATACAGAAACCTTCTCATATACATGTTGACAAGATTTAAAAACGTGATATAATGACCTATAACTCCTATATCTTTTGTCTGGAGATTGATACTTAAAATAACAAATCAAGAGTCATTTTGTGTGACTGCTGAAAGTCCCTTTACTTTCACTTGACTTTTTACTTTCTGAATAACTTTCTCCACGTAAAAATTTTCTGGCAAGTCAGCACTTCTCTTGAGATCAACCTCCAACCTGTGGTTATCTTCTTAAGAAGTGAATAGTTGTAAAAACAAAAACTACCTCTTTCTGCTGTCAGTCAATTTCAGCTGAGGGGATCAGGAGCTTGTGGACACTAACTCGCAAGGATGCCTTCAGGCCATTTTTAAGTGCTCTTTGATCATTTATGCTCAGAGAAAGAAACATAAAGTAGAAGACAGCCAGCAGTGGAAGTTCCAGGCTCCAGCTTAACCTAAAACGTACATGTGGGAGGAGCAGGCAGAGCTTCTGAGTGGAGGGGAGACCCTCTTATCTCCCTCACAGGAAGTCCAGGAGAGAACACTGCTTCTCAAGCTACATGAAGTGAAAGAGTCAGGGGTAGAGTCACTTTTTTAAAGGTACACTGAGGAGGCAACTCGTCTGTTTTTATTTTTCTTTTAAATTTTTTATTAAAGCTTTTTATTTTTCAAAACATGTTTATAAACAATTCTTCAACATTAGTCTCTGCAAATTTTCCTTCCCTTTCCTCTATGCCCTCCCTAGATGGCAAGTAGTTCAATATATGTTAAACATGGTAGAAATATATATTAAATCTAATGTATGCATCCATATTTATACAATTATTGTGCTGCACAAGAAAAATAGGCAACTCATCTTGATTTTGTGCCCAGTTCTTTTTGATACAGTGTTCATGGGGACAGGATACAGGTTTGATTTCCCTTGTCTTTCAATAAGGGATAGAAAAGCTGGTACTGAAACTCTTCCCACCTTCCACATAAACCAAAACAAATGCCCAAGTGGAACTGTCTCTATTTACACTTATTTCTTTTTTCCCCTTTTCTCCAGGAGATCTCCTTCTAGGTTTGGAATGGGAGGACCCCCAAGAATGACTTTTCTTTTCCATCCTTGGATCTCTCCCCACACCATTATTTCCTAGGCCACATGAGTACAAGCTCAGAACTGCTGTGGAAGCCTTTAGATCAGCAAAGAACACTTCAAAGTGGATAAATAGGGGGAACAAAACTTCTCTAGGTTAGAGAAAAGGAGGGCAAGCATTCTGAATATTGGAATCACCAGCCTTTACTGGCTTTTTCTCATGAATCATTGGGTGAAATATTTATGAAGAGGACAACCAAATTCATCATAGGTCAGTCCCATAAATTGCATACAGGAAAACTGGCAGGTTTAATATGGGGCAGAAATGTTCCAACACATTAGATGACTTGGCAAGCTCATTGTGTATTAAATATCTTTACTGTATTTGACATGTTTGAAGTTAATTTAACCCCATTGGCCTCATAGAGTAATTTAAATGGGGGTTTAAATAGCTACTAGAATCTTCCCCTTCCCTTCGCTCTTTTAAATAATTCCAGTGCCTAATGCCTTAAATAGGTGACTTTCAAATCCATGGAGTTTACCTTCTATTTGTCACAAGCATATGCAGGTATAATAAAATGTATCACATTACTGAAGCCAGTTGTACCACATTATTTAGGCCAGCAATTAAAAGCTTTGGAGTTAGCTTTGCTCTCTCAATTGTAGTCCTCCTCCTCCTCCTTCTCCTCCTCCTTCTCCTTCTCCTTCTCCTCCTCGTTCTCCTCTTCTTCCTTCTCCTCCTCCTCCTTCTCCTTCTCCTCTTCCTTCTCCTTCTCCTTCTCCTCCTCCTTCTCCTTCTCCTCCTCCTTCTCCTCTTCCTCCTTCTCCTCCTCCTCCTTCTCTTCTTCCTCCTCTTCCTCCTTCTTCTCTTCCTTTTCTTCTTCCTCCTTCCAGCATTACTTTGCTTGGGGAACATCCAATAGTGATTAAGTCCTGTTTGTGAAGTTGAGAAGGGCATAGGGCTCTCTTAGGTTTTAGCTTTCAGAGGAGTCATACATCTGTGAATTTTAGGGGAATTCTTTAGATCCCTGTCCTACAAACTGCCCATTGTCTAAGGTCTGAGTACTTTATAAAGAAAATAAAACGCCTTTCTTAGTTATATTAACTAATCTGATTCCCTTAGTAATTTTCCCTTGCTGGGCCTCAGTTTTCCCATTTGTAAAAGCTAGATTCCAGCTTTTTAAATTGTGGTTTAAGATCTCATATGGGGTCTTGTAACTGAATGTAAGGGTTGGGAAATTATGATTCATTATTAGTGAATGTTTGTTTTGTATACCTATTTTATGTAACTATATACTTGGGGTTGTGTAAAAATTTCTCAGGTGAAAAGGGGTCATTTAAGAAGCCCTGGGTTGGAGGCCCTCTCAATCCTTTCAGTTCAGACCATCACTGATTGAAATGCCTGGATATTGCTGTCCACCATGTTTTTGTTAGTGTCCAGCAAAGAAAGGTACAAAGGGAGCTCTCTTATTTATCTGTTTCAAAGCCCTCATCAGAGAGAATTTGTAGTTCCATTTTCTATGTTGATGTTTCTTAGATATGGAATAGTTCCTTGATATTATCTTTGCTGCTGCAGAAAAGGAAGAACTGCCAAGATACCTACCAGAAGATAGTGAGGTGGTAAAGTAGATAGATCTGGGCTTGGACTTAGGAGGACCTCAGATACAGGACCTCACATATTATTTTCCTGTACGATGCTGGGCAAGACATTTAATCTCTCTGTACCTCAGTTCCCTCATCAGTAAAATAGCACCTACCTTCCAGAGTTGTGGGGATCAGATAAGATAATGTTTGCAAAGTACTTTGCAAACCTCAAAGTGCTATACACATGCTAGCTATTATTGTTGTTATTCCTAGAATCTGACTATTGTGTAGAAAAGGGTAAAGGATAACAAAATAAGTAAGCAGAGTTGATTTTAGAGGCTCTGAAAAGCCTCCATTGCACCTCTATATTGCTCCTGTATCTGCAAACTAGTACCTCAGACATAATAGTTAAGAGTTTTATTCCCTTGACTTAGATCTTTGTGTCCAGTTAAAATGCATATACCTGTATGAAAACATTTAAGCAACATAGGTCCTTCCCCATCTCCCACAGAATAGTCCCCTCGGGATGACTTTGTTGATAATGTTGGAGAGTTTTTGTTGCTAAATTTTTAATTACTCTTTCCAAATTTAGATAGCTTGGATCTCGGATGATAGACATTTGTTTGCCACTGGGTAGATTCTTAAAGACTTTCCCATGGTAGGATTTGCCAGATCTTATGTTCCACTGTCACTGTCTTCAAGGGATCCAGCGTCACTTTTGTAGCAGGATGGGGCATTGGAAGAATTCTTACGTGGAGTGCATTAAAGCTCTATCAGCCATTTATATCTCAGTGTGAGTTTATAAGCTCCTTTTCCTGACCACAGAGTTTAATGGGAGAAAAGCAGCAGAGTTTGAGTAGCTGTGACAGTCATACAATGCCAGAGCTCAAATCTCACAAGTCTTATAGCTGAGCAGACTGAGGGCCAGAGAAATGAAGGGATCTTTCTAAGATCACCTGAGCTAGTAAGGAGCAAATACAGAACCCACACACATCTTGGTTTATTCTTTCCTTTATACCAGCAGGGTAAGGAAGGGGTATTTCTAGGAAGAAAGAAAACGGCAAAACAGGTGTATGTGTGTGTGTGTGTGTGTGTGTGTGTGTGAGATGCTGAAGGAGAATAATGTTCTTGGGGCACATGAGATCCTCCTATTCTTTAATGTAAACTTTCCTGATCTCCAAGTCTTGGCTATTGACCAACTATTGATTTAGTTATTTGAAATCCAAGCCAGGTAGGTAGCCCAGTTCTAAAAGTTTTCCTAAACTTTTTCCACTCACAAACCCTTTTCTCTCAAGAAAAGCTGATACCATCCATGGTAGATAGATATCTAAATGAAACATTTGCTGATAATAAATCATAATTTTGTGGCTCCCACATTCAGCTATGCGACTTCACATCTTGATCCACAGTTTAAGAAGTTTTGCTACAGACTATCCCAATTAAATTTTTTTTCTCCATAGAATCAGAGCTGGGAGGGATTAAAAATCCAAGATTAATTAATTCAGTTCCCTCATTCTTCAAATAGACTATTGACAATGTTCAAGATCAACCAAAGCCTCTTTCTTGGTCTTTCCATCACATGACTGTTTGGGATTCCTCTATAACACCTACTACTTGGATCTTCACTTCTTGCAAGATCAAATAAGTTATATTTTACCCCCTCCATAGGGTTCTCCCATAAACTTGGAGGAGGGATGAGGCCTGTCTAGGCTCTGTTTCAATGGCTCCAAACCCCACTGATGGCATTCAGGTATGACCTTCTACATCCCAGTTCTATTTAACCATTATGAGTACCATCTTTAAAAATTTTATTTGTTTAAAAAAAATAGCTTTTTATTTTTTATCAGAACATTTTATTATTTATTTTTTATTAAAGCTGTTTATTTTCAAAAACATGCATAGATAATTTTCAACATTCACCTTTGCAAAACTTGGGTTCCAAATTTTTTTCTTCCCTTTTCCCCTACCCCCATTTCTAGATGGCAGGTAATTCAATATGTTAAACATATGCAATTTTTCTATACATATTTCTACAATTATCATAGTGTACAAGAAAAATCAGATAAAAAGGGGAAAAATGAGAAAAAACCACAAGTAAAAAAACAAGGAAGAACAACAATAACAACAAAGATGAAAATACTATGCTTTGATCCACATTCAGTCTCCATAGTTCTCTCTCTGGATGTGGATGGCTCTTTCCATCACAAGTCTATTGGATTTGCCTTGAATCACCTCATTGTTGTAAAGAGCCAAGTCCTTCAGAGTTAATCATCACATAATCTTATTGCTGTGTACAATGTTCTCTTGATTCTACTCACTTTACTTAGCATCAGTTCATGGAAGTCTTTCCAGCATTTTCTAAAATCAGCCTGCTCATCATTTAAAAGTACTTTTTTTACAAAGTAATATTTGCTTCAAAAATACCCAATTCCAAATATAGAAACATACTTTCCCCTTCCTTCAATGGAAGAAGCATAATGCCCTTCTCCTACCTCCCCTTAGTCTCTGGGAGTAGAAGGGGATTAGGTTCATAGATTAGTGTGGTTCCCAGAGACCATAGTCCTGGTTCCAAGTCCAAAACTGCCATTGGGCTCAAGTCCTAGGCAATGTCCTCCCTGGAATCTGCCTTGAACCCCGTTGATAGGGGCAGCTAGTGGTGCAGTGGATAGAGCACTAGCCCTGAAGTCAGGAGGACCTGAGTTCATATGTGACCTCAGATACTCAATACTTCCTAGCCGTGTGACCCTAGGCAAGTCGCTTAACTCCAATTGCTTCAGCAAAAAACAAAAACAAAAACAAAAAAACAAACAAAAAACAAAAAACAAAACTACATTGGGTCCAGGAAGGGATCACCACCAGCACCTAAAACTGAGAAGGACAAAGAGCACAGAACAGAGACTCCATTTCTCTAAATCAGGATAAAAGAAAGAGAGAATAGAAAAAAGAAGTCCTACTCCTTTTCACTCAGCACAGCAGAAGAGGGAACGTTAAACTTAATACCAGATAGACTCTAACTTTCTCCCATTTCCACAGTTTTAAAGATGCAGCCCTTTTGGTGATTCAGTCAGTCAAAGGAGGCTGCCCCTATTCAGGTGATAAGAGATTAAGAATGCCTCTATTTTAGGATATCTGGGCTTTTCTAGGCAATCTCCCGCCCCAATTTCCCTCCACGTTCGGCAATCTGAGCAAACTACAAAGGCAAACCCCTTACTCTTGTATTTAAAGACTAGATACACCCTACTTATTTTCTAATTACCTATCCTTAGGAACTGTGGGATATAGGTAAAACTACCTGGTTTAGGATACCTCCCTCTTTCCTTAGTTTAAATTCTAACTCTTTAAATACTTGTATAATCTCAAGTAAGACACTTGACATCCCTGGGTTTTCATTTCCTTCCCCTGTGGAATGAGACATTTGGAATAAATGATTTTTGAAGTCACTTTCTGGCGCTAACTTTCTTCTTAGACAGCTAAGTAGCACAGTGGGTAGAGTGCTAAATTAGTGGCAAAAAAAACCTCGAGTTCTTACATGGCCTCAGACACTTCCCACCTGTGTGACCTTGAGCAAGTGATTTAATCTGTCTGCCTCAGTTTCCTGTATGAGGATTATAAGCACCACCCTCCTGGGATTGTTGTGAGGATGAAATGAGATAATATTTGTAATGTTAAATTTAGCAGAGTGCTTGACATAGAGTAGGTACTTAATAAATACTTGTTCCCTTTCCCTCTCCCTTTCTGCTGCTGTCCTTGAACAAATCCTGGTTGGTCACATAGGTATAATCAGATGTATTTTCATCTAGAGCAAAACCCATCTTTTTGGCTCATTCTTCCTCTGTTTCTGCTCTGTAACTTTGCTCCCTTGTTTTTCTATCCTGGATTGACTTTTCCCACACTTAATTTCTTCAAGTCAGGTGTTAGCTGATAGTCTCACCAACTGTTTCTGACAGTTCCCTATTTTCTGACCTATTCCCTCACCATCTCCTTCTCTAATTCTTATTGGTGAACAGGTTGGCAGAAAATTGTGAGATACGGGATTACATTGTTTCCTCTACCACTGGGACAAAAGCATTCCCTTCTCCCCAACACTGGTGCACGGATTTTAGCCCTGCCTGCCTGCCTCATCCTCATTGTTGCTCTGTTCTAGTCTGCTCTTTTTCTATTTTTTAAATTAATGTCTTTTGCTTTTAATATTTTCATTTCTGAATATATCTCTTTGCTCCTCCTTTATCCAACAAGACATCATCTACTAATTATACATTATTTCTTTTTTTAAAAAAAAGGGGAGGGGTGCAGTTTAGCAAGACCAACCAACACCTAATCCCTATCAGATAATATGTGCAATATTCCACACCCATAGTCCCCACCTCTGCAGTGAAGGAAGGATTGACACACATGCTTTCTTTACCTTTTTCTCATTTTTCCCTTGAGGGTTTATTCCCAAGAGAAAATATGTACAAATTTAGAAATAATGTATAATTAGTAGAGATAATAAGAAGTACATACAAGAAAATCAACCCAAGTTTATCAACCAACACTGAAGTTTATTGATCTAGCCTTTTCTAAGTAAACTTTCTGAGGTTAAATATCTTCTTGGATGAGACTCTAAGATCCCTGGAGCCATGCCTTGACATATTGGTCCCAAATGACCCAAATCAAATAGGCTGACTCTTTCCTTTTATAGGAAAAAAGTCCTCCCTTTTATTTTTCCCTTTCCTACTCTGTAGAGCAATAAGATGAGAATTGTTAAATTCTCTTTCGTTTGTGAATTTGTACTTTGAATGTTTCCTCTACTTGCCAAATCACCTTAATGCATCTACTATTTTTGACCCACTCAAGTCAGAAAGAACAAGTCTATAAAATTGAGTTGCAATCAGTTACTATCTGGCCAATGACTATTTCTCTGTCTAACTAAGTGAGAGGAATGGGATTTAAAAAAAAAAAAGTAGTTTTTCTATTCTTTCTTTCTTTTTAAAAAATTTATTTATTTATTTATAAAACATATGTATGGGTAATTTTTCCAACATTGACCCTTGCAAAACCTTTTGTTCCAAATATTCCCCTCCTTCCGCCCACTCCCACCCCTAGCTGGCAGGTAGTCCAATACATGTTAAATATGTTGAAATACATGTTAGATCCAATATATATATATATATATATATATATATATATATATATACATATTTATACAGTTATCCTGCTGTACAAGAAAAATCAGATCAAGAAGGAAGCAAAAGAAAAACTGAGAAAGAAAACAAAATGTAAGCAAATAACAACAGAGAGAGTGAGAATGCTATGTTGTGTTCCATACTCTGTTTCCATGGTTCTCTCTCTGGGTGTAGATGGCTCTCTTCATCACTGAACAAGTGAAACTGGTTTGAATGACCTCATTGTTGAAGAGAGCCACATCCATCAGAATTGATAATCATATAGTCTTGGTGTTGCCATGTATGATGCTCTCCTGGTCCTGCTCATTTCATTTAGCATCAGTTCATGTAAGTCTCTCCAGGCCTTTCTGAAATCATCTTGCTGGTTATTTCTTGTAGAGCAATAGTATTCCATAATATTCATATAACACAATTTATTCAGCCAATCTACAACTGATGGGCATCCACTCAGTTTCCAGTTTCTAGCCACTACAAACAGGGCTGCCACAAACATTTTTGCACATACGGGTCCCTTTCCCTTCTTTAGTATCTCTTTGGGATATAAGCCCAGTAGAAACACTGCTGGATCAAAAGGTATGCACAGTTTGATAACTTTTTGAGCATAGTTCCAAATTGCTCTCCAGAATGGTTGACAGTTCACAGTTCCACCAACAATGTATTAGTGTCCCATCTTTCCCACATCCCCTCCAACATTCATCATTATTTTTTCTGTCATCTTAGCCAATCTCAGAGGTGTGCAGTGGTATCTCAGAGTTGTTTTAATTTGCATTTCTCTGATCAATAGTGATTTGGAACACCTTGTTTTCCTATTATTTCAAAAAAATATCAGGGACAAGAAAGAAAAGACCCTTTTGCATAGCTTACTTCATAGTGCTGAATGGGACTGGTTCTTTGTCTAAGATATTTGGGGAGGGGGAGAGAGAGAGAGAGAGAGAGAGAGAGAGAGAGAGAGAGAGAGGAAGTTGGAAGGAGGGAGGGAGGGAAAAAGTTGGGAAAGAGGGAGGGAGAAACAGAGACAGAGACACACATAGAGACAGACAAAAAAGAGACAGCGACAGAGACAGAGATAGAAAGGGAGAGAGAAAAAAGATAGAGACAGAGACAGAGACAAAGACTGACAGACACACATACAGAGACAGACAGAAAAAGGAGACAGAGACAGAGATAGAGACATAGAGAGAAAGACACAGGGAGAGGGAAAGATAGAGAGTATGTTGGCTAAAGGAAAGGGACCTAGTGCCAGGAAGGAGATATGTTTATGCAGAAACTTCAGCAGGTGCACCTGGAACACCCACCTATGCTTGTTCCTGTGCCCAGGCAACCCAGAACACAGTGTTTAGATGACTTTGTACACACCTGGCTCAGAGTGATAAAGACTCATGAAAAAGGAAAGAAGGGCATTGGCAGGTTGGCAGGGAGGTAGGAGGTTGAGAGTTGGAAGGGAGGGGTAAGGGAGGAACATGAAGGATAAAGCAAAAAAAAAAGAGAAGGTTTCGGGGTGCTTTCTAAGATTTGGAGATGAACCTGGAAACTTTTTTTCATTTAAGACATGACAGGGATCTCAGGGTATGAGGTTGAATGGAGTGTGGGGGTGGGGTGGAGAACAAGATGCTCCTGTAGGCTTGATAAATACTTTCAGTTTCATTGATTTTGAACAATATGAAATGGGAAGTTGGCACTTAATCTCCTGTGTTGTGCAATTTTGGGGAACTGAAGGCTGGAGTCTCTTGTAGTTTCCCAAATACAACGGAAACATCTAGAAAAGTACAAAGAAACATTTTACAGAAATATCATCTTCACAGATATGGACATACGAGCCCTCTTTGGTTTGCCTATGTAGTCATCTTTCAAAGAATTTAAAAATGCTTTACAAAGACTAATTAACTTCCAGAGAAATTTGAAGAGACATCTGATTGTCAGTTTATAAATGGGGAAATTCAACCATAAAGTTCAAAGTCTTTTTTCTGACAACCAGGCAGCCATATGTGCAAAAATGCAAGTGAGTGATACCATGATTATGTAGTTGGCCCATAGTAAGAATTAAGATCATGAATAAAACATTGATCCACCCTTTAGTCAAAAATTCACAGTACAAGGATAGATGGCCCCTGACTCTACTGAAGCACCTAAGGGAGGCAAGAGGGAAAAAAGCCCAAACCAGTTTATAAGAGCAAGCACCAGTTTCATTGCTCGCTTATTTCCTGTTGCCCAGAGATTTCCCAACAGGGGTAAAATCCACAGAGTGGGGTATAGACACTAGCTGTATGTATCCTTAAGAAGCCATGTAGCAGGGAACCAATAATGTCTTTCAAGTCACTTTTTTTCTATTTTCTTTATCAAATGATAAACTTAATATCAAACATCAATACAATTAATTCAATTCACTTAATGATTTACATTTAAATAAAATACTTTCAACACATAAACTATAATTTTTTGGTCCCTTCAAGTGTTAATCAAGACTATCCATTTCTTCTCATTAACTGCCTCTTCTGCTTGTTTTTTAATTTTGAATTCTTTCATACAATTCTTTCTAGATTTATTTTTCTCTGTCAAAGTTGTTAACCTTGAATGCACTATCAAATTCCATTATGTTAACATATCACAATCTATTGAATTATTGTTGGACACAAATTCCTTCCACGGTTGTTTTTTAAAATAAAAAAAAATATAAATTGTTTTTCAATGAAAACTTTTGAATCATTTCTTTAGTTTTTTTTTTTTTTTTTTTTTTTTTTTGATAACACTTTCAGGGTATATTTCCAACAATGGAATTGTTGCGTCAAAGGCTGTGATTATTTTTGTAACTTTTTCTGTGTGCTGCCAGATTGCTTTCCAAAAAGATTCTACAAGTTTGTAATTCTACCAGCAGAGAATAAATGTATCTGTTCTCTATAACCTTATAGCAATTTGAGCTTTATTGCTTTTATTTTTATTTTACAATTTGATGGCTGTAAGGTGGTACCTCAAAGCGATTTTAATTTGCATCTCATTGGGATAGTCACTTTACTGTAAACCTCCCTGAAAGGACATTGAAGTATCTATAACCATTGATAACTGATCAGTGGCCTTTTGAAGACTTATTGAAGCACCTAGAAATAAGACATGCTGAGATGTCTATTTCCACATTCCTTTGCTTTTTATACTCACTCTTTGTATTCCTGGTGTATTGCCTTGCCCTGAATAGCTTCTTACCTGTGCTAGATGCTAATTAATATTTGCTGAACTAAGTACTCGTTAGTACTGTTTCCTCTAGCCCTATTCCTCTTGATTTCCCTGGTTTATAAATGCATCATGATATGATAGTGCTTCTAAGTTGCCAAAAGCAAAACAAATTAAAATATCTTTGTAACACAGTAAATATCTTTGTAAACTTTTCATTGTTGTATTCGATATAAGAGACACTTCAAATAAACATTTTTTGCCATGATACTGGGCAAATTGTTAAGCAAAATGAAGAAAGAATGCTTATGAAAGAGTGTACATGCTCTCCTATTTTTACAGTTTATCATGTGTTTAAAGAAAGAATGTGTCTTAAAGTTAAAGATTTGGTACCACTTTGTCCTTTCAATTTGATCTGAATTTTTGTTCATTTAACAAGTCTTAATTTACATTGCTGTGACTTTACATTTATTGTTGGCTTTGCTTCCTTCATTTTGAATCACTTCATACAATTCCTTACATATTTTTCTGAATTCTTCATATATGCTATTCCTTATATGGCATAATATTAAATTATATTTTTATATCACAAATTTTCAACCATCATTTATTGTTGGGGCACATAGAATATTTCTTATTTTTCTCTATTACAAATAGTGCTGCTGTATATATTTTTAGTGTCTTTTTCCCTCGCTCTATTTCCTTCCTTCCTTCTTTCCTTCTTCCCTTCCTTCCTTCCCTCCTTTCTCTCCCTCTCTTTCTTTCCTTTCAATAAGTTCTTTAGGTACATATTGAGATCATAGGATCAAAGAACATGCATGCCTGCAATCAATCAATCATGAAGAATTTTTTAAACTCCAAATATATGCCATCCACTGTTACATAATATCAGGATTATCTCAATAGGAAACAAAACCAAAATGAAATTATTTCTGCCTTTAGAGGGCTTAGGTTCTATCAGGGTAGACAACAGTACAAAATACAAAAACAATACAAAAAATGTACAACATAGGTACAAAATAGATACAAGGTGATTTTGGTGGGAGAGGGCACCAGCAGTGAGAGAAATCAGAAAAGGAATTCAGTGAAAAATAGTGGTTAAGTGAAAGGAAACAAGAAATTCTAAGAGGCAGACATGAAGGAAGAAAGCATTCTAGGCATATACAAAGGCAAGGAGAGATATAAGGTTCTCTTTGAGGATTAGTGAGAGGGCTGGATTATAGAGGGGAATGATGTGGAATAAAAGTAGAAAGGTAAGATGGGACTAGGTTGTAAAGAGCTTTAAAAGACAAGAAGAGTTTATATTGATCTTAGAGATTATACCTTAAAACTTACATGGCAGAAATTTTGACAGGGTAAAACTAAGTTGTCTTTGGATCTCTTTTCCCTTTTTGCACACAGATGAGTTGGCTGGTTCCACCATTGTATTCTTGTCTATTTTCAAGTGGAGGTGGGGGTGTCAGATCACTTCATCTTTACCTGTGAATCAAGCCTTATCATAGACATCTAAATAGCCCTACTAACTCCAAGCTAGCTGCTTATAGACCACTAACCCTGACAACACATGTAAAACACATGTGCCACTGTAGCAGATTCCATCCACGGGGAACACAAATGACCAGATACCATGTCTCAAGCAAGTGACT
Source organism: Antechinus flavipes (assembly GCF_016432865.1). Classification (NCBI taxonomy): domain Eukaryota; kingdom Metazoa; phylum Chordata; class Mammalia; order Dasyuromorphia; family Dasyuridae; genus Antechinus; species Antechinus flavipes. Next base: position 548,884,319 of record NC_067398.1, read on the forward strand.
GAAGCTAGCGCATGAAACATATGCTGGAGGAAAGGGACATTTCTTTCACAACTGCAGTGATAGTGAATCCTATGACCCTGCCACTGTAAAAGTAGTCTTGAGTTCTGTGCTTAAATACCTTAGTAAATTAAAGCACTGAGAAAAATGAGAAAAAGAGAACCAGCAACATCTAGGACTTATGTACTAGTTCATATAGCCTATGTCTTTTTTATTTTTAAAATTTTATTTATCTTTCTCAATAGTATTTTATTTTTATCCAATTCATGTAAAGACAGTTTTCAACATTCATTTTTGTAAGATTTTGTGTTCCAAATTTTTGGTCCCTTTTTCCATTACCTCTCCACTTCCCCAAGATAGTAAGGAATCTGATATATGTTATACATGTACAGTCTTTTTAACCACATTTCCATATTGGTCATATTGTACAAGAAAAATCAGGCTGAAAAAATACCCACATGAAAGAAAAAACAAACAAACAAAAAAGGTAATAATACTATGTTTTGATCCATATTCAGTCTCTAGAGTTCTCTTTCTGGATGAAGATAGCATTTTCCATCCAAAGCCTATTGGAATTATCTTTGATCACTGCATTGCTGAAAAAGACTAAGTCTATCATAACTGATCATCACATAATCTTGCTGTTGTTGTGTACAATGTTCTCCTGGTTCTGTTCACTTCACTCAGAATCAGTTCACGTCAGTCTCTCCAAACCTCTCTGAAATTATCCTGCTGATTGTTTCTTATAGAACAATAATATTCCATTACATTTATAACTTATCCAGTCATTCCCCAATGGATGGGCATTCACTCAATTTCCAATTCCTTGCCAGTCACCCTATATCTAGGGGATTTGTCACTATCAGTGCAGCTGGGTGGATGGTTTCTGTTTTTCCATGGTAGAATGGGTATGGATTGGGGATAGTTAGCATGACTTTGTAAGTAACAAAAGCTATTTGTACCTGTTAAGCTAGGAACACAACTGATCCTTCCTCCTGCCTAGTGGACCAGCCTCTTTATAAATGGACTGTAACTGTATCTTTTTTCCTCCTTGTGGGATAAATTGTGAAACATATTTGAAGGTAGAAACTAAGACACATCAGTTTGACCTGAACATTATTAGACATGTTTGTGTGGGGATTAAGAGTAGAATGAGTTGTCAGGGGAAAAAATATGTGATTCATATACTTGGAAAGATAAGTATTTTTTTATTGCTAATTAGTATTAGAGCCACACACATTTGTCATGTTGCTATGTCAGATTCATTTGTCCTCCCAAATGCAAGTGCATTAATTAATCTTTCTCAGCCTCTTCTTAGTGGTTGTAACTCATACTGCCGCACACTCTAGTAATAGGTTTTGTACTCAAAGAACTTGAGTGTTAAAAATGAAATGTAGAGGTTGAGTTCTGTCTAAAAGAAGTTTCTTTGGTAAACAGAGAACAACCTTGCCATTTAGAAATCCCCTCAACTCACCTTTTGCCAGTAAATCTTTCTGAGAAGGCAGGAAAGCCCTTCTCAGTAGCTGTAGTTTCCAAAAGTCTCTGTGAATAGGTCTGAGATTAGGGATATAAGAGAAAAACCTGCTTTTCTTTGATTGACCAAAGATACAGAAAGAAGGCGTTTGTGTATGGGGAAGGGGCAGAGAGTGTGAGTTCATATTGAAGCCACAAGCTGGGGAACTCAGGTTTCAAGTAAAACAATGACAAATTTTAAAAAAGAAGAAGCAATTTCGTATTTGTTGTGAGGTTGGTAATATTCATTTCCTGGAATTTCTAGGCAATCTTTTGACCGTAATGTGATTGCTCAAAACTTAGAAGATATGAACCTATAAACTGTACCGTTTTCTTTCTGTTTTTCCTAGCTTTCTTTTCATATTCTGGAGTTTGGTTAATAAAAACAGCATTTAATTATAAAAAAGAAAGGAAGAAAGGAAGAGAGGAAGGAAGGAAGGAAGAAAGAAAAAAAAGAAAAGAAGAAAGAAGGAACGAGAAAGATAAAGGAAAGAAAGAAAGAAAGAAAGAAGGAAAGAAAGAAAGAAAAAAGAAAGAAAGAAAGGAAGAAAGAAAGAAGGAAAGAAAATGAGAAAGACAGAAAGAAGATGGAGTAATAGAGATTTGGCCTCAGTGTTAGGAAGTTGGTTTGAAGTTTGGCCTCTAACCTATACTGGTTGTGCGACCCTGAACACATTACTTAACTCTCAATGCCCCAGGTAACTTTAGTTGCAACTCCATTTAGCACGAGCCTGGATAGAGGGAATTCCTCACTTGGAACCCCACCTTTTCTTACTCCCATGAAAAAAAAATATATATATATTGAAAAGTTTTGGTCCTAGTCTTTGTGGTACATAGAAAAACCTTTTGTTTCCAACTCAATTAGTAAGATCCTATATTTCAAATTGGAAAAGATCTTAGAGGTCATCTGGTCTAATAAGGTCAATAGGATAAAGTGATTTGTCTAAGGTCACACAAGTGAAAGAATTTAAGATTTGAACTCAGGTCTTTTGATTCTAATCCTTCATAGCGGATTCACTTCAACAAACTGATCATTGAGATCATTCTTTTGTGCAAAATTCTTTATCCCTGTTTACTCAATAGCCATATTCTTGAAAAATTGAATGGAAATTGAATCTTAATAGACCAAATCATGTTTTCTTATTGATTAAGATTATAATTTCAAAAAACTTAATTATTTCTTATTCTTGATAAGCAGGGTTTTCAATTTAGCCTCCAATCTCAGTCTCTCTTCTAAGTATTTAATAAGTAAATAAACACATAAATTAAGGAAGCAACCATCTAAAGCAGCCTTCTAATACATATACCCACTATCGATGTAGGTTAGAACTTTGAACTACTTTCCATTGCTAGTAAAGGATTTGTACTCTCCTATCTCAGCTCTTTGACCAAAGCTTCTTTTTACCAATGACACATTTCAACACAACTGTTTAGTTTTCAGGGCATAGCCTGTGGCCATGGAGCAGGGTAGAGCAAAGTTAAATGGCCCATACATAGATCAATCCTTGTATCTTGATCACTTTAGCATCATGCTCTGAATCATTTGGGAAACCAGACATAGACATTCTCTTTAAATCAGGGGTTCCTACAGGGATCCATGAACTTAAAAAAACCTGGATGTTTTGATTGCATTTCACTCAGAAATAAAACACAAAGAATTTCAAAGGAAATGAATTCACTTAGAATTAGTTTCCTTTGAAATTCTTTGTGTTTTATTTTACATATTTAAAATGTTATTCTGAGAAGGCTTCATCAATCTGCCAGAAGGGTCCATCACCTACACAGAAGATTAAGAATACCTCCTTTAAATGATCTGTAGCTTGGTAGAAAATGCAGACTTTATAGTATAAGACCAAACATCTCACACAATGCTCTTCATCAATCTAATGCCTTCCCAGAGAATGAGTCCTATTGGAAAGAGGAAGAGAATGATGATTTTTATGAGGTTCTTTCTACATCTGATTCTTAGTCTACTTTAGCAGGTGTAGTACATATATTATGTCAACAATGTAGTGTTTCTGAAAACAGATATTTAAAGAGTATGAGGTAGGAGCTTCAAGTATTTATCTTATATTTAATGTAATTCAATTTTTTTTTTTTGTCATGGCCTGTGATATAAGGCCTGTGATGGATAATGTTGATAAAACTAAAAGCAGCACAGAGGAGGGTTTAACATGCCTCTCTTGCTCTCTGAGTTCTGCTAGTCTGTCATCTCCAGTGGATTCCTTATGTTCCAACAGTATGTGGCTGGTTCTTGTACCTGCCTTCAAACAAATGCTTGTCAGTGTCTATAATGATTTTGGGGAAATTCTGCAGCACTTGCTGGTCAAATAAACACAGACCCAGAACAAATACAGCTGTCATGGTGAAGAGAGAAGGAGATAAAAACAGTCATTAACACCTGTGGCTCTGTCGTAACAACAGAAATGAAACATAGACTGACAGAATGTTCCCCTCTTATTCCATACCTCAAAACCAGCAACACTTCTAAGATCTTACTGGACTTAACTAGTATTTAAAAGCTAGTTATATTAATATCTCCCTAACCATACTTCTCACTCCCCACCAACATCTTAATTCTTTCAGGCTGAGAGAAGAATGGATTTATCCATTGCTTAATCAAATAAGAAATGGCAAATATATTGTAGTGGTTTGGGAGTCAAAGGATTTCAGTCTTCTCATTTTCATGTAACAGGACATTGGGATTCTCTACCTCCTACCTACCAGTGAACATTGATTTCCAATGTTCTATTATATTCAAAATGGGGATAAATATATTTGTACTGTTTCCCTGCTAGGGTTGTTGCTAAGAAAATACTTTGAAAATTTAAAAACCTACTCAAGTGGGAGTTATTTATATTTTCCCCATTGTAGGTTTTTTTTTTTTGTATGTGTGATATATGATTTTATTAGTATAAAGAACTTCCAGTGAGAAAAATACCTCTCTTAATGTAGATTGACATCTGTTACAGAAATTATAGTCTAAAAGAATTGCTTTGAGCACTAAAAAGGGCTTGTCAAGGGTCTTATATGTGTCAGAGGTGGGACTTTTTCTTCTGACTCCATTATATCATATTGCTTCTTTTATTTCTCCCATTATTTTAAAAAATTATTATTATTGCTTTTAAAAATGCCTTTTGTTGATATCTTTGGCATTTGTATTATCCTATATCCTTTTCCCTCACATATAACAGAGACTTTTTTTTAATAAAAAGAAAATTAATAAGAAGAAAAAATCCTGCTAAACTTATTTATATATATAAAAAAATCCATTATGGAATATTATTGTTCTGTAAGAAATGACCAGCAGGATGATTTCAGAGAGGCCTGGAGAGACTTACATGAACTGATGCTGAGTGAAATAAGCAGGACCAGGAGATCATTATATACTTCAACAATAATACTATATGATGATCAATTCTGATGGACATGGCCATCTCCAGCAATGAGATGAACCAAATCAGTTCCAATAGAGCAGTAATGAATTGAACCAGCTACACTCAACGAAAGAACTCTGGGAGATTACTATGAACCACTACATAGAATTCCCAATCCCTATATTTTTGTCCGTCTGCATTTTTTTGATTTCCTTCACAGGCTAATAGTACATTATTTCAAAGTCCGAGTTTTTTTTTTTTTTGTACAGCAAAATAACTGTTAGGACATGTATGCTTATATTGTATTTAATTTATACTTTAACATATTTAACATGTATCGGTCAACCTGCCATGGGGGGAGGGAATGGGGGGAAGGAGGGAAAAATTGGAACAAAAGGTTTGGCAATTTGATGTCAATGCTGTAAAATTACCTATGCATATAACTTGTAAATAAGAAGCTATAATAATAAAAAATAAATAAATAAAAATAAAAAATTGCAATGTTTTATATTTAATGCTCCTTTGTGGACCCCACCTCAGTAAAGAAGTGTGTGTATGTGTGTGTTTGGGGAGAGGAAGTGGAAGAGAAGTATTTTCTCATCTCTCTTCTTTGTCTTCCATGACTTTAAGACATTACATTACTTTAAAAGTTGAACAAAGCTTAAATACTACTTAAATACTCATTGATTCATATATTTCCTTGTGTGATGCAGGTTGCGACTCATCCATTTCTATTCATCCTTTACTACTATTGTCATATCCTCTCAGAAGTTCATTAAGGGATAGCCATCCAATGTGCTAACAACATTTCTCACTTTCTCTTGAAGTTGTAATTGAGCCTGTGGAGTGTTCTGGCCATTCTCTCATCTCTGCCACAAAATCTGACCATCTGTCTTCTTTTCCTATCCTATAATTTCCTGATGACATTTTTTGCACTTTTTCTTGCTTGGAGTCCTTGATGGTCATACATACATTGCTTTTGGCTTATGTCATAAGCCTTCTTCTCTCCTGGGCAATGTTCATTTTTAGGTCTTTGGAGGCAGTTATATGACATGTTTCATTGCCTCTTAGCAACACTGATGGACTGGCAGTATTGAAAAGTTGGACCTTTGCTTTCAAAAGAAGCTTGAGGGGTCAGTAAAGGAATTCTTGGGCCAGTGAATTTGGATTGCTTTGGGGAAATTGCAAAGCTAATTGTAAAGATTAAAGAAGAAAGACGACAAAAAAAAAAAAAAAAAAAAAAAAAGCGGTCAAATAACCAGACTGACTGTGTCTGATGGGGTAATTCGCGATGTTATCAATCATTCCCAACTCTGTAATGAAGAGAGGGAGACATTTTCTTTAACATTTTTCTGGGGCCAAGGTTGGTAAGCTTAATTTCATAGTATTTAATTGTGTGTTTCTGTACTTTCTGTTTCATTGTTGTAGGTGTAAGATAGGTATATATCTAATATAAAGACATGATTCATATCTGGCATAAAAGATATTATAAGAAATCTGGCCCATCTTTGTGGAAAGTGGGAGGAAGGCCATGCTAGACTTCTTTCCAGCATGCTTCCAACAAGTCATTTAACCTCTCTGAGCCTCATTTTTTCTATCTGTAAAATGAAGTTAGATTTAGTATGGATTTTGTCTCTTCCAGCTCTAAAATTCTATGATTCTGTGAACTGATTAAACACATGCAAATAAATACAGGCTCAGGAGCTAAAGGAAATCAGACTTTGGACAGATTTTAAATGAAAACTAAATTGAAATGAAAATGGAAAATTGAACCTCACATTTCAAGTACAGTGTGCCTTCTGGATGTTAACACAACCTACGATCAAAGCTGTTGTATTGCTGCTGAGATGCTGGTGAAACTTCACAGATTATCAGGCGCTCTTCCATGAACTCCAGAAATATTGTCTGTAGCTATACTGCTGCTATGACTTGTTGACTATCAAGGTCTGAAGGAAACAGCAATATGTAACCTCTCAGTCTTAACCTTTTCATGTGCCTTAAATCTAACAGCAAGGGTAGGGTTTTTAGTGGAGAAAGGAGGTAATTCATTTATTTTTTACCTTGGTGGGAATTACATTTAATGTTCCAATTGGGTAGATAGGAAAATCTGATTTAATAAAAGATGGTGGCAAGTAATATTAAAAAATAATTAAAGTGTAGCTCAAAGAGATTGAAGACAGAAAGAAAGGCGCCAGCCATATCAATCAACAAATATTTATTAAGCATTTAATACATATTAGGTATTGTGTTAGATATACAAAGAAAAAATGATATAATACTTGTCTTCAAGGAGCTTACATTCTCATAGTAGTAAAGAACTAGAAGCAAATAAATTCCCATTGGCTAGGAAATTGTAGCACATGAATGTAATGGAATCTTAATATGCCATTAATTAATCATAATTAATATGATTAATGCCATCAATTAATTAAAATCGAGAATTCAGAAAAACATGTGAAACTTATGTGAACTCATGTGAGAGGGAAGTAAACAGAACCAATGAAAAATATGCATTCCATAACCCTTCTTCTGCCCAAATCTGGGACAATTTTCCTAAGGAACATACCTATTGTCCCATGCTGTGAATAAGGAAACATGACTCCTGTTTGACTGAGTGAAAGCTGAGCCTCAATATTATGAGTGAAGAAGGTTCTGCAGTTTCTTCAACTCAGACTTGAAGAGAATTGAGATTTGGGGACTTATAAATGGCAAATATTGGAACTCAGAGCTGCAGACATCTAAGAGAATACAGCTCCGATGTATCTCTTGATTTCCAGCATCTGCAACCCTGGAGATCATAGAGAACTCTCCCTCCCTCCTTACTCTCTCTCCTGCTTTGACCCATATCACACTTGTTTCCAGATTCAGAGTTCATTTACAATTGTGGTTCTTTGATATATTCTAATCTATATAACTTCTTCAATTCCTACTGGCTATTTTCTTTGATTATCAGGTTTACTATTTATGATGGTCTTTTGTGTACTGAAGTTTGTTGAGGAAGGATTGACCTGGTCAGTGTAAGCTAAGGGCTGCCCTAATCCTTGAAAACAATTTGTAACCAAGCCTCAACTCTAGAATAGAAATAAATTGAGATAGGAAAGACTGATAAAAGCATGACTTCTAGCATGATTAACAACAAATCTTTAAAAAGTCAAGGCAAAAAAAAAATTGTCTGTCAGACAACTAGATAGACTATCTGACGTAGTCATTTTCCTTATCAGTGCCCCCTACCTCTTTAATAAAAGGAGGAAGACACAATTTCCTTAAATCTCCTCTGAGGCTAAGCTTAGTCATTTTAATTACACAACATTTAATTGTGGTGTTTTGGTTTGTTTTTAAACTTTTTGCTTGCATTGTCATTGGTATTAGATAGGTATATGTATGACTAATATAAAGACATGGCTTATTGGTGAAATAATAGATATTATAAGAGATTTTGGCCCATCTTTTTGGAGAGTAGGAGGATGGCCATACTAGACTTGCTTCTAATACATTTCCAATAAGTGATTTAACCTTTCTGGGTCTCAGTTTCTTTAACTGTTAAACGAAATTGTATTTAGCATAGCCACATAGTAAATGACAAAGAGTTAAGATGATATAGTCTAGGACTCCTCATTTCTAATCCTAGGTTCTTCTCCATAAATTTTTCTGTCAATATGTTTTTCTCTTCCTTTTTAAAAAAAATTGTCTTATTGATGCTCCTTGTTTTTTATCTTATTTTTTTTTAGAAATTCACTTTTAGAAAAATGAGGCCATAATATAGCAGATGAATTTAAGGATTTAGGAACCAAATATTAGTGATCTAGAAAATGACTTGTATCTTTTTAAAAAATTTATTTGTACTTTCATTACTGAATTAAAGAGTATTTTTCTAGGAAAAAACCCAGAAATTTACTTTTATATTATTTTCAGAATTTCATGTTCTTCCTCCTAGTTTCCCCTCTCCCATGCACACATTGAGAGAGCAAGAAAAACAAAGCTGGTTACAAACAAGTCAAGCAAAACATTGGTCATGTTCTCAGCTTCCCACCTCCCAAATATGCTTCAGTCAACACTCTGGGACTATCACTTCTCTATCTGGAGGTGGGCAGCCTGCTTCATCATGAATCCTCTCTGTTATTATTATTATTTTTTACATTACAGTTTTATCCATCCACATAGATTCTATCTCTAAGAGTATACACTCCCTCAGCTATATGAACCCATTCTACTTTGCCTATAGTTGCATCTATATCTTAAAGGTACAAGTGTTTCTGAAGATTAATTTATGTCACAATTTTTGTTGATTATCATTGATTCACATTATAATTTTCAGAGCTGTGTCCCCATGGAAAAAAAATTTTGAACCTAAGCAAAATATTTGAACCATCACTCAATTTCTGATAAGCAAGGAGAGCTTCTCTACACAAACATCCATTGAAAGGAGAGGTGTAGAAAATGAGGAATCCAACTAAATTAAAAACATCCTCTGTCTTTGCTCCTGAAATGTCCTTTGGTTCCTGGCAAGCATCAGGAAGATCTGACATTTTACTGATGGGAGGGGTGCGGTTTTGATGCAGGCCAAGTGCTTCATGTCCTGATCCTTTTTGGATTTAGTCATTAATAGACTGAGGAATCCTGTCACACTAAGTGAAGAATAGCCCTACATTTTTTATGATCTCTAAGTTTGGGTATTCATGTCATAGAGATCATTTGTATTCCTTTTTAAAAATAGCTATCTTGATATTTGGAGACCCTCAAGTTAAGGTCTTTTGAAATTCAGTTAAGCCCCTTCTTTCATTTTGTTTCTGTTAAAGTCATTAGAAAAACAAAACAAATATGAGGTAGTAGAGCCTTTAAAATAAACTGCCCATTGTTTTATGGTGATAATATCATTCCATTGGGTCATCCATTCTCTCCATATTGATGTTTTTCTTTGAACAGTCTGGGCAAGTGAATTGGGAAATATATGACATTTTTTGGATGTATTTATTTACCTGAAAGTGCACTTTAGACATATTGAATGAGATGCCATGTAGACATCTCAAATTCAACAAGTCCAAAATGCAGTTTTCCTATCTTGATTTCCAAATTTCCCTACCATGTCACAGGTACTGTCCTTTTAGTGACCCAGGACTGAAACAATGGAGTTGACCTCAGCTCTTCATTTTCCCTTGAGCCACAAATCAAAATAATTGCCAAGTCTTGATATTTCCAACTCTTACATCTCTTGCACCTGTCCCTTCTTTCCACATCTATAACTCTAGCCTAGTTTAGGGCCTTATTACCTCTGGCCTGGAATATTGCAATAGCTTCCTAACACATGTTATTACCTCAAGTCTTGCCCCATTCCTATCCATCATTCAACAGCTTCCAAAGGGATTTACTAAAAGTACAAGGCCTGTCATGCCCTTGCTCAAACTTGGATGGTTTCTCTGTAATTCTAGGAGCAAATTTCAATTTTTGATGCAATTGTCATTAAATCTCTTTAGAACTTGGCTCTCTACTATCTTTCAAGCTTTAATATACTTCACTCCCCTTTGTGCACTTGACAATCTAGCTAAACTGGCTTTCTCAACGTTCCTTATAGATAATTCTCCTCCCATCTTCATGGCTTTGTACTGGCTCCCATATTCTTGGAATGTAGTCTCTCCTTACCTTTTACAATATTTTATTTCCTTCAAGACTCAGCTCAATTACCTCCTTTTACATGAAGTCTTTCCTGATTTTCCTTATAAACTAATGTCCCCTCACCAATCACCTTGTATCTAAATTGCTTATATCTAGTATGTACCTATTGTTCTTCATAGAGTATAAATTTGTTGTGTGCCCAGTAGTAGCCAGAATTTAATGAAGGAAAATTCTTCATTTGGGCTTTTAACCTGATTAACAAGAAAAAAGTCAGGACAAAGGGAATTAGAGTGATTTACTATAGGTATGTCAAGGTATTAACACATTGTTGCTGATCATCAAAGATCAGTGATGGTTTCAAGGAGGTGACAACTTTTCTAAGTAATCTTAAGACAATGCAGGTAGGTCTACTCAGGAGTAGAGGTTGGGCCCTTGCATCTCAATTTCTTTCCAAGGTATGGAGAATGTGACAATTTGCACCTGATAAAGGGCAGGTAGTACAGAAAGCTGCAGACTTCATGTCTATGTCTCCTTCCCAGAGCCTCCCCCAATATTGATAAAAGCAGGACTGGAGAACAATGGGATGCTGAAGCACCATAATTTTCAGCATTTGGAATCAGGAAGACTTATCTTCATCAGTTCAAAAATAGCCTCAGATATTTACTAGAAATGTGACCCTAACAATTCACTTAACCCTAATTATCTCAGTTTCCTCATCTGCTAGATGAGGCAAAAACTCCAAAATGGGGGTCAAGAAGAGCAAATCAACCGAACTCTTTGAACAACAACAACTGAGCGAGGCAGTTTTTCAAATTATTATCAGGATTACGTGACCTGGTGACAAAAAATTCTTATTGCTAGCCTCCATTTGCTGAAAAGATCCAGAGGTCAGATAACAGATTCTTTTATACTTAGATGTCTTACTTCTGATTGACCTGATAGTACATTATTTGGACCTCCTCTGACAACCCTGATTGGTGTATGTTTTAAGGAGGAGATGGGCTTTCCTTAGCTCCCTCCTCCCCAAGAAAGTAAGCAAACTTCTATACTGGTTATACATGTACAGTCATTTTTTGACCAAGGCAGTTGGGATTAAGTGACTTGCCCAGAGTTACATAGTTAGTAACTGTTAAGTAAAGGAGGCCAGATTTGAATTCAGGTCCTTCTGATTCCAGGGCGAGGGCTCTATCCACTATACCATCTAACTATCCTTGTATAATAATTTTAAACATATTTCCATATTAGTCATTTGTGAAAGAAAAATCAGAACAAAAGGGAAAAACATTAGGAAGAAAAAGCAACCCCTTCCCCCCAAAAAAAGGTGAAGTTAGTGATCCATATTCAGTCTCTATAATTCTCCCTCTGGATGCAGATGGCATTTTGCACCCCAAGTCTATTGGAATTACCTTGGATCACCATATGGCTGAGAACAGCTAAGTCTGTCATAATTGATTATCTCATAATATTGCTGTTATGGTATACAATGATCTCCTGGTTCTGCTCACTTCACTCAGCATCAGTTCATGAAAGTCTCTCTAGGTTTTTCTGAAATTAGCCTGATGTGGAACAAGAACTTTAAAAACTCTAAATCATCCTGTTTCCATTCTTACCTAGAGCTAGACCAACTCCTGAGATTGCCTTGATTAGCATATTTTAAGACAGACTGGTGCCTGGTCTTGGTCATTTCAGTATTGTTGGCACTCATGCAAGTTTGTTTTCCACCATACTTTACTTATCTCCTCTCCAGTTCCTCCTTTAATCCCTGGACCCTGTCCTTTCTTCCCTCCCCCTCCTCTCTCTGACTTTAAAGGTCAGCTTTACTTAGAATGTGTTACTTAATCACATGCTTTGTCATATTTGGTTTAGCCTCTGAGCTATTTCACATAATAAATAATTTCCTTTTGTGGCTGTGATAAATTCTCTTACGTGAGTTTTTCACTGATTGAACCACTCTCCCAAAATGACTTCTTCAAGCTTGCTCATCATTTCTTATAGAACAATAATATTGCATAACTTTCTCAGCTATTCCCCAATAGATGGACATCCACTCAATTTCCAATTCCTTGATATCACAAAAAGATTTGCTATAAATATTTATATACATGTGAGTCCTTTTTTCTCTCTTATGATCTTTTTGGGATATAGACACAGATTGTTGGATCAAAGGGTATGTACAGTTTTTAGCTCTTTGGACATGATTCCAAATATTTCCACAGAATGACTGGATCTGTTCACAGAACTCTATCAACAAAGCATTAGTGTTCTAGTTTACCCACATCCCCCCCAATATTTATCATTATCTTTTCCAGTCTTCTTAGCCAATCTGATAGATGTAAGGTGGTACCTCAGAGTTCTTTTTAATTTGCATTTCTCTAATAAATTTTTTCATATGATGATAGGTGACTTTAACTTCTTCATTTGAAAATTATCTGTTCATGTCTTTTGACAATTTATTAATTGGGGCCTTATAGACATTTTAAACTGCATGTATACATATATAAAGTCCACTCAGCTGTTCTAATGACATCACTCACTTCTGCCCCACCTCACCCTCCCATTCCATAAACTCTAGTGTCTCCCTTTTTCCTCTAGAATCATATTTAATATCTTCTGTTTAGCTTTTATAGCCTTTTATAACCTTGTTTCTTTGAAAGCAGGAACATTTAAAAAAAATCTTTCTTTGTATCCCCAGCATTTAGGATAGTGCCTGGAATATAGTAGTCACTTAATTACTTAATAATTACTTGTTGACATGACCTAACTCTCCTCTGTGTACCCTTTAGTGACACTGGTCTTGCTTCGAACAAGACACTCCATTTCCCATCTCTGCATTTTGTTTTCTTTTTCTTTCTTTCTTTTTTTTTTTAGCCTATCCCTTAGACCTGAAATATTCTCCTTCCTTGATCCTGCCTCTTGGTTTTTTGTTTTTTTCCACTTCCCATAATTCTCATTTAAAATTCTACCTTCTTTAAGAAGATTTTCCCCTATTCTCCTTAGTGATCGTTTTTTCCCTCTGAAATTACCTCCATTTATCTTATATATATCTTGCTGTTTATATGTTGTCTATACTATTTGACAATTAGCTCCTTAAGGGCAAGGTCTATGTTTTTGCCTTTCTTTGTGACTTCAGTGCTTAGCAGAGTGCCTGGTATTTTTTGTTATTCAGTCATTTTTAGTCATGTCCAATTCTTCATGATCCTAGATGAGGTTTTCTTGGCAAAGATAGCATTTCCTTCTCCAATAGATTAAGACAAACAGGTTAAGTGACTTGCCAGGGAAACACAGCCAATGAGTGTGTACATACAATATCTTCCTGAATTCAAATCTAGCCTCAGACTATGTGATTCTGAGCAAGTCATTTTACTCTGCCTTAGTTTTCTCATTGGTAAAATGAGCTGAGAAGGAAATGGCAAACCACTCCAGTATCTTTTCCAAAACATAAACAAAAACAAAAAACAAAAAACCCAACCCAAATAGGGTTATGAAGTGTGAGACAGTATTAAAAAGAACTGAATAACAACTTCCTGACTCCAGTTGTAGTGTTCTGTCTACTGAGTCACCTATTACAGAGCACCTCTGCCTGATACATGATAAATGCTTAATATATACTTGTTGATTTGATTTTTGATTTCTGAAAGGACATGAGAAGTTTAAGAAAGGAGGAAAGACAAATTCAAACTTCATTTTTTCTTTTTCTTTTTTTTCCCTTTCACAGTTTTTTTCAAGAAAATAATAATTGATATGAATAAATCAATCAAAAACCCTTTGTTAAGTACCTACTATTTGCAAGACACTATGATAAGTGCTGGGAATATAAATACAATAAGTAAAATAATTCCTGCTCCCTGAAGAGTCTATCTTCTAATGAAGGAGATAACAAAGACATATATGTGTGTGTGTGTGTGTGTGTATGCCGAATAAATATAAAGAGAATGAAGAGAATAAATTCAAAATAAATCCAAAGGAGCTTGAGAGGGCAAGCACTAGCTATTTAAAGGGTTTGGGTAAGGCTTTATTTAGATACTGCTTTATCTGCTCTTAAAGGAAGAGAGAATTCTATGGGAATAAGGTGGAATGAGACACTAATATAGTACCTTAAAGTTTGCAAAGTAATCAACAACTCTTTGTAATAAATGTATTAAGTATTACTAAATACTAGCATATCAGAAGAGTCTTTTGAGATTCAAAGATGATTCCTGATGAATGTAGAGATCAAAGACAACATTTAAACTTTCTTCCTCTGTCTACTATCCCAACATGCATGTCTTATCTGCATCTCCATAAACCTATTGCAGGCTCAGAGGCCACACCACCGAGTGTGAGGGATACTCCTCAAACCTGTTGATAAGGCAGGAAGATGTTTTTACCAAAGTGTGGGAAGACTTCACTTGGTGGATGAGAACAATTTGTTCCAAAGGTCATGAAGACAACTGAAGTAGTCATTGGATTTGGGAGAAACGGTGAGGTTTAAGATTGTGCAACTCTTGTTGAATTTTTTTTCAGTTGTATTCAACTCTTTGTAACTTCAATTGAGTTTCAAGATGAGTTTTCCTGATTCCAGGTTGGGCTCCATTCACTGTCTCACGTAGCTGCCCTTGCACAATTCTGCTTTGCCTAAAACCAATTCATGGGCAAATCAAGACATCATCTATATCCCAATATTGTGATGTCACTGGTCCTGTTCAAAAACAAAGGACAAATAACATACCAACATGCATCTCTAATAGGGTCCTAATATTGTATTCATTTACTTATAAAATTATTTAATGAATATTTTGCATGAAATGTGACCTAAAGAAAATAGGGGAAGAGGAGTTAACTTGTTTGTAACCATATTTGAACATTTATTATATGATTTGAAAGTTACTCTATAGGCAAAAGTTTTCCAGTATTGAGCCCAAAGAGTTCTGCTTGCTATTATTAAGATAATTGTTTCTAGATTCATAGAAAGTGAGGTAGATTTCACTGTCTTCCCTTCCCCATATTGCTATTTTTTTTAAACATTATGTTTTATGTGATAATCTCTTGAGTGTTCAAAACAGAATTTTTTTAAGTCTGAAGAAAAAGCCATTTTTTCCTGCCTTCGTTTTAAGTCATCCAGAGCACTGAAGCATTTGATTTGAAATCAAAACAAAGAGTAAACACAGGAGGCCAAATTGTATTCTCTTTATATGGGAACTGTGTACTTGGATTAAAGAGCCTGGTTCATAGGAAGAAAACGACATGGATTTTAGAATAGATATAAGAGGAAAATAGAGCAAATTTTTCAACCTATCAACCCTGGCAATGTCCCTTTAAAGCTCTTCTTTTAAAGTACTGAGTAAAGCCACTGATACTGAACTCATATCCTAAATGAAATAAGAAGCTTAACTTCAGTTCAGTATAATGGGAAAAGACTAGGCCACTAAAATGACATGAAGAGGAAGAGTGAAACATAGTTTTTAAAATTCAAAATTAAGGATAATCTGCTGTTTCAGTATTCTTCTCAAACAGTATGGGACTGGGATTTTAGATTTATGTCCAAGTATCTGAAATCAGGGACTTGAAAAGTTGATAAAAGGAATATTTATTTCTTTGTAAGTCCTAACAAAAACTTGCTAACTTCATTCATTCACTTAATGTATATTTCACTTTTCTTACTATATATAAGGGCCTTGGCTGAGAGGATATAAAGATACATATAATCCCTGATCTCAAAATTCATTTATATCCAATAAGGATGACATCCAAATATATAAAAAGAATGCAAGAAAATTAATGCTAAGTGCCATAAGGGAAATCTGAGTAAAGAACTATAGAAGTTAAAAACAAAATGACATTATATAGGAAGGTAAGAAAGCATCAAAAAATACTTTGTGGAGGAGCTGGAATCTAACTGTGCCTTGAAGGATGAATAAGATTTTCATCATGGTAGGGGAAGCAGCACATTACATTGCATGGAAGATTTGTTTCCAATATCTGGGGATGTAGGTTCAAATGATTCTTCCATATTATCTGTTTTCAAGTCACTTAACTTTCCAGGACCTCAACTGGGCATTTGTAAAATTAGAGGTATGCACTAGATAGCCTTGGATGAAATGGTGTCTTCCGATTCTATAGCTGTGATCTTATCTTCTATAATATAATATGAAAAGAATGAGGAAGGGAAAGCATTCCAAGTTCAGGGAATGTATAAATAAAGATGAAGAGATGGGAAATCATAAGGTATTTTTGGAGAGATAATGGTTTTTCCTTTGGCTGAACTATGGAATATAATCTGAAGAATGGTAGAAAGTAATGATGGAAAGATAAGTTGAAACTGTATTCTTGAAGGCCTGATGGAAAGATAAGTTGGAACTGTATTCCTGAAGGCTTGATGGAAAGATAAGTTGGAACTGTATTCCTGAAGGCTTTAAATTCTAGATTAATGAGTTTAGAATTAATTTGATAGACAATTGGAAATGTGTTCATCCTTCATTTTTGAATCATGATGTATCATGATGTAATGTCTTGACTCATGCATGAATGAGGCAGACTTGCTTATCACAGCTCATCAGTCCTGAAGAAGGTGAGAAAATATAGAGAAAATGTTAATGATGGAAATTAAACTTACACCTGTCCCAGTTTACTTGTTCACATTCTCACTCCCAAAGTTGGTTGTTAGATATTTTACAGAGGTAGATATTTATCATTGGTACCTTTGGAATGAAGTCAGATGGGAGATGCTAAGTTGGGAGAATGATAGAGGCTATCAAGTGAGCTATCAAATAATTTCAATAGTCACTTCAAGTAGAAGAACAGGAGAGGTAGAAGCTCAGAGTCAGAGATCTTATTACTGACTATTTCCTTCTTTCTTTCTTTTTTAAAAATCATTTTCCAGATATGACTGAAAAGTAAGAGATATGAACACTACTGAAGCAGAGGCAGTCCTAGAAGGACAAGATGAATAGGAACAGTGGAGTTCATAAGCTCATAGCTTTGGAATTGGAAGGGAGACATGCAATTAAATCTCTTTCGTCCTACAAATGAGGAAATTAAGATTTGGGGAAGTTACTGGAAGTCACAGTAATAGTAAGGATCAGAGGTTGGATTAAAATACAATATCGCTGATTTGGGGACAAGTCAGAACCAGTGACTCTTTTCACTGTATAGTGAGCGGCTGGAATTAAAGAGATGATATGTCAAAAATGAGCTTTCCCAATGCCTATTCCTTGGGAAGATCATGATAAATTTAATGAAGGCGGTCTTAGCCTGGGCTCCATAATTGTCCAAGAAGTCCATAGTGAGATTTCAAGAGTTCCATGAATATGGAGGGATATATTTCTTTATAATAACCTCTAGTTGAAATTTAGCATTTCCTTCAATTATTTAAAAACATGATTCTGAGGAGGAATCTATGGGTTTCATCAGAAGGTGTCCATGGTACAAAAACTGCTAAGAAGCCTTAATTCTAATTAAGCTCCAGAAAACAATTTTTTATCACAATTCACCCAGTGGAAATCAGGCTGTGGGGGTATGATTTATATTAAATAGATTACAGCAGACAGATTTATTACCCAGAGTGACAATTTATGAATTTGCCATGAGAGGGAGAGTCATCTGGCACAAACAATTTGTGTGGGGCACTCCCTCTTGGTGCATAGGTCCACTAAGGGCACCAAATTGTAAAAAATTGGGAAGTTGCTTGGTGATCATAGAATCAGAACATAAAGGGGTTCAGTGTTCTTAAGGAGTATTTCCATTTAGCTGATGAATTACCCTTCTATCTCTTCAGGTTATTTCTAGATAAATAATTGGGATCACTCATTAACTCAGAATCTAGAATGGAGTACGACTCACTAGCAAAGTCCTGCTCTTTGACAGGCCTTTATCTAAACTTTTTTTTTTTTAAACTGCAGCAACTCTCTGCCTTTGCTCCTTTCTGCTACATTACCTCATAAATGCTATACTTAAGAAGAGCACAGCTTGTCTTAGATTTTACTCTCCCTGATTGAGACTTGGATATACCCTAGATTCTTTAGCAATGATTTTTAGGTGTGTTTTTCAGCATCATCTATATGGCTAATTTCTTTTTATTCTGGGATGCTTTTTAGCTTCATCTTCAAAGGCTAGCATTTTCAAAACTTGCCCCATGGTGGGAGAAGGGGAATGGCTCATTCATTTTGGATTCAGCAACTCCAATAGCACTAACCAAAGAAGTTTCTGAGGATTTCCATATTCTGTAGGTTCAAGTTAAGAGAAGGGAAAGAAAATGAGGTTTTATTTAGCACCTACCATGTGCCAGCCACTGTGCTAAGCAATTTATACAAAAGTTTAAGGTGTACTTGTGAAGCAATGCAACTGACTTTTAAAAAAATACATCAAATCATAACTCTAAAGGTGGAATGGACTCTAGAAGCCATCTAATCTGCTTTTATTTCACAAATGATGATACCCAAATTCATGAAGATTTAGAATGACTTGCCCAAAATCTCACAGGTAAACTTCAAGGTGGAATTCAAACCCAGATTTTCTAGCCTCCCAAGTAGATGCTCTTTCCCCTGTCTTTTACAGCAGATCCTCCATCTTGTCATCCCTCCTCACTTCTTGTTATCTATTGGCTGCTTCCTTACAACCTAAAAACATACTCTTCCTCCTCTTCAAAAAACCCTCATTTAATCTTTTCGTTCCTACTAGCTATCATCCCCTATCTTTTATATCTTTTGTGGCTGAATTCTTCAAAAAGATTGTCTACATAAGTCCCTCCACATCAAATCTCACTATCTTCTTAACTCTCTACTGTCTGCTTTCCAACCTCACTGTTCAGCCCAAACTGTCCTCTCTGAAGTTAGCAAAGATCTCTTAATTGCCAAATCCAATGGCCTTTTTTTTTCCAGTTCTCATCTTTCTTGATGTCTTGATTACCATTTTTTTTTTTTTGTTTTGTTTTGTTATTTTCTTCTTTCTAGATTTTTAGGATGTTACTCTCTCTCTCCTGGTTCACCTCCGACCTCCTAATCTACTCCTACCTACCTGTGCCTTTTCAACCCCTTTCCCTGATCTTCATCCAAGTCATACTCATTAACTCTCAGTGTCCCATAAGTCTCTGTCTTGGGTCCTTTTCCCTGTTTCCTCCAATACTACTTTTCTTGGTGATCTCATCAGCTCCTATGGATTTAATGACCATTTCTATACCCATGATTATTAAATCTATTCTCCATACCTAAGCTCTCTGTTGACCTTTCATCTCTGATCTCC
Organism: Antechinus flavipes; assembly: GCF_016432865.1. Lineage (NCBI taxonomy): Eukaryota > Metazoa > Chordata > Mammalia > Dasyuromorphia > Dasyuridae > Antechinus > Antechinus flavipes. Next base: position 548,904,031 of record NC_067398.1, read on the forward strand.
AACTGTATTCCATACATCTCAAACTGGATATCCAAGGTACATCTCAAATTCAACATGTTCAAAACCAAATTCATTTTCTTTTCTCTCCAATTTTTAATAAAAGAGGTCAGTGCCATTCTCAAATGCCAAGGACTATGAGGAGGTAGACTCACAGTTTATTTGCTCTTGAAAGAGTAGGTGTTCCTGAAAGTGTCAATCAACTCCCATTGACTAATAATTAACAAGAAAATTAATATTATAATGGGATGTGGGCTCATTCTAATGAGGGTCTTGAGGTATATAATTTGAATCATCCAAGTCTCAGTCAAAGAGACAACAATTTCCACATCACCTGTCTGACAAAAGGGAGAACCCACTTTCCCCAGACTTATCTGAGTTAACACAATGAATAGAAATTTTTTCTAAATTTAGAATTTCTTTGACTGCCTTTGATTGGATCTTATCCTGGAGAAGTCTTTACCCAAATTTTCCCACACTAGTTAATTTCTGGATCAGGAAATAGAAAGACTTGGCCCTAATTCAATAATTAGTCATTAAATGCAAGGGAAAAATAATCATTTCACTCCCCATAATCCCATCTGTTGCCAAGGCTCTTGATTTCACTTTTGCAATGTTTCTCTACTAGGTCCCCTTCTCTCCTCTGATACTGGCACCAATCTAGTGAGTCCAGAACTTCATTTTCCTTCATCCTGGACTATTGCAATAGCCTGCTGGTAAGTTTGTCTGCCACAAGTGTCTCCCCATTCCATCATCCTCAGTCCATCTTCCATTCAGCAGCTGAAGAGATTTTCCTAAAGTGTAGGTCTAACTATGTCCTCCCCATTCCTCAATAAAACTCTATCTCCTCCAAGATCAAATACTAAAGCCTCTGTTTTGTTTTCAGTCTTATATAACCTACTTCTTCTTGTCTGTTAGATCCCCAATATATAATCTGGACATCCAATGACATTGACCTGCTTGTTGTTCTACCAACAAGATACTCCAAACTGTGGCTCCAGACATTCTCTCTGGCTCTCACCCCATGCCTGGAATGTTCTCGCTCCTCATTTATGCCTCTGGCTTTCCTTGGCTTCCTTCAAGTCCCAGCTAAAATCCTATCTTCTGTTGCAGTGGCATTAATCTCAAATGGAAATAAGATCACTAATTGTACTTAGTGGATCTCTGTGGATTACATATTGACTTAGAAAATGACATATTAATATTATCTCTGTTACCGTATTTTTGTTTATTTTATTAAATATTTCCAATTACATTTTAATCTGGTTTAAGCAGCACTTGGCAGTGTCATGGTTACATAGGGCATTTGATATCTCTGTTTTACAAGAAGTCTTTCTCAACACCTTTTAATTCTAGTGCCCTCCCTTTGTTGATTATTTCCTATTTATCCTATATATTGATTGTTTTTATTTATTTATTTTATTTGTATTTATATTTTTATTGGGCAGCTAGATGGCCCAGTGTATAGAGCATTGGGCTTGGAATCAGGAAAATTTATCTTCACAAATATTTGGTCTCAAATATTTATTAGCCATGGAACCCTGGTCATGGCCCCTCAATCCTGTTTATCTCAGTTTCTTCATCTGGAAAATGAGCTGAAGAAGGGAATGGCAAACTAATCTAGTACCTTTGTCAAGAAAACCTTAAAATGGAGTCATGAAGAGTCAGACATGATTGAAACAATCTGACTACATATTTATTTGCATGCCTCCTTGACTAGATTGGGGACAGGGAATGTGTTTTGCTGTTCTTTGAATCCTCAGTGCTTAGTGAAGGTAGTTAACAAATGATTATTGATTGACTGATTGACTATACTACATTGACATTCAATTCAAATCTCAAGTCTTACTAAAGCCCTCCCTGATGCCTCATTGCAGTGTGGAGGTGAGCTTGGGATCTCTAAAATTATGTCAGTAGAACACACACCACAATGCTGGGCCCATAGAACTTATGTAATAAATATATTTTTAATTTATCTATTCATTTACACAAACCTGAGAAGTTCCACCTGCAAAGTTAGAGAGGCTTCAGTTATGGACACATGCCAGGGATTGTGTTTGCTGTCTGAAAGCTAACCTACAATCCCATTGTGTCAATATGGTGAACATCATCTGAAGAAGGATTACTATCTAGATGGAGGAAATACTCTCAGGGACAAAACATGGGTCTTTGGAAAAGTTGATGACACTGAAGACTGAGCTATCTACATTGTGGATATTGATGGGTTTGTGGGTTGTTCTTAGTTCTCCAAGAGGACCAAGAGGACTTCTCTATGTTATCTCACTTGTCCAACTTTGGCTGCTCAGACCAATATGAGCTTGGAATGCTCTGCCGCAGGTTGGACTCCCATAATCTATGAACATTTGCCATGGCTTTTCTAACTTTGTGCATCTCATGTTTCCTCTGAATTAATTCAGTTCTGCTTCATAGAGCCCCTCTGATGAGGGCATACCATGCTGGGAAGTCCTTGTATTGCTTTTTCTGACCACCTTGTGAGTGCTTGTCCTGTGTGAACTCTCCATAAAACAGTCTTTTTTGGCAAGCATAAATTTGTCATTCAAAGAAATTGTGTCTCTGGAGCAGAGTTTGAATTTTTGGCAATTTAGTTTAGTACGATTTAAAGATAAATCTTATCTTCATGGAACTTAGAATCTAGTAAAAGAATACAAATGACATATCTGCCAATGACTTTAACACAGAATAAATGCATTTTTAGTTACCAAATACCAGTTAAGGGCTGAGAGGATAGGATGGGGATCAGTCATATTTGAGATGCTCTTTAAAGAACCAGTAAGAATTCAACAGGTGAGGTGAAAGGGAGGGCAAGGCCTTTTAGGCAAAAGGGATATTAACTTGCTAGGTAGCATAGTAGTCTGGAGTCAGGAAGACTACTAGCTGGGGCAAATCACTTTACTTCTATATGTCTGTTTCCTCATCTGTAAAATGGGGATAATAATAGCATCTACTTCCCAAGGTTGTTGTGAAGATCAAATGAGATAATAATTATAAAGTGCTTAGTAGAGTGTCTGGCACATAGTAAGTGCTATATAAATGTTACCTATTATTATTATTAAAGAGCAAGAGCCCTACCTAGGAATTTTTATAGACAGAGTGAGCAACCACTAAGCTCTCTGGGTAAACCCTGGAGGCTACTTTGGGGGAGGGGCAGAACAGGAGAGAAAGGAGCTTGTTAGGTAAGTTCCAGAGTCATCAGAGTGACCTTTGGCAAGACTTTAGTTGAGATGACTGAAAAGGACCCTACCTTTGAACTTACTTTCTGAGATAAGAATATCTACTGGATATAATACATCTAGGATTTGCATAATGCTTTTAAGATTTGCAAAGTCTCATTTGATCTGCACTACAACCTTGGGAGGGAAGTGATATTCTTCTTTAACAAATGAGGCATATAAAAGAAAAAGGGATTTGCCTAGAGTCACAAAGACTTAAGAATCTAAGGCAAGGTTTGAACTGAGGTCTTTTTAAATCCACAGGGATGGGTGGTGATCAAACTAGGTAATATTTGTAAAGTACTTAGCATAATGCTTGGCACACAGTAGGTGCTTAATATATGTGTAAGTCCTTCCCTTTTACAGATTTTAGTTCAGAGTTCTATCCTTTTTATCACCTGGCTGAGCTGAATATCATTTATCTTTCTAAGTCCCTTGGGGTCTAGCATGGTGCTATATATTTAGTAAACGCATAATCAGTATTTGCTAAACTGAATTGAATAACTAATCCTCATAAACTGATTTTTTAAAAAAAGCAAAATAGTTTTTAAAAAAATCATGCCTTAAGAATAGTGATTTTTAGCCTTTTGCAAAAGAGTCATGTGAAATTAGATCCTTCCATAAAGGCTGGAGGTGGTTTGGGGCTCTGAGCAAAGATGGGGGAGGAAGTCTATGGAAAGAGACTTTTCATTAGGTACTGTAGTCATCGGGGAATAAAAAACCGCTGGCGCAAAAAGTAAAATGTATCCCCAAATGTGGACACAAGGTAGGAAATTGAAGTCAACTAGTTAGGTTACAATGGATGGAAATTGTGCTCATACATCATACTATCACTGGAACACCTTGGATATCATTGGAACACCTAGGATTAAGGTACCAAGAAGCAACTACCCAAAAATGTAAGTAAAGTTAAGATAAGTCATAATCTTAGAAACTGTAATATGTCTGTCATGATGCCAAAATGACAGCAGCTTTGGGTGACTGATAAGCAATATTGAAAAAGGAGATTTGGAGAATAAGAATTTGTCACTTTCCTGAGTATAGACCTAGGGAAGGGGCACCCTGATTAGCTGATAGGAATATTCTGGTACCTGGAGTAAAAAGAAGGTGAAGCAGGCTATTATAGCTTGATGCTCCCTTAAAACCATTCAATTCTCTTTTAATCTGACTGTGGAGTCACTGAGCAGTCTTCTCATCATAATGCAGTTTTCCTACTGGGAAGAGAATAAACTGACCAAACACCCTGAGCATTCTAGTCCCTCTCACAGTTATATTTATTAGTGTGAATCAGTACATTTGAATTTTGGTTTTTCAATCATCTTGTGTGGTTGGTTAGTGCAAATTAATACCCCAGAGTATACAGACATAATTGTTTTTAAAGCATTAAAACTAATGTTTTACCCTCAGATAGACCCCTGAGCCAGTGTTCTTAAGCTTATTTATATCACTGATGCTTCTAGTTTCTAGTTTTTAGCCTATGGATCCTTCTCAGAGTCATGTGTTGAAAAGCAAATGAATTATTGAAGGAAATGCTAAACTTTAGTTACAAGTTAGTGAAAATAAAGATATAATCTGGTTCCTATCCAAATTTACAGACCTTCCCTCTTCCTCCAAGTTAGCCATAACTTAAAGGATCTGAAAAACCACAGATTAAGATCCCAACTTCCTTGCCACCCCCTTTCCCTCCTCCCCCCATTTCATGCATAGTGCTTTCATACCAAGAGGCTTAGTCTGAAATAGCTAGGGAAGCTTTTATCCTTTCATTCTAACATTAATGTTGGATAATGCATTTTTATTCTAGTCATGTCATTAACTGCGCAGTTTTGACATGATATCAAAATAACATTGCTATAAATGTTACAAATTAAATGTAGCCATCTTAGTTAAGAGAAAGTTTTAAGTAATGATTAGAAGATCAGCTCTGTGGTCAGGAAGGCTCAGTTCAAATTCTGCCCTTTATATGAGCCAATTCTCAAAGTTGTAACTTACAGATGATTTGATACTCTGCATTAGTGTTTGGAATTTTTTTATGACCAGTGAAGTAACAGGTCTGGACATCCTAATTAAGAGGGATGGGATTTAGTTCTGTATATGTCCTTATTTCTTACCTGACAGCATCACTCTGACTTCTCTACCCTGTCCCAAGGAAGCTCACTACTGGGAAAATCTCCCAACTTTCCATTAATCTTGGTATTTTCCTTTATCACCAATCGGGAACTCTGATGAAAGATAAAGCCGTGAACTCTGAAACTTCCATTTAAGGAGGCAGCTCAGCTTAGAACTTCCTCTCATTTCTCACCTGGCTGTTTTACTCTGGGGCAACTCTGACTTCTTTATCATCTTCCCCTCACCCTCTTCGAATTCCTTTTGTAAGTTATCTTTACTGGATTAGATTGTAACCTTCTTGAGGGCAGAGACTGAGTTTCTTATTTTGTATTTATTTTCCCAGCACTTGTGCCTGGACAACTAGAAAATCTATTGCCTATTGACAGCCCCAAATCTATCCCTTCCCCAAATCCCTTAGTTAATAATATTTATAACAATAATTAAATGATATTTATAACAATAATATAAAAACTTATGAGAAGCAATGGGGTATGTTGCTTCTGACACTAGCATTATGACCCTGGACAAGACAATCTCCCCAAACTCAGGTGACTAAGACTGAATTTCCTCAACTGGAAACTTTAGCTTAGAATGATTTCTTAGGTCCCTTCTTTAACTAATGGACAGTTCTAAATTATAGACAGGCATAAATCCCTGTAGAGGGAATTTAAATACTGACATGTAGACAAAATCACAGATCCTTGAAGTACTGACAGATTAAAAACCCAGGTATCATAATGAAGCTTCAAAATCTTCTTGCTTCTGATCATTGTAAATATTTGGATTCAGTTTTGAACTCGGTAGCTAGGGAAGGTTATTGAGGGATCATCTATCAATACACAATGACAAGTTTAAATAGTATTCATGGGAGAAAGGATTTACTATTCACTAATGTAAATGGAGATAAATCTACACAGACGAATTTGGCATTCAAACAGAGGGACTTTCCATTCCTCCAATTTCTACCTGCTGGTCTCTTGAATATATGATCTGTCTTGGTTTGGGGAAATCAAAAGTAAGACATTTTCCTTTTTTTTTTTTTTTTTTTTAATGAAAGTCGTGAAATTGCTTCAAATAAACCCATCATTTTAGAAAAGATATTTTTTTGTTGATCTCAGACCATGAAATCATCATTGATTTCGGGTTTTAGTTTCCCTGGACATTTGAAATAATCCATTTGTTTTTCAATTGAAAGTACATAGAGTTATTTGGCTTTGTCTTTAATGCTGAATCAAAATCAAAGAGGGAAAAGATTATCTTTTCCCTTGGAATTGTTAAAATTAGAAAGGTAAAATGTTTATCTTTAAATAAATTTTAAGGAATTAAAAAAGCCATCCTTTTCTTACCAAAATGTGAGCAGTTTCTTAATGTTTTCAATCTCTTAAGAGTTTTTGATAATAAATCTATCTCATATCTTATATCTCTCCAATTAAGTAGGTTAATTCTTGTCTGTTAAATGTACTACACAAATATTGTTTATTCAAAGATATCATCAAAGGGGAGCAAGCACTTAATAATATTGGTCCCCCTGAGGAAAGTCCCATCCAGACAAACAATACAGAATTGTCATCAGGGCCTTTCTTTTCAATATAGTAATTAATTTAACTGTGTTCTAACTCAGAGGAGGTAACTGGGTGTCACAAAGGATAGAATGCTGGGCCTGGAATTAGGAAAACCGAAATTCAAATCCAACCTTGGACAGAGTAATGTGGGGCAAGTCACTTAACTTCTGTTTGTCTGTTTCCTCAGCTGTAAAATGAAGATACTAATGGCACCTGCTTTTCAGGGTTATTAAATGAGATAATATTTGTAAAGCACTTAGGACAGTGCCTGGCACATAGTAGGTAGTATATGAAACCTATATAAATAAAAGTATTATATTGTTATAATTGTGGAGATGAGGGCTACTCAGATAAAGGGATTAGACTTACAATGTCTCATTTATGCCCTGAACAAAAACATTAAACTGTAAGGTAGCTACAAAATCATAGCTTCTTTGTCTGCTAGTGAAAAATATTTATGGGCAGAAATACAGAATTTATTTCTTTTTTCACACCATGGGGTGTGATCGCAGAAAGGTGCCTCTGGTGGGACACGTTCTCAGAAGTACGCCCTGAGAGGGCGCGTTGACACCTACCTTTGTTATGAATGCAGCATTGCCAGCATGCGTCAGGAAAATGACTTTATTTACTGACCTACCTGTTCTTTTATTTTGCCGATTCCTGAAGAGAAATCTCATGCCCTTTTTTTCTGAGAAGGAACTATTCTCGAATTATCGGTCATGCTTTTCACCTTAGAAATGAAATTCAGAGTTGAATAGGTTTATGAGAGGGTAGTTGGGTTGTTTTAGTTGGATTTGTTCATCAGGTCCCTTAATAATGTCTGGCATGAGTGGGGTGAAAAACCCTCGTTCTCAATTTAACTAATCAGAGAAACTTCAGAGAAAGCGTTTATTTTATCCCTTTAGGGAAAGGTGCAGACACACCTGAAATACATCCCAACTCGGCCACGTGCTCCTGGAACCTAGCCAGCTTCCGGCTTGTCCAGGGTTTAAAAGCAAAAGACCTGAGCCTTCTCATTGGGTAGACTAAAATGATGCAACTATCCTTGACCAATGATCACCAAGGATCACCAATGTTGGCTGCCTCCCACAGATCGCGCCACTTTCTGTAACTTCCTGTATCCCAGGGTTCAAAGTTCAGCTCTCCAGCGATCATATGACCTCCCCAGGGTCCCTGCTCTGGGAACAGGAATCATGTGACCGAGAAATACTTCATCCAATCAGTCCCATTCAATGTTCTTTCATATCTACCTTCTTATATTTCTCTTAACTTCTGTGTTTGAACTTCAAAGTTTCTGGCAGCTCCGGTTTTTCTTTTTTTTTTTCATCCGAAATGTTTGGAAGGCCTCTATTTCATTAAAGAGCATTCTCCCCACCCAGAGTAGAAGTTTTACATTTTTTTTTACGTCATTGACTCTTTTGGCAATCCGATGAAGCCTACAGGACCTCTTCTTAGAACAATATTTTTAATTGTATAAACATAAAAAGCATAGGCTTATAAAAGAAACCAATTATCAAAATAATTACCAATAATTATCAACCAATTTTTAAAATAAGTTCATGGATTTCAGGTTAACAACATCTTCCTTTGAGTGTGCTCAGGAGTCCCTTTCCTGGTACTTGATAGGGTATATATATATATAATAAGCCCAAAAATCCCTGCCTGGTTCCAATCCAACATGGAGAACTTTGAAATTCTTGTTTCCAGCTTTATGCAAGTGAACCCTAGCTTGAGGGATGGGAAATTGTTTTGTAACAATTATTCTTGCTATTATCATAATAGTAAAAGTTTTTAGCTCAAATTCCTAATTGGCGTCTGCTGGCTGATTGAAGCACATGGATGGGGGCTTCTGACTGACAGTACTAGGAACCCTAGCCTCTCAAAGTTACCTCTAGAAATCAAGGCAATAGTAATCAGCTGATTTGGGTGGGTGGCTGGCCCGCTGGGAGTAGGAGTTGGGAAAGTAGCTCAGAATGGGGTGCTACATGAACACAAACATAAATGTGTCTGTGGTGAATTGCTTTCAATCCTATTCAGGAAGTTTTTATTGAACATTTATGATTTGACTAGCATTATGTTGAGAAAAGTGGGAAATAAAAAGAATAAAGTAGTCTTAGCACCAAAGGAAATTAGTTTCTTGTTGGGGAAATAAAATATGTACATATGAAACAATTAGAGAACATTGTTAGCAAGACTGCATTTGAGAAGGGATTTCTGAGTGAAAATGATTTCCCTTTCCTGTACTGAGCAAGAGCAGAGCATGATGAGCTGAAAATCTCATTCAGTAAAATGTGTGTGGTTCAGAATGGTGAGTGGTCACCATGCAATAAAACACTGGAGAGATCTCTAGAAGCAAAGCAAAAGTTTATTGTATGTTCTCTCCAGAAATGGGCATCCCTCCCATGGAACAAGCAATCGAAGGGAAGAAGCACCTTTTAGGACAGATTTTACACTTTAAATAGTCCCAATGCAAATACCCCTCCCACCACTGACCATCATTCTCATTGGCTGAGAGTCTTACATTCTAAATGAGGGAACTGCCCAAGAAATTGAACTTGGCCAATAAGCACATAGTTGCCCATATTTGACTGAAGTAGGGAGAAAATGCTGTCATGGGAGGATAGCAGAAAGGGATGCTCTTGAATCAATGCTCAAGGACCTTCAGGCCTACTCCAACTCTGAAGTAGATGAAGCCTTACTCAATTTTCACAACTGTCTTGAGAGATCTCACCTCATCTCATTCAAATGGAAGGGGTTTTCCTAGAGAAATAAGAAGGAACATTTAATGAGGAAGAACAAGTATATGACATTTAGTAATTTCTAGCTCAGTACAAATATATTTGTCAAAAATGACACATAAATTGAGATTATGATCCTTAAAAGTTGCCCCATAATTATAAACATATAGATCCTAGGACAGCATTATATCATAATCCCAAGGTAACCCCTTTTGGGGTAATCTGACATATGCCACATGGTTATATGGTTGAAAAAGGAGGAGGAAGAGAAAAACAAAGGAAAGGATGAAAAGAGAGGGGAGACGGAGAAGAAAGATAGAGATAGAGAGACAGAGAGAAAGGCTTTTTAGTTGGCTCCTTTTCCAGGATCTACATACTCTGGCTGGATCTGCTATGATGGGAGAGTCATGAGATTGCTGTTTGATCAAAGAATCTCAGGGTTGCAAGGCCATTTTGTACCCTCCGCAACATACATATAGGGACTTGAACTTTGCTTTAGAGATGGGGAATCCACTATCTCTTATCACTTCACTTTTAGATTGATCTAGTAATTAAGAAATGTTCTTTACAACTAAGCCTAAATCTACTTCCCTTTCATTTATTCCCATTGCTCTTAGTTCTGCCTTCTTGGTCCAAGTGAAACAAACTGAATGCTTCTTCCAGTGTCTGGTCTTTCAAAGAACTTTATGTCATGTAAACACAGATGCAGAATGAAGTGAACGGAACCAAACCAATTTATCAATTAACAACATTTAAAGACAACGCTTTGAAAGACTTAAGCTCGATCAACACAATAATCATCCACAGTTCCAGAGGACTAATGATGAAACATGCTTTCCAACTCCTGATAGAAGTGCTGAACTCTAAGGGTAGGATCAAGATCCATATGTGTTTTTGGACATAGTCAAAGAAGGAATTTCTATTTCTTTTTCTTTTTTAAAGGAGAGGAAGAGATGGGAAAGTAAATTTTTTTGCTCATTGAAGATATAAAATAAAAAAAAATTAATATCATGATTCTACTTTGTCTTTTTTTGAGCTTTTTGAAATCTGCTCTCTAAAAATCTAATATGTTAGACTATTAAGGACCACACTTAAGTGTGAAAGGGCAAGTAGATTCTTGGAGGGGCCCCACAGCTGTGAATATAACACACTTGAAGAAATTGCAAATCAGTCTTTACTGATGCAGATGTTGCTTGTGAATTGGGGAATGAAATAAATTGGAGGCAAGACAGACCTGGAGAGAGGTCAGGGAATACAATTGCCTCTTAGTCTTCTTGTATAGTTATCATCCTCTCACATGAAAGGTTCGATTCTGCTGGTCAGAATTAGATCCCCAGCAGCCACTTGCAGGTGGCGCCTGTAACAAATGGCGCCCAACATGGGGCATAAGAAACACAAGAAACAAAGAAGCAGCAGCAGCAGCACTCAAGAACTGTTTGTAAGTAGGATCCTCCCAGAGAGTTTCTTCGGTAATCCATGGGGAAGGAAAGGGAGAACAGACCTGGTAAAACTTTTTCAGTCAGAATAATTAAAATGGGCCAACACATCAAAGGGTCAAGCCAAGAGACTGATGAGGGACTTATGAAAAATGCCTGTTCTGACTACAATCCTCTTCTTCATTTGTCAGAAAGTTTGCTTCCATGACATCTCACAAGATTCAACATCTGCTATAGTGTCTCATCCTGCAACCTTCCAGAAGAATAGGACAGAAAAGACTTTGATAGTGCTGTTTGCATTCCTCAGCATGCAGACTCAGATAACAGCCACTTCACTTGGACAAACTTATTGATCATGCTATTAGGGGGTGGGGGTGGAAATAATTGTGTTCCCATAAAACAAAAAATATGGAATTGTTAAGGACCATGCCTAAGTGTGAAGGAGCAGGTTTATTCTCTGAGGGTCCCCACAGTTGTGAATATAATACACTTGAAGGAATTGCAAATCAACCTTTATTGGTACAGATGTCTGTGAATTAGGGAATGAAATAAATTGGAAGCAATAGGGAAGAGGGGAGAGATCAGAGAATGCAACTGCCTCTCAGTCTCCTTGTATCACCATCATCCTCTCACATGAAGGGATCTATTCTGCTGCTCAGTATTAGATCTCTAGCAGCCATTAGCATGTGGCTCCTGTAACACCCAGCAGCCACTAACAAGTTGCTCCTGTAACATTTTCTACCAAAATTCTAAAGTAAAATGATCACTTCAGTTCAGAATAACTGTGCATTTCCTTTTTACCTCAATTTCATTTGGGTGACAATTGAGTCTTAAATATCATTTCTTTTAAAACATGAAATTATTGTCAAGGCATGCTGACAAATAATTAATTGTTCAACTTTAACCAGAGAGAGAATTCTAGCTTAAGTCCAGGAATGTGACATGTTTCCATTATGGGTTTGTATTCACATTTTGAGATTCCTCTATTTCTCTTTTTGTCCTGGTTATCTGTAGTATCCTTTTGTGACAATATTGGTCTTGTTGCTTTCTCTGTTAGTGTTTGTCCAATGTCCTACTATATGACACTTTTCTTCTTTGGTTCCTAGATTTCCTTATGAGAGTATCTTCTGAATATAACAACATCTGACTTTACATAGTGCTTTAATATTTGAAAAGTACACTAATACATATAATCTCACTTGTGCTTCACTAACAACCCTGTAAGTAAAGTGCTGCAATTATTATTTATCTTTTAGATAAGTAATCTGAAATTTACAGAGGCTAATTATAATTACTAGAAAACTTCTGAAAAGATTTGAACCAATGTCTTTTTTTCTTCTTAATGTTGTTTTATTTTTCTATATATATATGTAAAGATAGTTTTCTACATTCATTTTGGTAAGACTTTGTGTTTCAAATTTTTCTCCCTCCTTCCCTTATCTCCCCCTTTCCCAAGACAAGTAATCCGATATAGATTAAATATGTTCAATCCTTTTAAACATATTTTCATATTTGTCATGTTGTGAAAAAAAATCAGACCAAAAGGGGAAAAAAAAAAACTATGAGAAAAAACAAACAAAAAAGGGTGAAAAATATGCTTTGATTCACATTCAATCTTCATACTGAACCAAAGCCTTTCTGATCTTAAAACAGTACTCTTATTCTCTAGTTGATAAATGGTCAAAGTAAATCATCTCTAGTTATGTGAAAAGGTGCTCTAAATCATTATTGATCAGAGAAATGCAAATTAAGGCAACTCTGGGATACCACTATACACCTCTCAGATTGGCTAAGATGACAGGAAAAGGTAATGCTGAATGTTGGAGGGGATGTGGGAAAACTGGGACACTGATGCACTGTTGTTGGAACTGTGAATAGATCCAAGCATTCTAGAGAACAATTTGGAACTATGCTCAAAAAGTTATCAAACTGTACATACCCTTTGATCTAGCAGTGTTTCTACTGAGCTTATATCCCAAAGAGATCTTAAAGGAGGAAAAGGGACCCACATGTGCAAAAATGTTTGTGTCAGCCCTTTTTGTAGTAGCAAAAAACTGGAAATTGAATGAATGCCCATCAGTTGGAGAATGGCTGAATAAATTGTGGTATATGAATGTTATGAGATATTATTGTTCTATAAGAAATGACCAGCAGGATGATTTCAGAGAGGCCTGGAGAGACCTGATGAAAAGTAAAGTGAACAGAAGCAGGAGATCATTATACATAGCAACAAGATTATATGAAGATCAATTTGGATGGACATAGCTCTCTTCAAAAGTGAGATGATTCAGACCAGTTCCAATGATCTTGTGATCAAAAGAGCCATCTACACCCAGAGAGAGGACTGTGGGAAGTGAGTGTGGTTCACAACATAGCATTATCACTCTTTTTGTTGTTGTTTGCTTGCATTTTATTTTCTTACTCATTTTCTTTTCTGGTTTGATTTGATTTTTCTTGTACAGTAAAATACTTGTATAAATATGTATGTACATATTAGATTTAACATATATTTCTACCATGTTTAACATATATTGAACTACTTGCCTTCTGGAGGAGGAGGGTGGGAGAAAGGAGGGAAAAACTGGAACACAAGGCTTTGCAAGGGCCTATGTTGCAGAATTATGCATGCGTATGTTTTTCTTTTTCTTTCTTTCTTTTCTTTTTTTTTTTTGCTGAGGCATTTGGGTTTAGTGACTTGCCCAGGGTCACACAACTAGGAAGTGTTAAGTATTTGAGGCCAGATTTGAACTCAGGTCTTTCTGACTTCAGGGCTGGTTCTTTATCCACTGTGTCACCAGCTGCCCCCATGCACATGTTTTGAAAAATAAAAACGTTTAATAAAAAAAACCCAGCACTTTTTTCATAATGCCATACTGACTTATCACATATATTGCTTTTTCTCTCCTCTTCTCCCTTCCCTGCTACTTTCTTGTTGAATCCTTTCTTGAATTTTATCTCCTGTAAATTTCTGGTCTTCTCTTCTTCCTACAGTGTAATTATTCAATATGATACCTAGTTTGATGGACAGTTTTCCATCAAATTGTCCACTTAGGTAGTTTTCTTTTTCTTCTTTCAGTGTAGAGCCCTTTTGATTAAGTTTGCAAGGCTCCAGACAAATCTGACCTTGTTAGACATACAGCATTCTTGACTCTATTTAAAACTGTGGTCCAGAGGTCTAAACAGAGGAGGGCTGTGCCTTATTATGGCCTTTTTCCAATTAGCCAGAAGGCAAAACAGTGTCAACTGATAATGATGATATTAGGAACCTCTTAACACAACACAAAACAACCAAGGGACAAAATGTGTGGTAAAGACGATTAGGGATATGGGCAGTCACTGAGAAAGAGGAAATATCACTGTGAAAGGGACTGGATATTTGTGTTGGCTGGTTAGATCATTCTCTTTCCAATAAGGAAGCCTACCTGAAAAAATCTAATTAAGATCAGGTTATGTGGTGAAAACAGAACCTGGGGAAAGGAAATTGGATTTCCTTTAGGGTATATTTTCATCAAGTGCCTGGTGAAGCATCTTACTCCACTATAGGGTTATATCTGCCAAACATACTATATATTTGTGTTGGCCAGCCAGGCGCTGTCCTTGGGCAGTACTGGAAAAACATCTACAAAATCTTACTTTCCAGTCTCTATGGTAACCATCACCCTTCAGGCTTTTACTGGTCAGTACAATCTCACCCTTCTTCAGTTCACCACACTTTCCAATTCCCAAATTCACTATCTCAGGAGGAGGCTGCTTATAAATCCCTCTAACTCCTTGTCTCCCAAATTGTATTTTAGGGTGGGTAACTTCTAGGATGGTTTCTTGGGAACAGCAACTTTATATGAGGTATGTGGACTCTAGTATAATGATAACTAATAATCATGGCATTTATATAGAACTTTAAGGTTTACAAGGTAATTTACACATATTTTCTCATTTGAGCTCCATAACAACCCTTTAAGATAGGTAGGAGAATGTTGGTAAATGTTTAACTCTTAATTTGAAAAGTAGGACACATTTTAAAAGTTTAATTAGTATTGTTAAAATTTTTTCCATCACTTTGTTAAGTCTAGACAATCAACAAAACAATAAATCAAACCCTAATTTATAGCATTTGCCAATATCTGAGGCATAAATGCTTACACTGAAAATTTAACAATTGACTCTGAGAGCCTATTTGAGCTGGTTTAGGACCCTCTTGGAGGAAGGTGCTGTGATTATACATATTTTACAAATGAGGAAAATAAATCTAGTATGTTAGGCTCAAAGTAGATTTCATTCCTTTGTAATTCTTGGGATCCAAAGCATCCAATGAATATGTGTTAAGCATTTTCTATGTGCAAAGCAATAGATAGGTGTGGAATTAGGAAAATTCTGATTTAAGTCCAATTTATGACATACTGTGGTATGACCACAGGGAAGAAAATCATTTAATCTCTCAGTATCCCCAGACAGTTTTGTGAGATGAGGGTTTGCAGAGGACATGCCATATTTATAGTTTCTCACAGTGATGAAATTAGAGGTCCAGGGGAAAAAAAGTGTAAAGCCACATATGAAAGGCAAGAGGAAAAACAGCTTTTACCCACAAGGAGCTTACATTTTACTTTGCAATTATAGTTCTGCAGCCAAATGTAAATTTAAAGTTCAATACTGAGCCCTTCTTACTTTACATGTTAAAAAAAACCCTAGCAAGTAGCACCACTGGCCAATTGCACATAGAAGATTTATCTAGAGAGTAAAATTGGCTCTCACTTAATGAGATTAAATTCTCTACTGACTGTGTCTTTAAACTTCCTTGTGTGCATTTTCTGCACCCTCAAAGACATCAGTAGGACTGAAATGCAACTAAAATCCCTAAGCCAAAAACCTGAGAAAATAAGGCAATTGTCCCTACCCCTGGCTGCTTGCCTGGAATGCAAGCTCCTATCTTCAGAAGGCCTGCCAATGCTAAGGTGAAGGAACTGTTGTCTCCCTTCAAGAAATGACATTCTAAAGAATAGGAGGTGAGTGCTTATTTTAGGGTCTTGTAGATTGGAAGAAGCCTCACATATGTTAAGAAGAGATTGGGAAGAATTAATAAAAGTGTTTAAAAGCTTATGGTTAAAAACTGTGTGTGCGATTTCACCATAGAAAGAAACTCACCTGTGCTATTGACTTATTGACATAGGGAAATTGGCTTATATTATAGAGAAGATCCAGTGTAGAGTCCAAATTGGAAAGGGAGTCTCTGTGAATGGTGATTAGATTAGATAAGTCATTTATTAAGGTTTAGTACATGGCCATTATTGGGCTAATGTGGAAAATATTTTAAATTGATCATTTATTAATATTATTTGAAACTAGCTTCATATGACTAGAAATTGTCTAACTCAAAAACTTCATTGTAAAGGTTAGGTTGACCTCAGAGAAGCCAGGAAAGCCAGATGGCTTCAGGGAATGCTCAAGATTCCACCCAGGACTTTTTTCAGGAACACTCAATGCTTGTGTTTTGGGTTCCCTAAATAAGACTGACTTATCTGCTGATATAGGGGTAGCCAAGTAGCACAGTGGAAAGAGTGCTGGCCCTGGAGTCAGAAAGACTCATCTTTCTGAGTCCAAACATGGCTTCAGACACTTACCAGCTGGGTGACCCTGAGCAAGGTACTTCACCCTGTTTGCCTCAGTTTCCTCATATGTAAAATGAAGCAGAGAAGGCAATGGCAAGCCACTCAGAACTGAAATGACTGAACAGCACCTGCTGATATACACCTCAAATTGCCTTTCTCTGCAGGCTACTTTACCTTGAAGCCGATCAGGCAAATGTCCTTTGGCCCTTCTCTGAGCCCTATATAATGTAACCTCACAGAGAACTACAACTTTCTTCATGCTTTCTCTTTTTTCCAAATAAATTTCTAAAATTATTTGAAATTTTGTGGTTCATTCTTATGTCTAACAACAAGCACCAAGAATATAAATAGCACATAAACAAAAAGAAAGAATCTGTCCTCAAACAGCTTATATTTTAATGGGAGAAGATGGCACATAAAACAAAGCTAGAAAGGATGGGATGGGAAAGATACCTGCATGGTGCACAACCAGATTAGAAATGAGCGGGGTTGGTGTGGATATTTCCTGAAATGATGGCTTCATGGAGGGATTTATCAGTTCAAAGAGGAAAAAAAAAAGAAAGGAAAGGGAAGTAAAGGGATGTATTAAATGCCCAGGCTTTGCAAATATTATCTCATTTTATCCTCTTGACAATGCTGGGAGGTAGGTGCACTACTATCATTCCCATTTTATGTTTGAACAATGAGGCAATGAGGCAGATTGAGGGTAAGGGGACTTGTCTAGAATCACATAATTACTAAGTTGCTGAGGTTGGATCTGAATTCAGGTTTTCCTCTCCCCAAGATTATTGCTTTACCACCTAGCTGTAGGAGGGGAGGCATTAGAATTAGGTTTATCAGTCTATTCTGAAATAGAAAAGTATTATGGAAAATTGGTGACAAAGTCAGATGAGGTCCTCTAAGTGCTTGGTTTTATGCCTAATATTGTGATCCTGGCATTAAGCTCTGGATCACTTCAGGGCCTCCTGGAAACAAATAATTCCTAAGACTCTGGTCCAATTAACCACAAAGAAGACTATAGGATCAAGGACACTTAATACCCAAATTTTGATAGTTTGGAAAAACAACCTATAGAGCCTATCAGCATGTCTTTCTCTCTCTCTCTCTTTAATAAAGCTTTGCATTTTCAAAACATATGTAGGGATAATTTTTCAACATTGACCCTTGCATAGCTTTGTGTTTCAAATTTCCTCCTCTTTCCCCCTACCCCCTCCTCTGGCAAGTAATCGAATATATATGTTAAATGTTAAAATATATGTTAAATCCAATATGTATAAATGTATTTATACACTTCTCTTGCTGCACAAGAGAAATCATATCAAAAAAAGAAAACAAATGAATAAGAAAACAAAATGCAAGCGAACAACAGCAAAAAGAGTGAGAATGATGTGTTGTGATCCACATTCAGTTCCCACAGTCCTCTCTCTGGGTATAGATGGATCTCTCCATCACAAGGTCATTGGAACTGGCATCAATCATCTCATTGTTGGAAAGAGTCATGTTCATCAGAAATGATCATAGTATAATCTTGTTGCCATGTACAATGATCTCCTGGTTCTGCTCACTTTATTTAGCATCAGTTCATGTAAGTCTCTCCAGGCCTCTCTGAAATCATCTTCCTCATCATTTATTATAGAACAATAATATTTCATAAAATTCAACCATTCTCCAACTGATGGGCATCTACTTAATTTCCAGTTCCTTGCCACTACAAAAAGGGCTGCCACAAACATTTTTGCACATATGGATCCCTTTTCTTCCTTTAGGATCTCTTTGGGATATAGGCTCAACAGAAAACAGAGTGTATATCTCAACATAAAATTCCAATGAACAACAAATTAGGCCCATAGTTAAACAGGAGCAGAAAAGTGGATTGGATTGCTTTTGTTTTATTTTTATTTAGCATCTTATTTTTCCCCAGTTACACGTAAAGAGTTTTTTATATTTGTATTTAAAACTTTGAATTCCAGATTCTTTCCCTCCCTCCTTCCCCCATTCTCTCACTGAGAATGTAAGCAATTTAATATAGGTTTTACATGTGTAGTCATGCAAAACATTTCCACAATAGTCATATTGTGAAAGAAAACAGAGGAAAAAACCCAACCTCAAGAAAAATAAAATAAAAAAATATTATGTTTCAATCTGCATTCAGACACCATCAATTATTTCTCTGGGTATAGATAGTATTTTTCATTCTAATTCCTTCAGAGTTATCTTGGATTACTGTATTACTAAGAATAGTTCTGTCATTCATAGCTGATCATATTACAATATTACTGTTACTTTGTACACAGTTCACTTCATTTTGCATCAACACATGGAAGTCTTTCCAGGTTTTTCTGAGAGCATCCTGCTCATCATTTCTTATTATCGAACAAAAGTATTGTTGGATTGCTTTCGAAAAATTGCAAAACTCGTAAGACCTCAAATTTCTCCTAGAAACAAAGATCCATCTTTTATATATAGTACCATCTTTGTATGGGTATTATATGGTTGCAAACCTTGAAACACAATAGTCTCCAAAGAAGTGAAAATGGAAGATCATCCCATGGGCAATGGAAAGAATAATGGGTCTGAGCAGGTTGCAACATGTGACAGTGATCAAGTTCCATATTTATAGAAATATGCTTAGCTAAGATTTGTGTGGGTGGAGTATACTCAGAGGTAAATTGGGATGTGAAGCCCTGAGGGACTCAATGGTGGGCTTGATTTTTTTTATTACATTTAATCAGAGATTAACAAGGGTCACTGAAATGTTTGTTAATTTTGTTATACAATTAATCGTTGTATACAGTACTCTCTCTGATGTGTATATAGTTTTAGAGTTTCAGAAGTCAGCACATTAGACCTACTACTTGGCAAAATCTGCTTTTGCTTGTGGGAGATGAAGAAACTTTCCTAGTCGTAGGGAGACAAAGGAACAAGGGGCAACAATCACATCATTACCTTAGGCTACATGCCCAGGGGAATCCTAGCAGGGCTCAGAACTGCAGCAGTTGTTCCGAAGAGACAAAAGTTCTACGCAGAAGGAGGGAATAATCGTCAGTAACAAGTCTAGGACTATTCCCCCAGGACCAGAGACCCCTTGGTGAGGATTGAACCCAGCCACCCCTAGTGATCCAATTTCACTGGGGGAATTCTTAGGGTTGGGTTAATCATTGTTGCTGTGATTTACCAGAAAAAGAGGCTTTGCCTTTAGGGGACCCCTTTCCTATTAGTCAGACATCCCAGAGAATATCTTTAGATTAGAATAATTACAAATTCAATTCAATAAACATTTATTAATTACCTACTGTGTGCTTGCTAGGCCCTGGGGAAACAAATTAAAGATGGCTCCAATCCTAAAGGAATTTACTTTCTACAGAACTGAGAAGGAAATTCTTACTGGAATTATCTTCACCTCTTCACTCTCCCTTGTTCTCCACATTCAGCCAAATTCTGCTCTTACTATCCTCTCAGCATTTTTGCGTCTTTTTAATTAATCCCTTCCTCTCTATTCACATAGCTAACATCCTAGATTTTATGGTCTCCTATCTCTGTCTTTGTTTCTAAGATCTGTCTCTCCAAGTCTCCGTTTCTCTCCGTCTCTTGATGTTTGTCTCTTTGTGTCTATCTTTCCATCTGTCTCAGTCTCTCTAGCTTTTTCTCTCTGTTGATCTAATTGCTTCTTAATTGATCTCCCTGCATACAAACTCTTCCCCCTTCACTCTAACCAAATTGATATTCCTGAAGCACAGGTCCGACTGTGTCAATACCCTGCTCAAGAAATATCAACGACTCCCAGCTGTCTGTAAGATGAAATAAAACTCCTCTGCCTGGCATTTCAAGCCACATTCTGGTTTCAGTTAGCTTTCCAGACCTATCATTCCTTACCTGACCTTACATGCTCTCTGTGCCTTGCAGACTGGTTTATTTGATGTTGCTTGTGTACAATAGTCCCATTTCTTGTCTTCCTAGCTTTACATGCCTGGAATATTCTCCCTCCTCAAGGAACCACTAGTTTCTTTCTAAATACAACTTAAAAGTACTGCCTCTAAAAGAGCTTTCCCGATTCCTTACCACCCAACCCCTTAAAATGCTTTTCTCAGACCATTTATACATGTTTTGTATTTACTTATCTGTATAGGTTTCTTTAAAAGTTTTAATATCCTTTGTTTTTTATATTACAAATAACAAGTCTTTTCTTGTAACAAAGAAGAAAAATAATTAAACAAAACCAATATTATACTGGGGAATATGGGTAACTATAGCTTCTCACCCCTCTGACAAAAGGAAAGTTTCTTTTCCTCATGTCTTTTTTAGAGTTAATTTTCGTCATTGTCATACTAGAATATTTTGTTGGGTTTTCTTTTTCTTTTTCTCTTCTTTACATTGGGATCATTTTGTATAGTTTTTCTGCTTACTTCTCTCTGTTTTAGTTTGTCTCCCTATATTTCTTTGACTTCCTCATAGTGTCCATTTCTTAAGATAACATATTATAATAATGTTAATTGAAGGACCTCAACTTTATTTCTAGTTTTGTTTTGTTTTTTGCTGAGGCAGTTGGGGTTAAGTGACTTGCCCAGGGTCACACAGCTAGGACCTGTTAAGTGTCTGAGGTCAGATTTGAACTCAGGTCCTCCTGACTTCAGGGCTGGGGCTCTATCCACTGTGCCACCTAGCTGCTCCTTAGTCTAGCTTCTTGCTACCACAAAAAGTACTACTATAAATATGGTATCCTTTCACTCTCTTTCTTTTTCATCCTTTCACTCTTACTTTTCTCCTTCCTTTCCTCCTCTCTCCTTTTTCTTTTTTCCTTCTTCCTTTTCCCTCTTTTCCTTTCCCTTCTTCCTTCTTTTTTTTCCCCTCCCTCCCTCTCTTTCTTCCTGTCTTTCTTTACTTCCTTGACTGTGTTACTAGCTGTGAGATCTCTTGGTCAAAGGGAATAAATATATTGCTTATTTTCTTTGCATAATTTCAAATTGTTTCCCAAGGACTGGAGGGATCAGAAACATTTCTCCAAGAGGAGGTGGTAGATGAGCTAAACCTAGAAGAATATAAGACAGGATCTCAGAGACACGTGTGGAAGGAGTATATTTCAGGCAGGCATATGTGCACACTCAAAAGTGTTTAGAGAGAAGATAGAACATTGAGCATGGAGAATAATGAATGGTCTAGTTTAACAGGATGGAAAGTGTGTGAAGGGCAATAATGTGAAATAAGGCTAGAAAGCAAGATGAGATGTGGATTACAGAGGGTCTTATGTGTCAATATGAGTTTATTTTATTCTGGAAAAAATAGGGAATCACAAAGTTTGTGAGCAGAGGAACAATATGATCTCTGAGCGTGCCTCAGGAAACTTATTTTCTCAAGAATTGTGAAAAATGGATTGGAGAGGATTGAAAGAAAAGAAATTTTAAAAAAATTAGATTATTTCCATAGATCTGGTGAGAAGAGATGGAGGGCCTGAAATTAGAAGATTGGGAAGGAAGAGGGACAGATTAGAGGACAATTGCTGAAGTAGAACTTATAAGACATACTAACTGATTGAATATGGGAGGATGTTGGTGAAGGAGAATGAAGAGTTGATGAAACTGGGAAACTGGTAGGACTATGTACCCCCAACAGAAATAGGAAAGTTTTGTAATGCCAAAGAAACTGAGCAAGACAGAGGTTAGAGACCAATTCAGTAGTTTATTAAATGGAGAGAAATACTGGGACCAAATGGATCTTGGTCCCAGGGCTGGAGGAAACTATCATTTTAAAGACTCTTTGAGATGATAGTCTCGTCCAGCCCTGAATATTGGGACAGCAAGCTTTTTTATAGGATAACAAGGACAGTGACATAATAGGGGAGGTACCGAAGAGGAGATATTGGTGGGGGAGGCCCCTAGGATGACACAATGGAGGGATGTTACTGATATTCTAATGATATCCAAAATGGATAAACCTTTATCCTGTCAAACATTAAAGGAATGTCTATAACCTAAAGATATAAAAGTTTTATCTCATCAACCATTTAAGAGGAATGATTATAGCTGGGGTTTTGGAGCAGAGCAACTGAGGTAGACCTTTATCTCATCAAACATTAAGAGGGAAAGATTATAACCTGAGGCAGAATAATTAAATAGGACAATTGGAGAAACTGGGTCACTTAAAGGGAACTTTGGCACAACAGTTTGGAGAAATTGTGAGTTTAGAATGTAAATGAATGAATGAAAAACATTTATTAAGTGCTTACAATGTGCCAAATGCTGTGCTAAACTGGGAATAGAAATATAAAAGTGGGGACTGTCTTTCCTTTCAAAGAACCATTTCTAATTAGGGAGAAACAACCCACATAGGAGAGTGGTAGTTAGGGAAAGATACTATGGTTTGCAAACTTGCTGTGATGATGCTTGGAACCGTAGAGGAGGAGATACTCTTTTCAGTATCTATTATTATGGCTCTGGAATTAGAGGGTGGAGATGGGGTGGGTGGAGAAATGAACATGCTATGGGGAAGATGGCAGGGGAATAAAGTGAAACATGGAAAAAGATAATCAACATAGTTTTGGACAAGTTGAATTTGAAGGGATTATGGGGCTTTCAGTTGGTGCACAGGACTGGAGGGTCAAAAGAGAAAGAGACCAGTTCTAGATACATAGATTTACAATCTAACAGTGATAATTGAACTGATGGGGAATAGAAGTCACCAAAAGAGAAAGTATATACAAAGAAGTGAAGTATCCAGGACAGTCTTGGTAAATGCCTTTTCCATTTAAGATTGCAGGAAGTACTGATGATTTAGCAAAGGAGAATGAGAACATCTGGTCAGAGCAATAGGAAGAAAATCATAATCTTCAGCCATTTCAGTGAGTTATTCTGATAAGAAGGTAAAGAACCTAGTTTTACCCCCCAAAAAGATAGGGAAGAGAAGTATAGAACCCCAAGGATACCTTGGCTGTGCTGAGGTGAAGGGCAGCTTCTCTAGGGGACTCAATAATTTCCTATTTCCTATCCTCTCATTCTACTTCCTGCTATGGTTTTACAGACTAATTTATCTAGTGTTGAGGCTCTTGGAGGTATATCTATTGTACACCTACCTTCCTGTTTGCCTCCAGCTTTCCCCTGTTCCCACTTTTGGGTGCTTTTCTCTATGCCTTCATGAACTGTATATTTTTTTGGGGGGAGGTTCTATTGCTTTATATATTCCTGGCCTATCTGACACTTTGGGAAAACCCCTTTTAAGTCCCATAATTATGGGAAGGTACTAGAATAGTTAAATATTTTGGGGTAGAGGGGCTGTACTCTATCTTTTTATAATCCTGTGACTTCCTCTGATAATAGGGATTAAGAGCTGGAAGGGCTGATTAGCCTGTCTGATCCTTTCATTTTTAGGGTAAGAAGGATGTCAAACTCACATGGTCAATAAAATAAAATGCAGACCTGGGGCTGAATCCAGGCCTTTTTACTCTCAGCTTTAGGCTCTCTCTACTATCCCATCAATAAGTATTGTTTGAAAACTTGGAAACAGGAGATGAGCAGACATTGTTTGGAGGGGGCCAGTCCTGAACTAGTTTGCCATTTTGTCCTGTCAGAAGTTAAATAAGTGGCCTAAATCTGGGGTAGCATCCCTGGGCCTAGGGAGTCACATAGCCTCCAGGGGAGGCTGCAAAACTTTCTAGCAGGGCCTGATAAGGGAAAGAACTGCTGGTGGAGTACCCTAATCAGATGCACGTTCTCATCTGGAAATGATTTGCTTCTTAAGGATAGATAGAAGCCATTCCGATCATTTGGATTGGTTCCTAATTCCTGAGCTGGGCCCCTGCTTCAGTGTTTAAGATTCCTCCCTAATTTGTTGGGCTTTTCCCTTTCTGCATTGTAAATAACAAAACTTAACTTTGCTGGACTAGACCAGAACCCTTTAAACCAAGCTTTGAAGTCTGAAGCTTTGTAATGCATGAGCCTGCTGAAGTGCCTCAGCTCTTTTGCCAGTTTTAACCAATGCACAGTAATCAATTTTCATATCAAAGGGTGAGTGCCTGGGACTGGGGACTGGATAGGTTGCTTAGCTCTGGGTTCCAGGATGCAGAAAAGTGTAGAACATCTGTGCTGGCTTCCCAGTTCCCTTAGACATTACCCATTTCTCTTTCCATTCTTGTCTCTGCCCTCCCTCCATTGCCTTTGGGGCAATTTTACAAGCCAGCCCTGATACTGAAATACAAATGCGTTTTTATTTATTTATTTATTTTATTTTTTATTTTTTTAAAGGAAGACTCTTGAAGGGAATAAAGAGCCTGGTTTTTCTATTTTCCCTCACTGAAAACAAACAACTTTTACATTCAAATTCACCCATTATTTGATGGTTATTTTCAATAGTTTCAACTAATTGCTGGTTAAAAAAAAATTTTTTTTTTAAATTTAGAAAGGTTTGTGGAAGCATTTTAGTGTAAAGCAACACCATTGCCTTGGGGTGTTGAGCCAAAATAAAATCAGCTTTTAATGGCCAATCAAAGAGGTCTGGTTATTTTTATATAAGAGAGTCATACACTATCAGTGGAATCAGCCAGCCCAGTGAGAGAGTGGCTGTTTTGGGGCTCCCAGCATCAATAAGAAGTCTTCCATGGTTCTCAAATGGACTTGAAGACATGGGTGACCTTGAATACTGAGGGTTCTGTGAAAGGGATTTGACAGAAACCAAATGCTCCCTAGATAACATATCCTGGAAATAAACAAAAAGGCTGTAGAAATTAAACAGGGAAGCTGATAAAAGACAGAAAAGATCCCTAGGGGAAATGGATTTTTTAAGAAAGTCATTTGGATTTGTGACATATTAAAAAGATACAGTGTAGACCTGTCTACTTGGGAAATAGATAAATTAAAGCACTGTGTTTCATCTCAGAAACTCATCATGGAGAGCATAGCTGTATAGCAATTGCTCCCAAATGCTTTTACTGTTACTAGAGTTTATTAAAAAATAAATCAGGGATCCACTGGGACTGTGGGAGAGTCCCCCAGTGGGATGGGTATGCGTGTGAAATTCACTGGAATTGATTTCTCAAATCATAAAATTTTCAGCTGGACTATATCTGAAAGACCATCTAGTCACCCTCTCCCCCCCACAACCTTCCATCAATTTTCAGAAAGAAAGTTGAGATCCAGATACTCTGGGCTGTTTCCCTAAGGTCAGTCAGTGTGGAGATGAAGCTCAGTCTAGGATGGGGATTTTAGAGGTCAAGGTGAAGTAAATTATTTGAGGTTATATCTTCAAACCTTGTAGTCTGACTTTCAAAGCCAATATTGTCTCTTTAGTCCAGATCTCCTATGATTTCTAGTTCAGTGGTCTTTTTACTGAATTTTCTAGTTCACAGTACTCTTTTTCATATAGTCAGGAAATTAAGGATTGAAATTTTACATTTCTTAATAAAATTTATTACTTAAGGGGAAACGTCAACAGAAAGTTTACCCCTTATATGCTGGTTTGGAATTTGGTGGAATAATTTTAAAATTATGTTAAATTATGTTGATTCACTGATTTTATTGAAGATAAATGATACCTTTTAGAATTAATGTATTTACTTACTATATAACATGTAAACATCTTGTAATTGAGAGATTTCCATGAAATTTTTGATGACTACTCCAATTCTTAGTACTTAAGTAGTCCTCTCTTTTTTCTTGTTAAAAAAAAAATTCTATTTCCAAAAGGGCTGTGAAAAATAAGAATCTGGGGGAAAACTATGGAGGAGATAAAGAGATCAAAAAGGCTTAAAGAAGCAAGCAAGATGAGTTTGTTTTTATTTTGTTTAAATGAATTTACACATTTAAAAACAAGTTGTAAATAATTTGATGTTTATAGCTTTATAAACTTTTTTTTGTTTGTTTTTTCTCCCTTCACTTTGTTTGTTTACTTGAATATTTTTGATGATGGTTACTAAGTTTATAATTTTAAAAACCATCCTAAAAAGGACTTGGAACAATGAAATAAATGTTGGTTCTAAAAGCATTCAACAGGAAATGAGAAATGATTGCTTTAAATGAGTGGCTAAAAATTGTGTACAAGCATTATAAATATTTTCAAAAATCCACTGACAGGCTATAACCAGAACCCAACATTTTTTAAGCATTCCAAGCTAACCATCTCATTCAGTTCCCACTCTAGAGTAACTATGCTTCAGCACAGTGTTCCTGCATGACTCCCCAACAGTAAAAAAAAAAAAAAAAAAAAAAAAAAGCTTTTGGGATTGCTTTCATGGGCTAGTCTAGGCTGCTGCTTCAGACTGTGGTGTGGCATCTTGAGTGCTAGTCTTATTCTGCTTAGAGAACTGTCCTTAAAAGGAAATTGGACTAGGGAAATAGAGTGAAAGATAATAAGGATGAAGAGCTGGTGAGGAAGGATGTACCATTTGTCCAAAGAGCACCAGATCTGTACTTCCATGACCAAAATCCAGTTCTGCCACTTATTACCCAGTTGACTTGGGGCAACTTATTCAAACTCTTTGAGCCTCAGTTTTTAAAAATTATTCAGATTATAGGGTTGGACTAGATCAGAAGTCTTTGGTCTGTTAACTTTGGGAAAAATTATCTTTCATCTATCTATCTATCTACCCATTCATCCATCAATCCATCTATCCGTCAATACAGAGAAAGGGAGAAAAAGAGCAAGAAAGAAAAAGGGAGAGAGAAAGAGAGAGAGAGAGAGAGAGAGAGAGAGATAAAGAGAGAGGGAGAAAGAGAAAGAGAGATAAAGAAAGAGAGAGAGAGAATGAAAGAGGGAGAGAAAGAAAGAGAGAACTGTATTCTAATGTAATAGGTTTCCTTTACAAGCCTCTGTATTTTATTTTATGATTTAAAATTCTGATTCTGAGACGATCCATTGATTTTACCACTCTATAGAAGGATCTAGGGCACAAAAAATTTTAAGAAGCCTTAGATTAGATGATTTAAAATCTCTTCCAGTTTTAAATCTATGATTTTAAATCGAAGCCAAGGTCTTTCTGCATTCAGACAACAGTATGGGAAAAGAAGATCGAGCCAGCAACATTTGCCAGGAGTCAAGGAACTATGAGCAATACAAGAGGTTTTGAGGGGAGGCTATAAGGTTGCAATACTATATATAGAAGATACTTGTTTGCCAAAGAAATTCTAGGAATCACCTGCTTTTCTTTTTAAAAAATGATTTTATTTGTTGAGACAATCAGGGTTAAGTGGCTTGCCAAGGGTCATACAATTAGTAAATGTCAAATGTTTGAGGCTGGATTTAAATTCAGGTTGTCCTGACTCCAGGGCCAGTACGCTATCCACCACACCGCCTAGCTGCCCCAAACCATCTGCTTTTCAAAGCCTATTTCACTCATGTAGCACTGATAGACCAAATTTTCTTCTTTTTGTCATCATCATTATGCTGGAAGATAGGAGCTATTCTTCCAAATACTTGTTTGATTTGATTCATTGATCCCTTTTCTCCCCACTGAAGAACCAGACTATTTTGCTCCCTGCCTGCAGCCACCATCAGATGTCCAGGTTATCTTTTGACTCATTTTTCTCAGCTCACTTATAGTAGAGAAATCTCTCATTGATGTCCTATACCTGTGCTTTTGTGACATAGAGGTTAACTCTGTGTCATTAGAGTGCAGTCTCTAGTAGGTCCTTCCAAACTGGAGAGGCTTTCTGAGTAGGCTGGGTGACTTCTGTCATCCAAGGGCTAGGCAGTCTTGCTAAATTTGGACAGACCCACCCATAATCAGAAGAGTGGTCACCAGGTGATAAATTTTGGGAGCATTACAATTCATGAAAACTGTCTTTTAAAGCATGAGTTATATCCCCCAAACTTATGATCTCTCTAATTTTTTAAAAGTTTTGCTGATAATTTTTAATTTTCATGTCAACCATTTATGGAAATATTTTTTCCTTCCTTAAAAATAAGCTCTCTTAAAATAAAGGAAAATGATTACATAAAATCACACAATACTGTGACCATGTCTGACAATGATCATAAGATGTTTTAACCTAGTAAACTCTCTGCTGAGAGGAGGGAGGCACATTTCACTTTCTGTTTTCAGGGACCATTATTGTTTTTTCAGTTGAACTTTCTAGTTAGAGATTTTTTTTCATGTATTATTTTAATAATTACATGAATATGCACACACATATCCTGCATATCTCCCCTATTTCTCTTGATGTCACCATCAATTATTTCCGTCTTCATATCCCTGTTTTCTTCCTTCTTCAATCCTTCCTTCACATTGGTGTCAAAGAAAGTAGCCTTTCTAACAGACAATCCTGATTGCTATTCCTCTGTTCAAACACCTTCAGTGACTCCCCATTTGCTTACTGAATAAAATGATTAAAAATAACCAGCATTTAGAAACTGGAAAATGAATGGATGCCCATCAATTGGAGAATGGTTGGGTAAATTGTGGTATATGAATGTTATGGAATATTATTGTTCTGTAAGAAATGACCAGCAGGATGAATACAGAGAGGACTGGTGAGACTTACATGAACTGATGCTAAGTGAAATGAGCAGAAACAGGAGATCATTATATACCTCAACAATGATACTGTTTGAGGATGTATTCTGATGGAAGTGGATTTCTTTGACAAAGAGAAGTTCTAACTCAGTTTCAATTGATAAATGATGGACAGAAGCAGCTACACCCAAAAAAAGAACACTGGGAAATGAATGTAAACTGTTTGCATTTTGGTTTTTCTTCCCGGGTTATTTTTACTTTC
The DNA here is from genome assembly GCF_016432865.1 of Antechinus flavipes. NCBI lineage: Eukaryota > Metazoa > Chordata > Mammalia > Dasyuromorphia > Dasyuridae > Antechinus > Antechinus flavipes. The sequence continues at coordinate 548,933,398 of NC_067398.1, forward strand.
TGAATCCAATTCTCCCTGTGCAACAAGAGAACTGTTCGGTTCTGCAAACATATATTGTATCTAGGATATACTGTGACATATTTAACATGTAAAGGACTGCTTGCCATCTGGGGGAGGGGGTGGAAGAAGGGAGGGGAAAAATCGGAACAGAAGTGAGTGCAAGAGATGATGTTGTTAAAAAAATTACCCTGGCATGGATTCTGTCAATGAAAAGTTATAATTATTAAAAAAAAATTAACAAGAAAAATAACCAGCATTTACATAGCACATACTATGTCCCCAGGCATTGTGCTAAGTGCTTTATAAATATAATCTTATTTGAACGTTACAACAACCTGGGAGGTAGGTGTTATTTTTATCCCTATTTTACATATGAAGAAACTGAGACATAGCATAGCTAAATGATTTGTCTCGGGTCCCACAGCCTATAAGTATTGGAGACTATATTTGAATTCAGATCTTCCTGATTTGAGGTCCAACACTATAGCTATTTTACCACCTAACTGCTTTTAAAATATAATCTCCTTTCTTTTTGTGTGTATGTGAGGCAATTGGGATTAAGTAATTTATCTAGGGTCACACAGCTAGAATTGTTAAGCATCTGAGGCAAGATTTGAACTCAGTTGCCTCCAGTGCATCCACTCCAGAGCCAGTGCTCCATCCGTTGTGTCATCTAGCTGCCTCATAAATATAATTTCCTTAACCTGGCATTCAAGACCTTTTACGGTTTGGCTCCTGACTACCTTTCCAACCTTATTTTGGGTGCTCTTCTTGATTCTAACCAAAATGGATTACTGGCCCTTTATTTTATTCTGCCCTTTCTCCCAGAAAGCAGCCAGGGCAGCTCAGTATCTGCTCCATCCTCACACATGGGCCAGAGTAGACCAAGGGAGCTGCTGTTTACTTTTATTTTGTTTGTGTAAGCCGTGCTCCATGTTTCAAATGGCTTCTGTTCATATCTCTGCCTATTGAAATCCTGCTTTTCTTTCCAGCTCAGATGCCACCTCCTCAATGAAGCCTTTCTTGATCCTCTCAGCAAGAAGTGATTCTCTCCCTTCTGAAAATTTTCAGCCTCCTCTGTTTGGCTCTCCATATGCAATCACATTTTAACTTGTATTCTAATTATTTGTGCACTTCACTCGCCTCTTGCTGTATTGTGAGTTCCTTGAGGCAGAGACTATGTTGTTTTTCATCTCTGTGTTCCCTGCACCAGGCACGGGGCCCTCTGTGCACAGAGAAGTTGCTCCGTGAATGTTTCTTGAGTCAGATTTGTTGTTCAATTCAATTTTTGCATTCCTCATTGCGCCCAGCAATGACCGGCTCTGTAACTAACTGCTCAATAAATATTAGTTGAACGAATGAATATAAAATCTAGTCGCTTGATTTATCCTTTTACTTCCCAACAAGACAGGACTACTCGATATCTTTTAATACAACATCAAATCAAATCAACAAATATTTAAGAGGTCAGGATAAAAGCAGGATACAATTAACCAAGTGCTGCCTACCAGAATTCTAAAGACCACATGTCCTGGCTCATTCATTTTTGCAACTTTTGGTCCTTAAGTGACTATACCACAGTATGAGGGCTGAGAATTCTTCAGCATCTTTTGTTAAATTTGACCCAGTGATGCTGTGGCCACTAATGGGTCTATAATAGGCAGCTTTTCTCCAACCTCTCTTCCCTCCCCCTCCTGCCTGTGTGGGCTGTCAGCATGTGTCTTTCAATCCTAAGGTACTTCACAAGCTTTTCAAGGAAAGCCGGCGGCAACAAGAGGGCATTTGGGTTAGCGGCTTGGCTGGTATCACAGACTGGGTGATTACTGCCCGGGTGGCACTGGTGAGCGGAAGAGCTCCATTTGTAAGGGCCCAAACTGACTGACCGCACTGATGAAGCTCCTGGTCACAGCTGATTCTGTGGTTTGCACATTTACTGAATTACCAATGGAAGGCAGAGGTCAGTAATACAGTTTGCATGATGGCTCAGGTTACATAAATGACTAGTAATCTCAATTGGGAGCCTTCCTTATTTCCCTTAAAAATGATTTAAAATATTTGCTTTTGTATTGCTTTTATTTCCATATATATATATATATACATACACACACATACATCACATGTACATTAAAGAAATGTGTCAATGGGTAGAATAGAAGAAAAGGAGATTATATGCATATATACATATATACATGTTTATGTATATATGTATAGTTTGTGTCTGTATGTATATACATATACACACACACACATATATATATATATAAAATGCTACCTGCTCAAATCCCCATTCCTGTAGTTTTCCCATAAATTGCTAACATACACACACACACATACACACACACACACATAAAGGTAATCTTTCTTCCTCCTACTCTACCCATTGACACATTTCTTTTAACAGAAGAAAAAAGAAATCTGGGGACAAAATCAGTTCAGCAAAGATAGCCGTGCTAATTGAGCATGATCCCACCTCTATAGTCCCCCATCTCTATTAAGAAGAGAGAGAGCAGGGTGTAATTCTTTCTTTGACAACCTGATTCTACCGGACTCCAGGTGGAGGTAGAAATTCTCCAACAAGATGAAGCTTGATATTAACTGAATACTGAGAGAATTTAGGATATAACACCTGATACTTTGAAGAAATTTTACTATTATCATCTTCAATGCTCTTGGGCAGGTCATTTTTAAAAAGTGGATTTTAACAAAGCTTTTCTAATCATATGAAGCCAGATGCAAATGAGAGTCATTATTCCGTTTCCAAATGTAACAGGGGACGGGCCAGTGAGCTCCGATTGTGCTCATTGTGATGCTCCCCTCCGTGCGGATGTTTGATAAGCTGTGGGCATTGGGAATGGAGGGTTCTGGTCCCCACTTCAGAGCATAGGTGAGAATGCTCTCTCTCTCCCTCTATTAAAGAAGAGCTCTTAGCTTAAGTAGAACTGAGGGTATGTACAAAGTGCTCCAGTAACTCTTTGCTTTACTGGCTGCACATTCTCATGAGGATGATAAATTGCTATGGGCCTCTGGGTCAAGGAGAAGCATTAGGCCTTCTCTCACTTGAAGTTACCACGAAACCCCACCTTGTGAGACTTTGAAAAGTCAGAGGAGAAATCCAGAGACGAGTCCACTCGGAGTTTGCGATATATTCTAAATATCCTTTTGGCAAAAACACATTGGCATTAATTGATTAAATGATACTGAGGCATTAATCACTGGGTCAACCAATGCTAGAACAGAGAAACTAACCATAACTGGAAATTAATATGGGGTAGAACACACTGGAATGGGGATTTAAGCAGGTAGCATTAGAAAGATACCTGGAATCCCTAGAGGTACTCTTAGAACTTGGAGGAGAGACATCTTCTTGCTTTGAGAACCTAAACTTAGTGAGCATGATAGTTAGGATAAGGACTGTTAGAACTTAATCTCTCTCTCTCTCTCTTTCTCTCTCTCTCTTTTTTTTTTAATTTTAGCTCTCTATCCACTCACCCATTTATTTATTTATTTAAATTATAGCTTTTTATTTTCAAAATATATACATGGATAATTTTCAACATTCATCCCTAAAAAGCCCTGTGTTCTAATTTTTTTTCCTCCCTTCCCTTACTCTTCCCTGAGTTGGCAAGTGATCCAATCTATGTTAAACATGTGCAATTCCTCTACACATATTTCCACAAATATCATGCTGCACATTAAAAATCAGATCCAAAAAAGAAAAAAAATGAGAAAAAAAAACAAAATACAAAGGAACAACAACAAAAACAATGAAAATATTATGTTGTGGTCCACATTCAATCCCCACTGTCCTCTCTTTGGGTGTAGATGGATCTCTTCATCACAAGTTCATTGGAACTGATCTGAATCATCTCATTGTTGAAAAGAGCCACATCTATCAGAACTATTATCGTATAATCTTGCTGTTGCTGTGTATAATGATCTCCTGGTCCTGCTCTTTTCACTCAGGATCAGTTCATGTAAGTCTCTCCAGGCCTCTCTAAAATCATCCTGCTAATCATTTCTTATAGAACAATAATATTCTATAATATTCATATACCATAACTTGTTTAACTGTTAGAGCTTATCAAGGCAATAAAAGTAATGATGATAGCTGGAGGTATGCTGGTTAATGTTTAATAACTGGCTTTCTGGTAAAAAAAAAAAAAAAGATATGCAAGGCATGTTTTAAAGTTTAATTTTTATTTTTAACATTTCCACTTCATTTTATTAAGTCTAGCTAAATAAGTAAAACAAAAGTAATCAGGCCCAATGTCTGTTGACTTTTGAATAAATGTTTACACTGAAAATTTAATAATCTTCTCTAGCAAGCTGGTTCAAACTGGCTCCAGCACATTCCGAATGATAGTTTTATTTTATATAGGATTTAAATCTTATCAAAGCACGTTCTCTATAATTACACTGAGAAACAGGTTGGCTCAAATGTCACTACCCCCATTTTACACAGAAGGAAACTAGGTTTATAAAGGTTAGATGAGACTTAAATAAGTTACCCATCAGCACATAACTATTACTTAGTTTCTCTGACACAGTTTCCCCCTATGACATTATATTTCCCTTAGTGCCATAATAGCTCAGGCTTAAGTGAAAGGATAAAATTGGTGAGTGTGATTTGTAACAGGATCTGTGATTGTGATGTGGAGGAGAACCAAGACCAGGACTCTCTTTCAGTCCCAAACCCTCCCTCCTTCTCTGTATGTTACCATGTTTTTGAGGAAAGAGGAGTAATATAAGAAGGAAAAAGGAGGTTGATGAAGAAAGTTAAGGACACTTTCTAGTCCAAATTAAGAAGTTGAAGGAATCATCAAGTGAATTTTCCTCATTTTAGGCCTCAGTATCCTTATCTGTTGGGAGGCTAAACTCACACCAAAATACCTGGGCGCAGAGTTCAGATGCTCTTTTTATTACAATGAAATGGTCTGTTCCGATTCTCAAGTTCTATATTTGAAGCCTTCAAAGTTGGAGTATAGTTCTCTTTGCCTTATGTACTGAATGGTTTGGTCAAAATCTTTTGGATTTTGATAGGATTTAAGTCTATAAGAGTTCATACTGTTACTGTTATTAAGTTGTTGTCATTCATGTCCAACTCTTTGTGATATTATTTGGCCTTTTCTTGGAGTGATACTGGAATGGTTTTCCATTTCCTTATTCAGATCTTTTTACAGATGAGGAAACTGAGGCAAACAGACTTAAGTGATATGTCCACAGTCACACAGCTAGTATATGTTTGAATCTGGATTTGAACTCTCCCCTTCCTGATCCCAAGCCTGGTACTTTTATCCACTGTATCATCTATCTGCCCTTGGGAGGTTTTAATTGAGATTATCTAATATAAACATTTTGTATTTCAGATCAAGATTCAAGACATTACAGGACTTGTTCAGATTTATATTATCAATTGATCAATCACAAGAATTTTATTGTTTTTATTCCTCTGTCAGTCATTGTGCTAGGCATTAGTGATATAAAGACAACAGCGAGTCTTCTTCCTCAAGGAACTAATATTTTAATAGGGGATATAGCACAGACAACTAGGGCAGAGAAGCTAATCCCTGACAAATCCATTGCCAGGTGCACCACCTTCTCTGTCTTCCCTCCCCCAGGCTTGTTGATGCAATTACAGAAAATAAGAACAATAGAAATAGTGAGGTGTTAATATGTTAAAGGAAGTGCAAAGACTTATTCATTTCATGATGTATGAAGAAGTTTGCCAGATAAAATTGCCAATGGTTGGCCAAAAGATTGGTCATGTCCTTTAAAAAGCTAAGTTTGCCAGTGATAGGAAAAGAAAAATCAATGGTCAATGCAATGGAGACAGGGAGCAGCTCTGCGGCGTGTAATTCCTGTACTTGAGGGGAGATAGTACTTGTTGTCATATGGGACAACATGCAGTAATGGGAGAGAAGGAGGGATAAGATCAATCAAATTGGGGGCATCTTTATAATCAAGCTCTTTCTAACTACATAGTGAACCATGCAGAACCAATTGCAGTGTACCTGTACATGTTCTAGATTCTCTTCAAATACTTCCCTTACACATCTTCATGATTTTTTCCCTGAGGCAACTGGGGTTAAGTGACTTGCCCAGATTTTCATCCAGATTAAATCTGACTTCAGAGCTGATGCTCCATCCACTGCACCACCTAGCAAACCCATCATCTTCATGATTCTCTTAGAAGATGTCTCCATCATCTCTCCCCATGGAGATGTTGCATCAGTTGAGCAAACTGATGAGATCTATGCGTGTACAAGACCCTCATTACATGTTTTCCCATAAATTGCTAACAGGATGTTTTTCCAACATATTAAGGGCTTTCCTCTAGATCCCTGGTCATTGTGTAGTTATTATTTGACCAGGCAGGTCACCCCCACTTTTTTTTTTGCTTCCTGTCATGCATTTTTCTGATAACATCCTTTATACTCCTCTACAATTCCTTAGTTGTTATTTTTGCAGCCTGCTCATATCTATCATACATCTTTCCACTGATCTTTGGGTGATCCTCAATATCAATGTTTGAGACATTGAAGTATATTCCATAGCTCACAATCATGAAAGGATATCACTATCTCTAAAGAATCCAACTTGTATATGACCCAAAGGGCAATCAAGAGACAAATAATAGATATTAATAGCAATAGCACACTACCACTGAGGACTCAGATGCAAGAAGAGACAGAAAAAATTTTATCCAGATGTCATCCAGGAAAAGGAAGTGTTCTAGACCCCTAGGAAGAATGAGGGGTGCACAATTCAGTGCTACCTTGAGTGAACAAGAAAGCGAAGACTTTTGGCATAATAGACAGATATAAATGAGTCATAGGAGAATCAGGCTAGGGTCACATAGAATGACCAAAGTTGGATGGGTTATGATCTGCATTGATTAATTCATGGATTCATAGAATTATTGAGATCTAGTAGAAAGAACACTGGATTTGGAGTCAGGAGACAAGAATTTGAGTTCTACTTCTGATAATTATTATTTGTGTGATCTCAGGCAATATCTCTGAGCTTCAGTTTCTTCATCTCCCGAAATGGGGTTAGTAATAATTAACATAATGGTAACTTGTCTAACATATCATCTTGTGTTGTTATGTATGTTGAAGCATTGTGATAATGGATGTGAAAGGACTTTGTAAATGATGAATTGATATCCAAGTGTAAAATATTCCTTATTGTTAGGGGTAGGGGAAATGTTAGAGGTATCTTTCTTTGAGCAACTGAAATGATTGCTAAATGATTAATAGAAAGAGCTGGACCATGTCTAATGTGATATTCATTCATTGTTCATCTATCCCTTCATCCATTTAATAAATATTGACAAAGTACATTCTGGGCCATGAGTTATGCTAATTGCTAGTACAGATTTTAAAAAGTCCCTGCCCTCATGGAGCTTCTATTTTACTAGGGGAATTTACATTCCGTGCATAGTCTGATCATCATAGATATATGAGCTGAAAAGTCTTAGTTTATTTTAGGTTAAGGTTCATCCGAATCTCAAAGTGAAATTCAACGAATGCTGAAATTTCCTCATTGGTTTAGGATTTGAAATCAGATCCAGCTTTTGGTTGTTTTTGGCTTTCATCTGGAGTCATGAGAGACAAGATTTCAAATGGAAAGAATGCGTAACTCTTATCTTTCAGCCGCTGTTGAATCTAGTGCTTACATGCCTGATCATTATTGAACTGCAGGTGCAGGATGTCACAAATGTATGGTTGCTGAACTATGGTTTCCTGCTCCCATTAGTCATATGGTCCAGGAAACAGAAGAATTCCATTGTGAAGAGTGCTCTGGTAGGTTTATAAGCTTGATATTTATAGTGCTGGATTGGGATGCAGATTACAAGATAGCATTGTGAGTTGTATCATCAGTAGTAGCTGAATAGTGAAAGCTGCTCCAGACACTTACCTCTCAAACTCACACTCTCCACTGACACAGTGGAAAGTGTGCTGGCTTTCATGTTAAATTAATCTGTATTCAAATTCACACTCTCCATTGACTGTCTGGGTGATCATGGGAAAGTAACAACCTATCTGGATTCCAGTTTCCTCAGCTGTAAAATAGAGTGGATGGCTGTTTAGTTTCTTTAGGTGGAAGCAAGAAGACTCATCTTCATAAGTTAAAATCTAGCCTTAGACCCTAGCTGTGCTAGGCAAATTACTTAACTCTGTTTGCCTTGGTTTTCTCATCTATAAAATGATCTGGAGAAAGAAATAGCAAATTACTTCAGTATCTTTGCCAAGAAAATTCCCAAAGGGGGTCATGAAAAATCAGATACAAGAGAACAGCAGCAAACACATTTTCTTCCAACTCTAAATCTATGATCCTATTAGCTTTAAAATGGGAATGACAAACTTAAATTGTATGACAATATTTCAATATTTTGAGATCAAATTTAATGCACAAATTTAGTGAGATGCTTATAAAGTCCAACTTACTTTACTTTCTTACATATTCCACCACTTAATCTGTTACTTCACTTATGTTATATTAAGGCTGTATGAGGTCTGACTTTCTGAAGTTGCATTTAAGAAGTCTAAGTAATTAAAAAAAAAAGTCCCATGATCCAGCACTAATCAATTACACTAATGCTTGAGATTTAAAAGTTGAACAATTACATATTTAGTTTTAATATTAAATCTATAAAAGTTAAATATACTTTAAAATGTATATTCTAAGTCAGATTAATTAAAATGACTTGTCTTGAACCTAGAAAATAGGTGATGAAACTTGTTTCCCTATTTTTAGTTTAGAGGTAAAGGACTATTAGGAAGGAATGTTGGCTTTTTACCTGTATTCTCCTTGTTAGAAGAGAGGCTTTAATAGGAGAATGAGGAATATATTAGGATATGATTGGTATAAAGAGCAATGGGCATCAATACAATTTTAAAACAATGTGTATTCTGTGTGTGGTTTGTCTATAAAGTAATATAACTGGTTTGTTAACCAAAATTGCCTTCAAACCAGCATATAAACTTCATGGAGAAAAGTAGCTGGGAATTTTATGATTTCACTACTTTATGGTCCAAACTTGCTTTAGTTACTAGATATCTATAATCACTTTGAGCTTTTTTTTTTTTTAAGCCCAAAGCAAAAAAATCTATCCTTAAAAAGGGAATAATTTGCTGCAGAAGAGATTATTCTAAAGAAATCTTCCCAGTTCCCAAGGCATTTCCAAAAGGGAAATTATAGTAATATCTGGACCATCATTTATTTGATTAAGTTTTTTTTTATTTGATAAGTTCTCCCAAAAAGACTATCTAAAACTCTAAAATAGCAATCATTTGAATGTGTAAGTTCTGTTGTTGTTGTTTTAAAATCAATTACATCCTTTTCTAGTCATTCTGTTTCATTTCACATAATTTCATTTATTCAATAAATGTTTATAAATTCCATGAAATAATTTCTGCCCTCAAAGAGTTTTCATCCTATAGAAACAGACATAAAACCTGAATATATGAATATATACAAAATAAGTACAAGATAATTGACTAGAGACAGAGGCTAGGAGCTGCCATAGATTAGGAGAAGCTCCTTGATCTACTAGAGCCTTTCAAAGTTCCTTTCTTGTATGTATTGTACAATGGCATACTTGTAAAAGTTTAACAACTGACTCTCAGGAAAAAAATGTACACAGGGAACTTTAAGTTCAATTTCTGAATTCTCAACATTTTCCATCTCACTTTTTTAAGAGTAGACAATCAACAAAAGACTCCATCAAGCCCTCATTGTATAATGTTGTTTAATATCCAAGGTGAAAACACTCACACAGAAAATTTAATAATTGATAGTCACAGATGTTGGAGCTGATTCCAGGATACTCCTGGTACATTATCTATTTGCATGTTGACTCCTTCCTTAAAATGGAAGCTTTTTGGGGCCAGGGGTTGTTTTTTTTTTTTTTTTTCTTTTCTTTTCTTTTTCTTTTTTTGTGTTCCCAGTACTAGATATAGTCTATATAGCAAGGGTTTAATAAATCCTTGTTTATTAATTGCTTAGTATTTGAACCAAGCTTTGTAGAAAACTAGCAAGTTAGAATGTTGAAAGGTGAGGAGAGAAGGCTTTTCAAAAGCACCAAGAAAGACACAGTGCCTGCCTTCATGGGTCTTTAAAACTTGAAAAGGGAGATTAATGAAGATACAAAGAGAGCTTTAACAATCCATTGCTGGAATGGATTGAATGGAAGATAATCCTCTAGTTAAGTCAGATATTTCAACTCACTCCTGGCAACATGAACTCCCTTTTTGAGGCAGAAGGCAACAATTGTCATCTGCTAATAAAATTTTTTAAAAATATGAATATAAATGGAGAAAACTAGAAGGTGGAGCAATGGATAGAGTGTAGACCTGGGGTCAGGGACTTTAGGTTAAAACTGGCCTCAAACAAGTACTAGTAGTATGACTTTGGACAAGGCAGTTGACTTCTGCCTCAGTTTCTCATCGGTAAAAAAAATCCATAATAGTTACACCTACCTCCCTAGGGTTGTTGTAAGGATCAAATGGATAATATTTGTAAACACTTTGCAAACCTTAACGCTGCATATAAATGCTAGCCATTGTTATTAACCATGCCAGACTGAGGTTTTTTTTTTTTTTTTAAATAGCTTTTTATTTATGAGTTATATGCATGGGTAATTTTACAGTATTGACAATTGCCAAACCTTTTGTTCCAATTTTCCCCCTCCTTCCTCCCACTCCCTCCCCCAGATGTCAGGTTGACCAATACATGTTAAATATCAGACTGAGATCTTAAAGATTCATAACGTCCTCCCCGACCTTTCTAGTAACTTTTAGCAAGATCATTGGGTAATTTTGTGTTTGTGGATGAATTCTGAGAGTACTCAGGTAGAGGTAGATTTTCCCATTACCTTAGTGTAGCTTTAGTGCTTACAGGTGGGAAACATAGCCTTACCAATTAGGATGGGGACTGTTGAATAATTTTGTAGGCCTGTAACTTTCTGAACTGGCAAAACTGGTTCCTAAAATGGTTTTCATAAGAATGGATCATTTTATTGCATTGCTGGCTTAATAAGTATCACTTGGCAGGATGTGGGACCTGGGCACGGACCAGTTCTACCAAGAGGTAGGATTGTAGAAATACTATAAAACCTACACTGAAATTCTGGAGATGGAAGGGATCTTAGAGAATATCTCATTTACCTCTTCCCCCTCCTCCAACTTCTTTCATTTCTAAAAAATGTATTCATTGAAAAAAGTATTTTTATTATCTTAATTTTTCTCTCACCTTAATTTCCAAATCCATCCCTTCTTCTCCCACGTTCTCCAAATCAATCCTTGTAATGACAATTTTTTCCTTTTTAAAAATATATATTTTATTTTATTTTATAATAACTTTATATTGACAGAATCCATGCCAGGGTAATTTTTTTACAACATTATCCTTTGCACTTGCTTCTGTTCCGATTTTTCCCCTCCCTCCCTCCACCCCCTTCCCTAGATGGCAAGCAGACCTATATATGTTAAATATGTTGCAGTATATCCTAGATACAATATATATTTGCAGAACCGAACAGTTCTCTTGTTGCACAGGGAGAATTGGATTCAGAAGGTAAAAATAACCCGGGAAGAAAAACAAAAATGCAAATAGTTCACATTCATTTCCCAGTGTTCTTTCTTTGGGTGTAGCTGCTTCTGTCCATTATTTATCAATTGAAACTGAGTTAAGTCTCTTTGTCAAAGAAATCCACTTCCATCAGAATACATCCTCATACAATATCGTTGTTGAAGTATATAATGATCTCCTGGTTCTGCTCATTTCCCTTAGCATCAGTTCATATAAGTCTCTCCAAGCCTCTCTGTATTCATCCTGCTGGTCATTTCTTACAGAACAATAATATTCCATAACATTCATATACCACAATTTACTCAGCCATTCTCCAATTGATGGGCATCCGTTTAATTTCCAGTTTCTAGCCACTACAAACAGGGCTGCCACAAACATTTTGGCACATACAGGTCCCTTTCCCTTCTTTAGTATTTCTTTGGGATATAAGCCCAATAGAAACACTGCTGGATCAAAGGGTATGCACAGTTTGATAACTTTTTGGGCATAATTCCAGATTGCTCTCCAGAATGGTTGGATTCATTCACAATTCCACCAACAATGCATCAGTGTCCCAGTTTTCCCGCATCCCCTCCAACATTCATCATTATTTTTTCCTGTCATCTTAGCCAATCTGACAGGTGTGTAGTGGTATCTCAGAGTTGTCTTAATTTGCATTTCTCTGATCAATGATGATTTGGAACACTCTTTCATATGAGTGGTAATAGTTTCAATTTCATCCTCTGAAAATTGTCTATTCATATCCTTTGACCATTTATCCATTGGAGAATGGCTTGATTTCTTATAAATTTGAGTCAATTCTCTATATATTTTGGAAATGAGGCCTTTATCAAAACCTTTAACTGTGAAGATGTTTTCCCAGTTTGTTGCCTCCCTTCTAATCTTGTTTGCATTAGTTTTGTTTGTACAAAGGCTTTTAAATTTGATATAATCAAAATTTTCTATTTTGTGATCAGTAATGGTCTCTAGTTCATCTTTGGTCACAAATTTCTTTCTCCTCCACAAGTCTGAGAGATAAACTATCCTATGTTCCTCTAATTTATTTATAATCTCGTTCTTTATGCCTAGGTCATGGACCCATTTTGATCTTATCTTGGTATATGGTGTTAAGTGTGGTCCATGCCTAATTTCTGCCATACTAATTTCCAGTTATCCCAACAGTTTTTTATCAAATAATAAATTCTTATCCTAAAAGTTAGGATCTTTGGGTTTGTCAAACACTAGATTGCTATAGTTGAATATTCTGGTAATGACAATTTTTTTTAAAAAAAGAGGAAAAATAGCTATTTGACAAAACCAATGAACACATTGACCAGATTTGGTAGAGTGTTGATTATTTTACATTTGCCTCTGCAAAGGTGTGTGTGTGGGGAGTATTGTTGTTGTTCAGTAGCTTCAGTCCTTTTTGGAGTTTTCTTGGCAAAGAAACTGGGGTGGCTTGCCATTTCCTTCTTGAGCTCATTTTATGGATGAGGAAACTGAGTTAAGAAATGTTACCAGGACTAACATTTATTTTATAGATGAAGAGATTGAGGGCCACAACGATAAAGTGATTTCCCTAAGATAACAGTGGTAGAAGCAGGACTGAAATCCAACTTTCCTCACCCATAGGTGGGTGTACTTTTTATTATTGCATTGTACATGCTATTTTTCTTACCTAGAATTATTGAATCATGGAATTAGAGAAGCAGAAAGGGAATTCAGAATTCAGCTAGTTCAACTCTCTGTCCCAAGTGGGAGCCTCAGCTACAGCATTCTTGATAAGTGGCCATTGGGTCTCTGCTTGAAGCTTACAAATGGCTGTCGCGTGCATATCCCCAACATGAACTAGCATACTATAGGGGTAGCATTACATTAATGTCAATGATGCTCACTAGGCTATATGCACACCCCCTCAGGCAGCCCGGGGCAAGCTCTTATCAAAACCGGGATGACACCACCTCTCAAGACAGTTCATTCCATTTTTGGCCAGCTCAAAGTGTAAAGATATTTTTTTGTCCTACAAATCTGAAGTCTGACTCTCAGTAATTTCTACCTTTAAGTCCTCATTCTATATTCAAGGCTCAGGAAAGGTCCAACTTAATCTTTCTTCTATATAATAACTAGATTATATGTATATAATCTAGTTATTATATAGAAGAAAGCTTATAATCTAGTTATTACATAGAAGAAAGCTTATAATCTAGTTATTATATAGAAGTAAGATTATAATCTAGTTATTATATAGAAGAAAGATTAATAATAAATAATAATTTAATAATAAACAAATATTTCAGTAAAAAATGTCTCCTCTGAGTAGTCTTTGCTCATTCCTTTGTCTCCTTTGTACTCCCAAACTCCTCATTTCATCCACCCATCCCTGCTAGTTATCATCCCATATTTCTCCTCCCGTTTTGACTTGGTGATCTCATAGACTCCCACAGAATCATTTCTATGCTGACGATTCTCTCATCTATTTATCTAAGCCTAACTTTTCTGTTAACTTCCTGTCTCATATTCCTCACTGTCTAAAAGACATCTCAAACTGGATGTCCAGTGGATATCTTAGACTCAACATGTCCAAAACCGAACTCATCTTTCCCCCCAACCCCTTCTCTTTCCTAACTTCTTTATTACTATTGTGGGGACCACCATCCTCCCAGGCATCCTCGTGAGTGTCATCCTCAACTTGTTGCTCTTTCTCACCCCCATATTCAAGGGACATTGATTTCATATTGGGCAGCATGTGTCAAACACACAGGCTTCTCCCCTCTGATACTTCTATTACCTAGAATAGGCTCTCATCTCTAAACTTTGGCAATAAGTTGGTCTTCCTGCCATAAATGTCTCCCCCTTCCAGTTCATGCTCTACTTGGTTTTCAAAGGGTTTTTCTTCCCAAAGCACAGATCTGACTTTGTCACTGCCTGGCTTTCCTAGTCCATTTAATTATAGTGACTCTAACCCTCCAGTATCAAATATAAAATTCTGTGGTATTCAAATGCGGGTCCTTTATAAGCCGCATTCTGCCATCCTCTCCTTCTTACTTCCAATCTTTTCTTTACTTCTCTACTTCACCCACATATTTTTCCATTTAGTGACACTGGCTTCCTTGCTGTTTCTTGAGTAAGACATTTCTCCCCCTGACTCTGTTTTCCTACTGGAATGCTCTCGGCCCTCTTTTCTACCTCCTGGTTTTCCTGGCTACTTTCAACTCCCAGTTAAAATCCCTCCTTGGGGCAGCTAGTTGGTGTAGTAGATAAAGCACCAGCCCTGAAGTCAGGAGGACCTAAATTCAAATCTGACCTCAGATATTTACTACTTCCTGGCTGTGTGACCAGGCAAGTCACTTCACCCCAATTGCCTCAGCAAAAAAACCCAGAAAACAAACAAAATTCTATCCTTCACAGGAAGCCTTTCTCCACCTCCCTTAATTCTCATCATTTCTCTATGAGGATTGTTTTGTGTCTTTGTCATATATAGCTTGTTATTTTCCCCATTAGAATCCTTGAAAATATGCATTGTCTTTTTATTTTCTTTGTATATACAGTGCGCACATAGTAGTCACTTAATAAAAATTTATTGACTGACTGGCTAAGCATTCCAAGCTCCTTCAACATCCCTGGTTCTTTGAGCCAATTTCTTATTCATTTCAAGGTCAACTTTCCTCTGTAAAGTTATTGTGTGGGTGTTTTTAATTTCAGTAGCAGGTAGGAGTGTGTGGAGAAGAGAAAGGGAAGAATGAATCTTAGTCTTGGGTCCAAGGACTGCCTTGCATCATTAGGGGAAAGGGAGGCCAAATGAAGGACAAAGCTGTCTTCCTTCTTTCTGCTTAACCACACAACAGGGGTAGGATATTCTTTTTAGACACTCTTGGTCGGAGGTCCAGAATTTAAACTAATGTCAATATTTTGCTTCAACTCCTTAGAGGTGAGGCAGCTTATGAGGTAAAGCAGTGACATAGGAATAGCTCCTGCCTTCTACCTTTGGCTTGAAATTCTCTTGGCTTCTCTTTTTTCAGCTATAAACTGGAGCCATAATATTACTGATTTATCTCTCCATGTATTATGAAGAATACTTCATAAAATTGGTTGTAAAGCACTTGGCAAATGCACTCCTTCTATATATAATGCTGAATAAAGGCTATACTTTTCTAATAATTTTCAAAATTTAATGTCTTATGGGCTCTTTTATTGAAAGGTCCTTGTCTTGGATAGTATCCTTCTTCCCAGGCTTCATGTTCTCCTTCTCTTTGGATTTCCTTCCCTTGGAACAGGGTACGCAGTTAGCCTTTGCTCAACAGTGGATGAAACCCAAAGATAATCCAAGGGGTAAGAGGCAGAGGCAGGAGTCAGTGACCTCAGGTGAGATCTTGTTATATTTTCTAGTTTTTGCTTCCCAAGTTAATGTTCTAGTGATGGACTTGTATGGTGAAGTGGATCGGGACCAGTTTTGGAGTCATGAAGACTCTATACAAACATTGTCACTATGGGCAAACTTTTCAGTAAATTAAGAATAAAGAGAATATTATAGTTATAAAGAACCTCAGAGACTGTCTGGTCTAGCTTCTTCATGTCACAAATGAGGAAAATAAGGCTGAGGCAGGTCGCCAAACACAAAACATTTATTAAGCATTTACTATGTGCTAAATTCTATGATAAGCATTGAGGAAATAAAGACAAAAGTGACAGTTCAAGAAGCTTACATTCCAATGGAGTAGACATCAGTTAGACAATTAACATTTCTTAAACACCTAGTAATTTCCAGGCACTATGCTAAGTGCTGGGGATACTGAAAGAAGCAAAAGATAGTCTCTGACCGCAAGGAGTTCACAATGTAGATATAATGGTAGTTGCTGCATTCTTGAGTAAGTCATTTCATCCCCTGACTCTTGCTAAGTCAGCTTGCTAAGATGGTATCCCCCATGTGGCGAATGCTGAGGAACTGTTTCCTGGGAAATTGTGGGAAATACCTTGGAGAGACCAGAAGCTTGTGTGGACATTCTGTAACTGGTTCTGGTTCCTATCACTTGATAAAGGGTTTTAAATTTCAGCCCCCTGATCTTTGTTTCTATACTCTTGGAGTATCTTAATGAACCATGAAGGGAGAGCAGCCTATAATTTTGTGTGTTTAAAAGCTATAGAGGGTTCCTTTTGTCCCCAAGTTCAGGTATGCAGCCAATGCAACATCAATACCCTGTAGAACATTGATAGTCCTCAGTAATGCTGGAAGTGTCCTTCAGGATCTCAGCCCAGTGCTAGCCAAGAGACAAGTTTGTTTAACATTGATGTTGATATCAATGCCATCTAGATCTGAGCTAAATTTTGAGCCTAATCCCTCAGCCTGAGGTTTACAGGTGGATTATGACCAAGGTGTTGGGAGAAATGTTTGTAATTTTTTCTTGCTATATCCTAAAAGTAATTGTCCCTTTGAAAAAGCCACCTAGTAATAAATGACAGACTGGAACTAGGCACTAGTCCCTTAGCAAATGGGAGGCACACAGCTGGTAGGGGTTCAAGCAAATGGTAGAGAAAAAAAGACACTCCCATAGAACCCTGAGGGGTGATGTTGGAGCCTGCCCCTGAGATGATCGGACCAAAGGCTTCATGTAAAAGTTGCTACATGGAAAGAACTTGAAGGAAACTGGAGATTCTGAGGCCAGGAAGGAAGGAATTCATTCCAGGTACTGAGGACAACCATCAGAAAGGAAGAGATAGAAAATGGAATTTCTTATGTTTTGAACAGTGAGGAGGCTTGTATGTTTGTTCTGTACAGTACAGGAAGAAGATCAAAGTGTAAGAAGACTGGTAAGGGAGGGAAGGGACAGTTTATGAAGAACTTTAAATATGAAATAGAGAAGTTTATATTACATCCTTGAGGCAATAGGAGCCACTAGGCTTTGGTGAAGAGTGAGGTGGAGGGGGAATTTGAATCCAGGTTCTCTGACTCCAATCAATGCTATTTCTACCCTACTATATTGTGATGTAAGTAACTCTGTAAAGACTATATCTCAAACAAAACAAAACAAAAACCCTCCAACTCCCAAACCTATTATGAACTTGGAGTCAAGAAGATGTAGGCTTTACTATATAACTTGGATAAGTCATGTAATCTATTTCAATTTCAGTTTCCACATCTATAAAATAGGATTAATAATGGCACTTGACTTAGAAATTTATCATGAGGATCAAAGACAATATTCTATATGAAGTATTTTACAAATCTATGTGAATGTGAGTTATTATTATTAGGAAGTATAAAATGAAGCAGTTCTGTTTTTCAAAGCTCCCAAGTGTGACACATTATGTATGTATGTTGGTGACCAAAGCAGGAAAACCCCCCAGTAACCACAAGTTTTATTCACGTGTGAAGCATTTTGAAATAAGCCCCATGACCAGTATAATTGCTGCATTAAGTCAGTGTTCACTGCAGCAGCAGAACTGGTCAGCCAATATTTTGCCTTGGAGTCTGTCCCTTAAGTGATTAACTCTTGACCCTTTTCTTTCAGACCTGCAGAAGTTTGCCAGAAAGTGTTCTTTTGTGCCAGTTAGTCCTTAATATTTCCTTCTGGGCTGCCTCAGCTTATTTTTTTCTTAAACATTATATATATATATATATATCATTAATCCTTTTTTTTTATTCTAAGCATCTTTATATAAGGATTAAATTTGGAATCCTTTCAAACCTTTTTGTAAAGAGTAGAAATGTGTTAAAACTGGTGTAATGACATTCGAGGAGAATGAACGTATTATTGCCTTCTTAACAAGAGAATCACAGCAGCACAGTGTAGTGAATAGAGCACAGGAACTAAGTCAGTGGGATCTGAGTTCAAAACCAGCCTCTGGTTTCATTTCTAACAGAGATTGCCTATAGAATTTTCCTGCTTTGACAGACTGAATTGATTAGAGTACATTCTTTATTCTTCCCCCTTTCCAACCCCTGTCTTTATGTCTTTGTTCCTATAGCTGGGGTTCTTGCACATTCATCTTTCTTTTTTAAACATTTTTATTTATTTTGTTAATTTTTTTCCAATTACATTTATTTTTACAACAAAATAACTAAATTTGAGTCTTCCTTTTTTTTTTTTTTTTTTTTTTGGAGGGTGAAGAAATTAGGTGAAAATGGACAGTGGGGGTAGCAGCTGACCAGGAAATGGGATAACAGTAGACTAAGCTATCTTTCTAAACACATCATATCATGCATGCAAAAGAATATGGCACTGAAGAACTCAAAGCAATTGAAATATTCCCTCCCCACCTCCACTCCCCCATTCCCCAACACATACACTTTGGAGAGCTATTCTGTTCTGCAAAAAATGCTCCACCATTCTGAAGGTTAATTTCCTGATCACCAGGAAATAGGACAAGGAACCAGGCTCACAGCCACTAGAGAAATGTAACAGTGACCTTTTCCTCGAAAGCTTGCCAGCAGGCCAGAATGCAGAAGGGAGTCAGTTATATTTTAGCAAACTGGACTTTGCTGGCACATAGCAGTTCTTCCTTTAGCAGAGAGAATGGAAAAGTTTTCAGGTAAGACAAGGTAAACAGAAGTTGCTAAAATTAAGAGCAAGACATAAAAAGCATGTATTAGAGACATAGGCCCATGTGAGATTGTGATATTCACAATAATTTGTAGAGTGTTATCCTGCAAGGGTGAGGGAAAGGAGAAAGGACACTGGTCTTTTGTATTTGGATTGAGCAGTTTTGCACTAAAGATCCCTTAGGAATCTTGGCCTTCAGGTTCTTCTGCACTCCACTGATTCTTACATACTGTACATACTGTAATTAAAGGCTTGGGACTTCAGCTCTTCGAGAATCAAGTCACCTCAGGTTAGAAAGAAAGGCCCTTAATTGCTCCTTCTACAAAGTGTCCATTAGAGCCTCACCCACTCTTGAAAAGTCACATTTATTTCTGAATGGTGTGCCAAGCTGAGAACATGTGTGCACTTGTGTTTATGTGCATAGGAGAGCTGTTGAAAACATTTTGGGTAAAGTTTGCAGCCTTGGAAAAAAACAGGATTTAAAAGATTCCTTAAATACATGAAAGAGGTGGTGTGGCCCAGGAAAAGTTGCTTTAGAATAAGTCCAGAAGGATGATTTTTTTTTTTTTTGCTCTCTTTTTGATTTGCTGAAAGACCTAGGGAAAACCTTAGTAAAACAGAGAGAAGGTGGGCTGGTTTCCTTGTGATTAAACAGTAATAGTCAGTCCCAAAGCCTAAAAATACACTGGATAAATAATCAGTATCAACAGGACAGATTTGTTTGGAAGAGAGTATGTTCCTCGTGATGACTGGGCCTTTGTGGCACATGATATTTTGAATTAGCTTGTCTTTATTCTTCCTATTTTTTTTTAAAGCCAAGAAACTTTTAAAATAAACTTCCACTCTCCCATAACATTTTTAGTCTATATCCTGGTGGACCTTAGCTCCCTCCCCACCCCCAATTCTGTTTCCTTCAGTCCCTCCATTCTTCCTATTGACCTAGCCTCTTATTTTCAAAAAAACAAAAAAACAAAACAAAAAGACAAAACCAATCAGATAATAACTCTAGTCTCATTGAGTCAAATTTAGGTCATCTTTTATTTGGTCAAAACACATCCTCACTGGCAAAACTCACTCTCTTATTATTCAGCAGCACACATATTGTTTTGCTTACAGCTGTGTTGCATTTTATGTTCTCATATAAATGTTATGCCTAGATGATAACTAAAATGAACTGGACTCAATTTACTTGAAAAATAATGGGAGAGTAGGTTCATTCCATCTGCTTTCCTTATAGCTCTTCTTTTTCACCAAAGGGCTTTTGCCCTAAATTACTCTTTGGCTAATGTATCCTGTACTGTTTCTGTAGGAAGTTAACCCATTAGGCTGCATAGAAAACTCAGGCAAGGGAAAGGATGAAAACACGAAATGAATTTTTCTAAAGCAGTTTTTTTTTCAGGAAAGTTGCGAACATTCAACAAAGCCTCTTAGTTTCTAGTTTTTTGCTTTAACAAAAAGAACTGCTATTAATATACATATACCATGTTCTGCTTTCTTTGATCTCTTTGAGCATATAGATCTACTGGTGATGTCTATCTCTGGTTCCAAGGGTAGAATACATAGTTTCATGACTTTTCAGGCATAGCTCAAATTGCTTTTCAAAATGGTTGGACAAATTTCCATATGCACCAACAATGTGCCTCTTTTCTGGCAACCTTCCAACAACAACCATCATTTTTCTTTTCTGTTACCTTTACTAATCTAATGGATGTAAGGTAGAATCTCAGAGTTGTTTTAATTTCATTTCTCTAATTACTATTGATTTAGAATATTTTTCATATAATTATTGATCGCTTGGATTTCTTCATTTAAAAAATGCCTATTTACAAGTAATTGAAAATTAAGTATATAACCATCAGTTGATGAATGGCTGAAAGTTATGGTATATGAATGTAATGGAATATTATTGTGCTTTAAGAAATAATGAGCTGGCTGGTTTCAGAAAAGCCTAGAAAGATTTTCATGAACTAATGCTGAGTGAAGTGAGAACCAGGAGAACATTGTATGCAGTAACAAGAAGATTATGTGATGGCTCTTTTCAACAATGAGGTAATTCAAAGCAATTCCAATATACTTATGATGGAAAGTGCCACTATGAAGACTGAACATAGATTAAAGCACAGTAGTTTCACGGTTTTTGTTTGTTTGTTTTTTCCTTTCTTGTGCTTTTTTCCCTTTTGATTTGATTTGATTTTTTTGCTCAGCTTTACAAAATATAGGAATATCTTTAGAAGAATTGCACACATTTAACCTATATCAGATTGTTTGCTGTCTTGGGGAGAGGAGAGGGAGAAAAAATTTGGAACATAAGGTTTTGCAAAATGAATGTTACAAACTATCTTTGTATGCAAAATGCAAAATTAAATTATAAAAAATTCTAACAACCTACTTCTACCTAACAAAGTCTGCTCCTAGGATCACAAATTTAGAACTGGAAGGAACCTCAGAAGCTGCTAGTCTAATCCTGTGATTTTACAGATGAGCAGATTAAAATCCAGCAAAGTCAGTCATTTTCCTAGAATCACATGAATTTTTTTTTAAAAGGGGAAGAGATGGGATCTGAACTCAGATCTTGTATGCCAATTACATTTTCTAAAAACATTTCAGCAAAATAGACTCAAGTTGCATGATTACAACTGAAGCCCATAATGTTTTTATCCTTTGTAGTTTCCCACTTTTTAACAGAAAAGAAGGATGGGACTTTAAATGTTGGTTGCAACTTTGGTAACAACATAGTCCTTTGTATTTGACTTGAGTTTAGTTGCCTTTATCTTTATTGATACTGTTGCAATTATTGTGGATGTTATCATTTTTTGATCATTTTCTTTACACCACTTCATTCAGATCTTCTCATGTCTCTAATAATAGAAATAGTCGCTAACATTTATATAGCTCTTTAAGGTTTGCAAAGCCCTGTCCCCTCATGGGGAATAAGGGGGTGCTCAGAGAGGACCAGTACCTCTAGTGGGGGAATTTGTTGAGCTCTTTTCAGGGCTGCTCATATAGCTTTGGAATCTATCTTTCACCAAACTCTTACCTGTGGTTCCAAAAAGCTGTAGTTTGCACAGCAGCCATACCCTGGAAAAATGTCTTCACAGATGGATTAAACCAGGTTGAGGACAGTGGAAGGATCTCAGACCCATCATGAGTTACGGAGATATCTACCTCAAGTGTGAATACTTCCCATGATGGAATAGATAGATGAGAACAATTTGTTCCAATGGCCATGAAGGCAGTTGAAGCAGGGGCTGTGGAGCACTTAGAGTTTAGTCAATCACTTATACCTAGGATATACCTAGATTATCTTATTTGAGATCAACATTTTTCTCCTGTTTCTAATAATGGCCAACTTTTTATAGCACTTGGTTTTTACAAAGTTCTTTACCTATATTATTTCATTTAATATTTACAAGGATCCTATAAAGTAAGTGCTCTTATAGATTCTCATTTTTCTAGGAGAGGAAGCTCAGGTGGAGAGAAGTTAAATGATTTGCTCAGGGTAAGATCCTGAGGCAGGATTTGAATTTAGGTCTACTTGGTGCTATCTAATGTTCTATTCTTAATTCTTCACATTTGTTATTCTTTATGACACAATAATTTTTTCATTGTTAGAATAATAATCCATACTTAGAAAGAATTTTGGGGTTTCCAAAGTATTTTCCCATATTATGTCATTTGAACCTCACAACAACTCTGAGATTGGTATTAGATTAGTATCCTCTTTTAATAGATGAAGAAACTAAGGCTCAGGGAGATCAAGTGAATATTGCCCATGCTTGTCCAGTCAGCAAGTATCAGAGATTAGGGTTCAACCAAGGTTTCTGTTGGCAGCAAGTCCAGGGCTCAACATGTGATACCAACATCAAAGATTCTCCAACCCCTAGATGAGAGTGGTCTCCTAATACCAAACAGGTTTCTATTCCAAAGAGTCATTAGACAATTCCAATAGTTTTGTGATGAAGAGAGCCATCCACATCCAGAGAAAGGAATATGGGAACTGAATGTGGACTACAACATCACATTTTAGCCTTTTTTATTGTTATTTGCTTATTTGTTTTTTTCTCATTTTTCCCCTTTTTGTTCTGATTTTTCTTGTGCAACATGATAAATATGCTTAAAAGACTTGCATGTATTTAATCTATAGTGGATTATTTGCTATCTAGGGAAGAGGGGAAGTAGGGAGGGTAGGAGAAAAACAGGAAACACAAAGTTTTACAAGGGTGAATGTTGAAAACTATCTTTGTATTTTGAAAAAAAAAAGCTATTATTATTTAAAAAACAAACAAACAAACAAAAAACCAAACCCCTGAATCATCAACACTTTCATCATATTGCTTGTTTAGTCAGAGTCTCTAGAAGTAACTTAATTGGTCTCTAAAACTATAGTAGTTCTAACTAGTGTTGACTCCAGGGATTTTTTTTCCTGGCTTAGTTAGTCTTTTTTTTTTTTTTTTTTTTTTTTTGGTTTGTTTTTTGCTTTTTGTTGTTGTTTTTAAGCTCTCTGTCTCTGTCTGTCTTTCTTTCTGTCTTTTTCTGTCTCTTTCTCTTTCTCTTTGTATTTGTCTTTCTGTCTCTCTGTGTGTTTCTCTTATATTAAATCAACTTCTCTATAAATCTCACAATAAAATCCTATATTTTACCACAATAGGCCATTGTGCAGCGAGGGTACATTAGGTCTGTAGCCACATAAAATGGTAGTGAGACAGGGGTGAGTGCTTTGTTTCAGGACAATCATGGTTGGCACTTCTATGGGTTTGGCTTATTCTGGTTATTAAGTTGTCTATGGACAGCACAATGCCTTCAGTGATGTATTCAGTGGGGAAAAACAAAACAAAACAGCAAATCTTAGTTTCTCTAGAAGAGACTGTGTGTTTAGGATGCTGTTAAGAAAAGGTAAGGTTCAGTGGATGGGCATCAGCAGGGCAACACTGGAAATTTTTCATTTCATTTGACCTGTGAGCTATTAGACAGTAGTTCTCAAACTTTTGTTTTTAGTATCTTTATTCTATTATAAATTATTGAGGATCTCTCCAAAGAGTTTTTGTTTATCTGGATTATATTTATAGACATTTACCAGATTGGAAATAAAAATTATTTTTGAATTTGTAGACCCTCTAAAAGAGTTTCAGAGATCCCCAGGATTCTCTAGATCATACTCTCTAGATCATACTTTGAGAACCACTGTATTAGTACATTTGATTAGAGCGCCATGCTGCCAAGACCATAGCTTTGGGTTTATTCCCTATGAGGAGGGCTACTTAGTTTTGCTGTAGTCTGTGATCACAGACTATACCTGACACACCAGCTATCATCCAATACACACTCATGGTCATAATGGGGACCACGTTGAGAGGATATAGATGAGTTAGCACAAATCTTTCAGTCAGTCATTCAATAAGCTTTCATTTAGAAGTTACTGGAAACAAAATTCAGACTATTGCCTACAACTTTGAGGAGATTAGTGGATCAGAGAGAAGACAAACTGGACAGAAGACCCAGTCTTATATGGCCAGGTTTAAAATTCACATGTGCCTCCTGGAGATTTTGAGTACAGAAAATTGACTTTATTTCTTCAGTTAGTTTTGTCCTTGTTTGTACCTGAGACCCAACCCTGAAACTGGACCTTGCTTCCTACTAGCTATCCTCAAAGATTTTGTTGTGAATTTCTGAATCTCCAAATGGAGTTTCCAGTGGTGAAATAGGAGTTACCTATATGTATGTTGCAATGTATCTGCTACCTGCTTCCCCTCACAAACAGGTAAAACACTATTCCTGAAGCTTACTGAATGGTAATCCTCCAAACCCCAATTCAGGCTCCATCAGAGCCATGGCTGGAAGGAACAATGCACTGGTGCTGGGTCATCAGGGTTATCTTTATCTACAAAGGAAGAAGGTCAGAACATGAGTAAACTTTAACCAATACTTATCTGCAGTCTGTTCTAGCCCATGCTGTCCTTGGCTTCTCTCCTAAAGTTCCCTGTGAGGGGAAAGTATTGGTCTTTGCTATTTACTCTTGTGTCTCTTTTCATCCTGTTCTCATTAAACTGAAAATCAAAGTTTCCTTATTTGTTTCCTTCTTAGCAATCCTTCCTCTGCCAGGTGCCCCATAATATTATATATTCAGTTAACTGTTTAAATTCATGGATTTCAACAAAATCCAAGAATTTTTAAAATTTATTTTTGCTAATAAAGCGAAAGGTACAACAATGTCACTTGGCTCAAGGGATGGGAGCCAGATAAACCATTAAACTCACCTTCTTTCTTCCTGAAATCTCCCCATTACGTCCAGGATTAAATAGAAAAATCCTCTATTGGTAATTTATAGCTTTTCACAGCTTGTCCCTTCTTACCTTTTCAGCCTTTTTATGCTTTACAATCTTCCTCAAATTCTACTATGTAGTTGTACCAGTTTGCTTGCTAACCATCAAACACAACACTCCACTGCCTTCTTTTTTTCTGTACCTGGAATTCTCTACCTCCTTTCTTAGAATCCTGGCTTCCTTCAAGATTCAGCTCAAATCTCACTTTCTTCAAGAGGTCTTTCCTGGTCTTCCCAGATGCCTCCTTTTCCTTTTAGATTGTCCTCCTTCTATCTCATATATATATATATGTATATATATATATACATACATGAAATATATCCAGTTGTTTACATGTTGTTTTCCTCATTAGAGAGTAATTTTTTTTGAGTGTAGGGATTATTTTTTGCATTTCTTTGTATCCTTAACACAGTTCAGAGGCTAGCATATTTCTTAATAAATGCTTTCTGATTGATTGCCTCTTCACTTAGGAGTTAAACAACAGATAGCTAATGGGAATGCTTGGAGTGATTGGGGCTATATCATCTCAACCTAGGGGATCACTATATTTTGCTCCTCATTGGGTAGATTTTGGATTTCTTTTTGGTTATTGCTATCCAATTTAGTCACTGCTGTTTGTGACTAAAGAATTCTGGAAAAGAAGGAACAATTGTGTATCTGAGGTTATGAAGGGGTAAAGGGTAGGGATCTATCCACAGCTGACAAGCTGACATTTGTTTCCCTGGCTTTTCTCCAGGCCTATATAAGGGCATCAGGAAGTGGCTTTGGTACTGGGGTGATGGTATTGATTGTGAAATAGTCAAAAATGGTACTGAATGTGGTGAAGGAAGTAAGTTTGGGTGGCATATGAGAGGAAAGGTCTAGACTTATATTCAGATAATGCTTGGAAACTTGAGTCACCCTGGTATGAGAATATTAGTGTTGTAAGAGGTTGTATCTAAGAATCTTGAACAGTGTGTGTAGAGCATGATTGAGGTAAAAATTCAGAATATTCTGAAGAGAGTGAGTTGGTTAGTACTAGTGCAAATGGGGACCTGCTGGGGTTTCATGGCTATGAATTGGACCCCTAGTTCAAGAGGGACTATAAAGAATTCTCTTTCCTAATAATCTTCCCTCACCCTATTCAAAGACCTTTAAAAAACAAAACACAATAAAACAAAAACTTGGACTGGAAATTTCATTGGTATAAGACAAAGCTTTTTAAATTATGGGTCACAACCCCATGTAGGGTCTTGTAACTAAATGTGGGGGTTATAAAATTATGCTCAATTATCAGTAAATGTTTGATTTCTATATCTATTTTATATACCTGTATATCTGTGTTCTTGTAAAATATAAATTTAAGAATCCCTGATATAAGGAACTCCAGTAAGGAAATTTTCTCCATTAAGAATTCTATACCTGTTTTGATAAGTGTCTGAATAGTCTTACAAAGTTTTCTAGGGTATTGGGAAATTAAATGACTTGACTCAGATCATAAAACCTCAATATGTCAGAGGCAGAAATTAAATTCAAGGTTTCCAGACTAAGGCCAGCATTCTCTTCACTATACCAAACTGCCTCTTAATGCATATACAAACGGGAATGGAAGAACAGTGACAAGAAGCAATTAACCAGATTTGGTCCAGGAATACCTATCTGAATTGGGCATTTTCCAAGGTCTTCCTAGGGTATTTTGGGAATAAAATGCAAAGGGGAGGTCCCTAGTTTTTGGAAAACTCATCCTCTTGTAGATGGGAAGTGAGAGAGTATGGGTCACTCATATTGCATCCTGGAAGGAGAAACTTTCCCTACAAATGAAGATTTGGGAAGGCAGACAGAAAGCAAGCCAATTTTGAAGATCTAACCAGAGGGACTTGGGATTCTAGCTAGGTCTAACATGCAGGAATGATTAATCTTTTTTTTTTTTTTTTAAATTCTCAATGGTATTTTATTTTTCCAAATACATGTAAAGATAGTTTCCAATATTCTTTTTTTTTTTTTTGGGGGGGGGATTGGAGCTATTGGAGTTAAATGACTTGCCCAAGGTCACACTTCCAGGATGTGTTAAGTATCTGAGGCCAGATTTGAACTCAGGTTCTTCTGACTTCAGGGCTAGTGCTCTATCCAATACACCAACTAGCTGCCTCCAGTATTCATTTTTGTAAGATTTTTGTGTTCCAAATTTTTCTCTTTCCCTTTCTTTCTTCTCCCTTTCCCCAAGATAGCAAGCAATCTGATATAAGTTAAATAAGTGCAATTCTTTTAAACATATTTCTACATTTGTCATGTTGTGCAAGAAAAATCAGAACAAAAGGGGGAAAAAACATAAGAAAGAAAAAGCAAACAGGCAAGCAAACAAACAAAAGGTGAAAATAGTATGCTTTTGCCCACATCCAGTCTCCATAATTCTTCCTCTGAATGGGGATGGGTATTTCCCCCCAAGTCTATTAGAATTGTCTTGAATCACCTTAATGTTGAAAAGAGCCAAGTCCATCACAGTTGATCATCACAAAATCTTGCTGTTGCTGAGTACAATGTTCTCCTGATTTTCACTTCACTCAGTATCAGTTCATGTAAGTAAGTCTTTCCAGGCTTTTCTGAAATCAGCCTGCTCATCATTTTTTATTGAACAATAGTATTCCATTACATTTATATGCCATAACTTATTCAGCCATTTACCAACTGATGAACATCCACTCACTTTCCAATATCTTGTCCCTCTGTCAATAAAAAGTTTAAAAGACAAAAACAAAACCAAACCAAACCCAATATCTTGTCACTACAAAAAGACCTGTTACAGAGGAATGTTTAATCTTTACTAGTGCTGTGACCTAATTTCTTCTGTATGAAGAAATTTGATTAGTTCCTCAACCCCTATCATCCTTCCCTCTAAGTAAGATCTGTTTTCCCTTATACAGAATTCATTAGATTGATAGATACAGAGAAGTGAATACTAAGAGAAAAGAAGCCTAGAAGATTTATTTCAGTTACCTAGTTACATGCTGGTTTTATTGGAGGGTCATGAGAGCATTTGCCCATTCAATGTGCCAAGAATATTGGTTTTAGGCTGGTGATCTCTTGGGAACAAACTTAGTAGCTAAGAATGGTCTAATTTAACTCATCTGTTCTAAGACTTTATCCTCCACACCCTAGTGCTATCTTTGCAGCTGTTATGCTACAGTGAGCATGTAGCCACAACTGGCCAGTCAGCTCTTGTGATGATCCAGAGAGAATGAATCACTCAAAGGAGATGACTCAGGGTGATGCATGCAGAAATTGGATGGGGAGCAGGGACATCCAACAATGAAGAATTCTGCTTTTGGAATGTTGAATATCAATATCATTTTCTTCAGGTGTTTGCCTTAGAGCTGGATTCATGTTAAGACAGGAGTCTAAATCAATTCAATCTAATTGAACAAATCTTTTAAAGCCTACTGTGTGCAAGGGATTAATCTTCAAAGCAGAAGGGTAATAATACTTGGTGTCATATTTCTCAATATTGGATGGGGATGGCAGAACTGTAATTAGGCTGGGACAAGAAGGACTTTATCCCAGATACAAGCAGTAACTTTACACCTAGTTAATGTGAAAGAGATGCATGAACATAGGTTGTTGTGAATTTTGGAGAAGTATTTGTTACACAGAAAAAGTAACTTCAGAGGTCAAAGAAATGGAACTATGAGATTTTGGAAATAGAGATTCTTAGGTTGTATTTTGTTCCCCTTATAATATTTCTTATTTTTGCCAACATCAGGATGAGGTTGACTGATTCTTCCTTGAAGGAGCCCTCCACCATGTTAGAGATTTACTGCCAACACAGGATATTTTGATAAGACATCCAAGAGAAAAGTGTTTTTCTGCAGAAACTTCTATGATCTCCAAGGCTTTCACATATAAGTCATTTTCATTTTGCTGTAGAATATGCCCTCAAAGTGAATCTAAAAAGGTATTAAAAACCCAATCTGTACCTTAAGAAGCTCAAGCTGCTCCCAATCTAAGCAATTTTTCTTATTTATTTTCTTTTCAATCTGGCTACTCACTTTTTGATCCTCTCCCTTCTCCTTCCCCAGTCTTATATACCCGACTGCTCTGACTCTCATGACTGGGAAACTCCCACAAACATAAGCATATCTCATTGTGTCCCAAAGTCATTGTTCTACCCAAATTGTATTACCGAAAATTGCTAACTATTGCTCTGAGGATGGTGACTTTGAATTAGGTAACTCAGGTATCTCGTTGGGGTGAGGAGAATGAGGAGGGCAGGATGGAGACATTGAAGTTCTAGTGTTTTTCTCCATGGCCCATTAATTTGGGGGTGAAGGAAAGTTCCTTCTATTGACTGTAGTAAACATAAGGTTTAAGAACCTTCCAAATACAAAGGGCCATTTAAATGCAAAATAAAGTATAGGATGATAAGTTCACTTTGCCTTCTGGGAGAATGACTGTCAGCTGCAGAAGCCATTAAAAGTCACAGGCTATAAAATAGTGCAGGAAGAACTCTTCCACTCTTGCCCAGTACCCTTACACTGACCTTGTTACAAAGTGTGTGTCTCTTACACAGGCATTCCCAACAACCGACATCTTTCATCAGCACACAAGCACAAATCTGTGGCTATTTTGAGTTCAGTGAGGGTGTGTTATATGTTTGAAATTTAATTCTAGCTCCTTACCCGGTCCCATGCCCTTCACTGAAGTCCCATTTGGATGCCCCATCATGGCTGAAAGGTTGACTTGGTTCTTGAAGACTGTGTCATTGGAGCATAAACCCTGGCAAATCTTACTGAAATAGGAAGCCATTGTACAGAGACCAAAATCAGCCCATGTACCTCTGAAAAAGCTCAGCACTAGAAAGCAGCTGCCTGGGGATGGATTTGGTGTTTTTTTTTTTTTTTTTTTTTTGGCAACACCACTTTATGAAAGCATCTGCTAGGACATAAATGGGTGGTGATCTGTGTCTGAGTAGGGGATGTGCCTCACACTGATGTTATCACAAATTCTTGAGGCAACTGGCTGGTGAAGTACATAGAGCACTGGGCCCAGAGTCAAGATCTGAATTCAAATGAGGTCTCAGACATTTACTAGCTGTATGGAACTGGACACTTTTTATTTGGTTTTCTTCAGTTTTATCCACTGTAGAATGGAGATAATAGTACCAATCTTTCAGGGTGGTTGTGAGAATGGAATGAGATAAAATTTGTAAAGCACTTAGCTTAGTGTAGGGCATATAGTAGGTGCTATGTAAATGCTTATTTCCTCTCTCATTGAAACATTAAAGTTTTATGTACTTGATCCTTATTTTATTAACAAATTAATAGTATTTTATTTCTTCAAACACATGCAATCTCTCTCTCTCTCTCTCTTTTTTTTTTAAATAACTTTTTATTGACAGAACCCATGCCAGGGTAATTTTTTACAGCATTATCCCTTGCACTCACTTCTGTTCCGATTTTTCCTCTCCCTCCTCCACCCCCTCCCCCAGATGGCAAGCAGTCCTTTAAATGTTGAATAGGTTACAGTATATCCTAGATACAATATATGTGTGCAGAACTGAACATTTTTCTTGTTGCACAGGGAGAATTAAATTCAGAAGGTATAAATAACCCAGGAAGAAAAACAAAATGCAAGCAGTTTATATTCATTTCCCAGTGTTCTTTCTTTGGGTGTAGCTGCTTCTGTCCATCCTTGATCAATTGAAACTGAATTAACTCTCTTTATTGAAGAGATCCACTTCCATCAGAATGCATCCTCATACAGTATAGTTGTTGAGGTATATAATGATCTCCTGGTTCTGCTCATTTCACTTAGCATCAGTTCATGTAAGTCTCACCAGTCCTCTCTGTATTCATCCTGCTGGTCATTTCTTATTGGCCATCAATCTTCAAATTTATATTCCTAGTTCTTAGAAAAGTGCCTGGTACATAGTACATACTTTGATGATTTACTTCCTGTGTGAAGATAGATGATTATTCTTCAACAATTTATTGAGGGACACAATGTCTTCAAGCAGTAGAACCAAAGGCAATAAAAGCTCAATGAGTAAAGTTAATGAATCTGTCTTTCTGGCTGGGATCCATTCAAATTCAATGTCAAGGTGGCTCAAAACCTTAAGAATCTTGAAGGATATGGTGTAGCTCATTCCTAAATTCATCAATGGTTTGCAAATTATTTGAAGAAATGGTTCTTTCTATATACTAGATTAGAACTGCTCACCCATGAGTTCTGAACCATTTAGACTTTAAGGCTTTTCTTTTCTTTCATCAATATACTGAGGACTTAAAAAAAAAAGAAGACTAATGATTTCACCAATGTAGGGAATCCTTTTTACCAATGAAGATCTGCATCTTTTCCACAACTAATTGTATTAGAGAGCTAGCCAGGGCCCTGGGAATCTGAAAGATTTGTTCAGGGTTTAGGGTCACAAAGCAATTATGTCTGTGTTCCCTCTCTTCCTTCCTCCTTCCTTTCCTTCCTTCCCTCCTTCCTTTCCTTCTTCTCTCCCTTCCCTCCCTTCCCTCCCTTCTCTCCCTTCCCTCCCTTCCCTCCCTCCCCTCCCTTCTTTCTTTCCTTCTTTCTTTCTTTCTTTCTTTCTTTCTTCTTTCTTTCTTTCTTTCTTTCTTTCTTTCTTTCTTTCTTTCTTTTCTTTCTTTTTCTCTTTCCTTCTTTCCTTCCTTCCTTCCTCCCTGCCTTTCTTCCTCCCTGCCTGCTTTCCTTCCTTCCTCACTTTCTCCCAGCTCAAGTTTGGGTCTTTCTAATGCTAGATCCAGAACTCCATCCATTACACCACCTAGCTGCCTTATAAAAAAGTAAAAAAACAAAACAAAACAAAACAAATAAACAAACAAAAAACAACAAGGCTCAGACAAGATGGCCCTAAATTTTCTAAGCTATTCTTCAAGTTCTCCCAGGCTTCCAGTCTACAAGGAATTAAATGATACTGTATCTATTCAAGGTTGCATCCATTTTCTGAAGGTCTCTTTGTCCCTTTGATAAGAATGAATGATTTTTAAAAAACACACTCATTGTGAATGTGGGGTTTTCCAGGGGTATGTTGGAGGCAGTTGAAACTACCTAGTGAGAGTGTATTGTTACATTTTCAGTGTCAGTAATTATGGCCTCATAAATCAGCCATAGCATAGCTACAAATCAGTCTTAGTTTAGTTTTGTTTGTCTAGACTTAAGAAAGTGATGGAGAAAATGTTAATGTAAATTAAACTTAAAAGTATGTCAAGCCTACATTCTTCCCACCCCCACCTTGGGAGAACCAATTGTTAAACAGTGTACTGCTATATTTTAGCCAGTTAATTTCATTGGACAGACTTTATTGATCAATTTTCCTAATCTTAAATTTGTTCTTAGCAAATTAGGAAGTCTTTTGATGGCTTGGCAAGTTTGTAATGCTCAGTCTGGTTATGATGTAGCCATTTCAACTAGCTATCTAAATTCAACTGCTCTTAGCTAGGGCAACATAAAAGAACTACAAATGGCTAAACAGGAAAGTTTCCATCATCTCAAAAGCAGAGATTTTGGCCTTCAGATTGATGTGCAGATCCACCTTAAAGTTCACAAAATATATCCATGTGCTTTATCCTTCTGAAGTAGCATCCATTTCAAAGGAGTTTTCACCATTTACTCTGCCCTCTTCTCAGCCTAATTGAATTCAAATAGCTTTGAGATCTACCATATAAATGAAAGAATTTTGCTGTATTTGAAAGCACTCTAAAAGCCGCAAGGCAATTCACAAATGGACAGAGCATTACAATAATGTTTCATGTTTGTATAAATATAAGGAAAACAAAAACTTTTTGAGGTGACGGAAGAAATGCAGGACCAAGCTGCACTCCTCCCTTTCATGGGTTACTAAATGTCTTCTTCAGGCTTGTTGAAACTTCAAGGCAATTTGCATTGCCCAGACTTTCTTTGGGACTATGGAGCCTAAGTAGTGGTGGAAACAGTTCCCAAAGCTACAAAAAAAGGTAAAAGATAATTTTTGCCCTCAAAGAGCTTATGGCCTAATGGAGTAGATCACACACAAATATTGATATACACAATAAATTGGAAATAATTAACAGAGGATGATCCGGAAATACTTTCTATAGAAGGTGAGATTTTAGTTAGGACTTGAAAAAAGCCATGGAGCTCATAGACAGAGTTGAGGAGGGAGAACATTCTAGGAATGGAATGAAGCCAATGAAAATTCCCTGAGAAGAGAGATAATGTGTCTTGGAAAAGCAATGAGTATGTTTGTCCCAAGACTCAGATAAAGTCAATAGGAGATGGGACTGAAGGATGAGGGACATACAGCCTGTGTCCTGTGATGGGGAAGAGATGAAAAGAACTTAACCTGACTGTTAGGAGTGAGGATTTCACTTTTTTCTGAGTGTGTGTTTGTGTTTCTGTTTAGGGGATGGGATAAATAAGGTTTCCATCACTTTTTGAACAACCATTTGTATGTGAGCCTGGGTGTGGTATAGATATAACACCACTGACAAAAGAATGGGGTATGTATGTATGGTTGTCTCACACTCACAAGAGTGTGATAACACTCCCCCAAGGAAGCAGCTGCAGCAGATGATAGCTTTAGCAGAGGGCAACAGCAGCTCTTCTGAGTAGCAGAGAAAGACAGCTTTAGAGGCAAGGGGCAGGGGCAGAGGGTGGAGCTTTATCGGGTGACAGCTGCTGCAAGAGGAGCTCCAGGACTTGAATGAGGCAACTGTAAGAAGTGGAACAGAAGTGATGGAGCTCAGCCAATTACTGGGACATGGACCCATGAAAGCTTTTCTGTCTTGATACATTTCTTCACTTTGGGGATGAAATTTTCAGAGTCTTGTTTCTCTTCTTACTGATTTGGATTCTGTGGGAGATTTTGTGACTTGGGACTGAGGATGAGGATGACTCAGTTGCTTGATTCCCCTCTCCCTTTTTAATTTACCTTGCTACTCTGTCTCAATTAAATTTATTGCTATTTTATTTACAATTTGTTAGTATGTAGAAAATACTCTTCATCTAAACTTAAGCTTGTGTGATTCCCTCCAAACATCCCATATTTAATTTAAGGTAGCAAAGGGCTCCACAGGGTTGTGGGAACTTAGTAACACAGTGCTTTTCAAGGTTACAAAGTGCTTAAAAAAAAAAAAAAACTATCCAGAAGTAGCCATTGCAAATATTATTTCCATTTTATTTCTAACGAAACCGAGAACCAGAGACTTGCCTATAGCCTATAGTTAGTTAAATTACAAGAGCTCAAACTCCAACCATGTCTTATAATTACAGTGCTAGTCTATTTTCATTTCCTCCCTCCCTCCCTCCATTCATTCCTTCATGCCTGCCTTCCTTCCTCTCTGCCTCCTTCCTTCTTCTCTTCTTCCCTCTTTCCCTCCCTCCCTTCTTCTCTTTTTCCCTCCTTCCCTCCCTCCCTCCCTCCTTTCCTTCCTTCCTTAATCCTTCCTTCCTTCCTTCCTTAATCTTTCCTTCCTTCCTTCCTTCCTTCCTTCCTTCCTTCCTTCCTTCCTTCCTTCCTTCCTTCCTTCCTTCCTTCCTTCCTTCCTTCCTTCCTTCCTTCCTAACTTTTCTAGGAATTTAATAGCAATTTAATAGGAATTAACAAAAATAAGCACAAATATTTCAGTATAAAATATTATACAACATACCTATACAAAAATGAGGATAGTATATGACATTGGGAACTTCTGTTATGTACAAACACAAGCCCCCCTTTTTTTTTTTAAACCAACAAATCCAATCAATACATTGTCTACGTTTGAAAAGGTATCTCAATCTACACACTTCTAATCCATTGCCTCTGAGCCAAGAGATAATGCTTTATCATTAGTTCCTTAAAGTCATGATTGATTATTGTTTTTGTATGTGTGAGACAATTAGGGTTAAATGCCTTGCACAGGGTCACACAACTAGGAAGTGTTAAGTGTTAGATACTGGATTTGAACTCAGGTCCTTCTAACTCCAGAGCTAATGTTCTATACCTTGTGTCATCTAGCTGCCCCTTGAATATTGTTTTGATCAGAGTTTCGAAGAACTTCAAAGAAGGACTTGAAATTGATGAGGTTTGGCACAGGGCAGAGAGTTGTGGGAATCCCTTCTGGTTGGCGCAGGTCTTTTGTAAAGGAATTTACAAACCCAAAAAGTTAGATTGGCAAAAAGAAGTTTATCGGCACTGAGAAGTCAGGTTTTGCTAGGAGGCTAACTTTCTCAGTGGCAAGGTCCTGACAGAAAAGTAAAGGTCTAGCAAAGGAGTCCTGGCAGAAAGATAAATAAGGGGTGTAAATAAATCCTGTCAGAGAGATAAAGAGGGGTGTGTTAACACTGAAAGGGAGCCTCTTCTCAGGAGGCAAGGTCCTGGCAAGCACCTATGCCAAGGAGAGAGAGAGCGGTTCCTTCACAAGGCATGGTTCTGCTTTGGGTCTCTGCCAGGTCCTGATAGAGAAGTAGGTAAGAAAGATAAAGAGGGGTTAATGCTGAAAAAGAATGTCTTCTCAGTGGGCAGGGAGTCCTTGCAGGCAGCTATGCCAAGGAAAGGTCCCTTGGCCTGGCATGTTCCTGCCTTGAGCCTCTGCAAAGAAACGAGTGAGCAGAAATCTATTTTATCTTGGCTGGGGGCTGAGGCAGTTTGAGTTGAAATCGGACTAAAATCTTCCAGTTGAATAGAAGATTTCCAGTTGAATGAGTGTCCCTGGACTAATCTTCAACTCAATAGAGTGTGTAACAGAATGAAACTACTTATCTTGATTTCTTGGGGTGGGCCTTTGCAGGGGAGAGCTTCTCAAGAATTCAAGGACCCCTTGCCCACTGAGAAAACATTCTCATTAGTACACATTGGTTCAATGATCATCTCTATGCAGATGTTTCCCAAGTCTATATATCTAATCTGAGTTCCTCTTTTTTACCAACTGTCTAGTGGATATTTCTAGCAGGATGATCTACAGACATCTCAAGTCCAACATGATCCAAGCAGAACTTATTGTTTTATTCCCTAAATTTAGCCCTTCCCTTTGTGTTATAGTTGAGGCTACTGCCATCTTCCCAATCACACCTTGAAACCTTCACCACTTGTTCTTACTTACCCCTCATAATTTGTCTATTGCCAAATTTTGTTCTTTATACCTCCACATTATAGTTCCCATTCTTTTGCACACACACACACACACACACACACACACACACACACACACACACACACATCCAGAGAAACAGACAGAGAGATATATAGAGACAGAGAGAGAAAGAGAGACAGAGACAAAGCTAGACAAAGACAGAGCAAGAAAGATGTCCAAACTGATATTGTCTTAGACATGACTCTGTGCCCCAAGATTTCAGGTAATATTTTTAGTATTTTTTTTCTTCATTTATAGTATTCTTGAAGAAAGAAAAGATGTTAAAATACAATCTGCATTAATATTCTAAAATGGAGCAACCTTGTCTCTCTCTCCCCTTTCTTATAGATCACTCTCCTCTAGGAATTCAGGAAGTTCCTCCCATACTGCTTTGTCAGGTGTTTTGAGTGTCACCTTTTAAATAGAATAGGAGAAGTGGATAGAGCCTTAAAGTGGGAGTCATTTGACTTCTTTCTATCTCAGTTTTCTCATATGTGAAATGGGGATAATAATAGTACCTATCTCTCAGGATTGTGAGGATAAAATGAGATATTTATAAAATGTAAACCTTATAGCACTATATAAAATGTTAGTTATTATTATTATTGCTGTTATTATTTTCATGGGATGGACCCTAGTCAAATCCCTTCAGGAAATACAAGGAGATTGTCTTTTGATGAGCCAATATTCTGGTCATATGCATGGGTAAAGAATCTAATCTAAAATTGATGTTAAGTTGAGTCTGATTCTTCATGACCCTATTTGGGGTTTTCTTAAAGATATTAGAGTTGTCTGCCATTTCCTTCTCCAGCTCATTTTACAAATGAAGAAACTGAGGCAAATTGGGTTAAGTGACTTGCTCAGGGTCACATAGCCAGAATGGATTTGAACTTAAGTCTTTGTGACTCTGGGTTTACCACTCTATTCACTGTGCCATCTAGCTTCCTGTAAACTTGATAGGTATATTCTATTAATCATTTCTGGTTATCACCTTTAGTTCATTCACCTAATGAAAGATCTTTCCCCCTTTTTGTTAAGATCTATGCTACCCACCTTTCCAAAGACCCTTTCCAAGAGTTGGAAAGCTTTAGAAAAAAAATACTATTTCATCATGTTTCTAGAAAAACCAAAAAGAAGGGTTTATTTATTTATTTATTTTGGTTGTTTTTGTGAGGCAATCAGGGTTAAGTTACTTGACCAGGGTCACACAGCTAGGATGTGTGAAGTGTCTGAGATTAAATTTGAATTCAGATCTTCCTGATTCCAGGGCTGTACTATGTTATTCAGGGTTTTGTTTTGTTTTTTAATGCTTGTACTATAGTAATTGTTTAACAAATTTTTGATTGGTTTATTTTTTTTTTTTCTGTTTTTGTTCATGTCGTTTCATAAAAATCTTCCCAAATTTTTCTGAATCTATTAAAATAGTTTTTGATGGTACAAAAATATTCTATGAATGCATACGTTGCAGTTTGTTCAGCCATTGACTAGGTCATAAACAGATACTTTATTTCAAGTTCTTTGATACAACAAAAATATGTATATAAATTTGTTTGTACACATTGGTCTTTTCCCTCTGTCTTTGACCTCTTTGGAGTATATGCCTAATAGAGACATCTCTGGGTCAAAGGGCACAGACACTTTAGTAACTATTTCAGTAAAGTCACAAATTATTTTTTTCTCAAACTTTTTTTTTTAAGAATTGTTGGACTTCTCAACTCCATAGACAGTGCATTAGTATACCTGTCCCCCTGCATCCTCTTCAACAATTGCCATTTTCCTGTTTTATCATCTTTGCAAATCTGATGGTTGTGAGATAGAAATTTAGAGTTTCAAAAATTAGCATTTCTTTTATTATTAGTGATTTGGATTATGTTACATACGAAACACGTTGCAAACCTTAAAGCACTATGTGCATGACGGTTATTTCTTTTTCATTTGGTTTTTTTTTTTTAGCTCGCAAAACTGTCTATTCATATCCTTTGAGCACTTATCTCATGAAGCTCTTGCTCATATATTTGGAGCCATTCCCTATATATCTTGGATATCGGACTCCAAAGCACTTTCTACCCCAGCTGTCTCTGATCTACGAGTCTTAGCTCTACATGCTCTAATGATCTCCTAATGCCTACATGATGCTTTGGGTTTAGAAATTATTGGAGTGGGCTGATTGGGGGTTGACGGCACTGGGGTTATCACTATCCCAAGCAACACTACTCTATCTTCCCGGTGTGGGCCACTTTAGGAGGGAAAAAAGGCAGTAGTCGTAAGTAGGGGCAGACCAGGATAAGAGGAAATGAGATTATGCTTGATTCTCATTTCTTGTCATAGACTCATTGGGGTGGCCTGAGCAGTCCTGAAATGGGATGAACAGCTAATTCCAGGCAAGGTTATATGATTCTGCAGGGGCTTAGCTGAACAAAGCCCACTTTACGGCCTATTTTATAGCCTGTGACTTTTAATGGCTTCAGCAGCTGACAGTCATTCTCGCCAAAGCCGAAGTGAACTTGTCATCCTGTACTTTATTTTGCATTTAAATGGTTCTTTGTATTTTAAAGGTGCTTTGCAATCATTAATTCATTATCCTCTCAACATTCCTCTGAGACAGGTCTCACATGCTGTTTTCTCCTATTTTTTCCTTTCCTTTTCTTTTCAGAAACCAGGGGAGCAGGGATGTAGAGAAGTGTCCAAGGTCACATAGACTTCTTCAAGGAGTTGCAGCTACCTCTAGCATCCTGCCTCCTAACTTTGTATTAAATTCATTGTAACAGACAACTTCTCACTTTTGAAGTCCTATCAGGTAAAAGACCTTTTAGAAAAGATCACCAAGGTGAGTGTTTTATAAAATTTCTAGAACTGTTCTTTCTTCTTGGAAAATTTGTCATTCTGTGGGTCATAGATCTAATAAGTCAATAATGAATTAATAGTAAAATCCATTAATTATGGGCTCCTAGAATCCTTAGAGTGGGTGGAACTGATTGGATGAAGTATTTCTCAGTATTGAGTCACATGTTCCCTGCTTCCAGAACTGAGACCTTGGGAAGGTCATTTACTCTTTGGAGGAATGCACTTTGAACCTGAGATGCAGGAAGTTGCAGGAAATGACATGACCTGTGGGAGGCAGCCAGCATTGGTGATCATTGGTCAAGGATGATTGCATCCTGTTAGTCTATGCAATGAGAAGGCTCTAGTCTTTTGCTTTTAAATCCTGGACAAGCCCGAAGCAGGTCAGGTTCCAGGCACATGGGGGTTGAGATGGCTCCCAGGTGTGTCTGGGTCTCTCCCTACAGGGATTAAATAAATGCTTTCTCTTGGTACTTGAAGATGTCTCTGATTAGTTAATTGGATTGGGAAGGGGGTCTTATTCCTGACAGTCCCACAGGAGGGATCTGAGAGACCATTTCTCCAATCTCATTTTGCAATTTCAGTTTCAGAAAACTGAAGTCCAGAGAAGGGAAATGGAAAATCCAAGTTCAATATGTTGGAGTGTCAGAATTTTAACTCAAATCCTCTAATTTAGAAGTGGAATGAACCAAACCAGATTAAAATGTAATTAGGAAATTGGGAGTATTGCATAGACTGATCAAATGACTACATTTTCTGATTGAAAAAAGAAAGAATAGGATATAAGCTCTTTCTTTGTAGACTCACTGGAAAGAATCTTAGCACCATACTGGACAATGGGGTTGAATGTGAGCTGAGTCTTCTGTGCTAGGTCTCTGTGTTGGTGCTTTCTTGTTTTTGTCTCTTCTTTTCTTTAAAAAAAAATAATAGCTTTTTATTTTTTAAAATGTTTTTGTCTTTTCTAATGGGGTTCAGAGGAAATGATCTTTGACAAATCACTATCCTGCTATTATTCTTTTATGGTCAATGTTTCATGGACCATTGCATATTGTTGTGTTG
Organism: Antechinus flavipes; assembly: GCF_016432865.1. Lineage (NCBI taxonomy): Eukaryota > Metazoa > Chordata > Mammalia > Dasyuromorphia > Dasyuridae > Antechinus > Antechinus flavipes. Next base: position 548,973,820 of record NC_067398.1, read on the forward strand.
CCTAGTCATTTTAGTTGTATTTCCATTCTGGACCCCTATTTGGGATTTTTCTTGGCAAATATACTGGAGTGTTTTTTTTTTTTTTTTTTTTTTCTTCTGCAGCTCATTTTACAGGTGAAGAAACTGAGGCAAACAGGTGAAGTGACTGTCCAGGATCACTGAGTCTTCCAGATTCCAGGTCCAATACTCTACCTACTGTGCCACCTAGCTGCCCTGGACTGTTGCATAGATAGATAAAATAACTGTTTTAGATAGCTGACTAAAAGTATCAGAATGTGTTTTGTTAACATCATACTGGTTCCTGTAAGGGTACTTTCCACATCTGTTATGGTTCATTTCACAATTTTGAAAGTGTATATTAAGAATGGGATTACATTTGTGTTAATTGCTTTAAATGTGCCTTTCCCACATTCAACTTTCATTTCAGAATGCCAGTAATCCTCTTAATAGTTTTGGGCTCAGCCTTCTCCTTGATATCTTTATGTTTGAGGTATCTTGCCTGGAGGATACCAAGATATTTCTAAATGTTGCCTTGAATCATAGGTTCAAAATGAGCTCCAGATGCAATCTTTATCCTGTGGCATATGTTAAGAATTTTACACTTATCAAGAGAGATTCCAGGAGATGAAGGAGCAATTTAATTTGTTTTTCAGTGGAACCATAGAGCTTGATGTTATCCAGATACATCAAAGAGTTAATAAGATGTTTTGGTTTGACTCCTTTAATTTGGAAGTCATATTTGGGGGAAGGGTAAGAAATAACCATTTATATAGTGTCTATTATTGTGTTAAGCACTTTACAAATATTATCTCATTTGATTCTTACATCAACAGTGTGGAAGTAGGTGATGTTATCCCCATTTAATAGTTGAAGAAATTGAGGCAAACAGAGGGTAAAGTTACTTGCTTAGGCTCACAGATTTAGTAAATGTCTGAGGCTGGATTTGAACTCAGTTCTTTCTGATACCAAGGCCAATTCTATTCAATGCATCATTTAGATTGGGACTTGTTCAGGATCATATAGCTAGTAAGTACCAGAGGTAAGATCTGAACCCATCTTCCTCAAATAAAGAAAATAAGATACTTCTGCATGGTCACACCCAATTCTACCATGGCTAGTTCTGGTCCTTCTCAAAGCTGATGAATCCAGTGAATTGATGCCATCAAACTATAGGGGTATATTAGAAGTTTCTTTGAATTATTGTAGGTAGAAACCTTTCAGCGGAAGGTTAATTCCCTTAAGTTAGGGATTGTTCATTTAATAGTTGATCTTTTCTATGGGGATCCCTTGGTGGGAGTAGGCAGACAGGTAAAGTTCCTACAAAATTGAAAAACATAAATTACTAAGGTAAAAACTCCCTATTTGACTAAAAACTTTTGGAAAAAACACAAAACAGTGTCAGAAATTAGGTTTAAACTAACACCTTACACTATATTTCATAATACATTGTAAATGGATACACAACGTTTCTATAAAAGTCATAATATAAAAGAATTAAGAGAAACAGATCATATATCAGAGTTATGGGTAAGAGATGTATTCTTAATTAAACAAAAGATAGGGGCAACTATAAAAGATAAAATAGATAACTGATTACTTGAAGTTGAAAAGCTTTTTTTCAGACAACATAAAGGCATCTGAGATAAGAAGGGAAGTAATTGATGGGTAAAAATCTTTGTATCAAAATTTTCTGATAAGGATTTAGTATCTATGATATATAAACAAGTAAATAAATATGACTAATAGCTATTCCCCAATAGATAAATAATCAAAAGATATGAAGAAACAATTCTCAAAAAAAAGTTAATTGCAAAGCATTCACAACCTTTGGAAGAATACTCCAAATTACTAATAGCAAGAGAAATGCAAAGGTCTTATGTCACATGCTACAAATTGGCAAAGATGACCAAAAAATGACAAGTCAATGTTGGAGGGGTTGTGGAAAGACAGGCATCTTGATACATTGCTGGTGAAGCTGTGAAATGATACAACCATTTTAGAAAGCAATTTGAAATTCTGCAAATAAAATGACTAAAATGTCCATACCCTTTGACCCAGAGACATCATTATTTGACTTTATATCCCAAGAAAGCCATTGATAAGAAGAAAGATCCCCTATGCACCAAAATTTTAATAATACTTTTTGTGATAACAAAGAATTGGAAACAAAACCTATGCCCACCGGTTAGGGTATAGTTAAACAAATTGTAGTTACATGAATATAATGGAATATTTCTGTGCTGTAAGAAATAGAGAAGAATGGAAAAAGCCATATGAACTGATTCAGGGTGAAGTAGCAGAGACATGAAAACAATATACTCAAAGACTACAACAACATAAAAGGGAAGCTAGGTGACACAGTAATAGAACACTGGGCTTGAAGTCAAGAAAACTTTCTTCATGAGTTCTATTCTAGTCTTTAATACTTACTACCTGTGTAACCTTGGGCAAGTCATTTAATTGGGTTGACCTCAGTTTCCTCATCTGCAAAATGAGTTGGAGGAAGAAATGGCAAACTATTCTAGTGTCTTTGCCAAGTAAATCCCAAAATAGGATCATGAACAGCCAGATATGACTGAAACAACTGAGTAGCAACAGCAACAGCTACAGCAATAATATAAATGGAAAGAACTATACACCAAAAAAAAAAAAAAAAAAATCATAAGTGAGTATTACAAAATTATTAAGGTCAATCACTCATTCAGGGTTCTAGTGAAGATGTACAAAAGCATACTCCCAATCTACTCATTCATTGAAGTGAAAGGTCCATAGGTATTAGACATTGCACCATTGCACATTTTCAGATTTTTTTCAAAGTGTTGATTGGTTGTGCTGATCCCTACTCCCCACCCCCTTTAAAAATACTACTTGTTTTGTGTGTTGAATCTCTGGGAGAGGGTTGAGGAAATATGGTTGGGAAAAATATCTAAAACAGAAGACAAAAACTTATTTTTAAAAATACCATGGGATTTGGGATGGGGGAAGCATAAGACATTGGAGACAGGTTGATACTGTGTTCCATGAAAAGAATCAGATTCTGGTACTGTTTTTCTGGGAAAGTGGTATGTTAGCTATGCCCTCTCTTCTCTGAAGCCGAAGGGAGGCAGTTGTGGAGGACTGAGGAGTTAAGTGCTTAGCCTAGGCTCATGCAACTAGTATGTATCAGAAGTTGACCTCAGGTCTTCCTCGTTTTCAGTCTGGTTCTCTCTCTCTACAACCTGCACACAGTCTTTCATAAATATAGGTAAGGAGTATGTTGACCTGGAATTTATTGCCAGCAAGCCCTGCCTATTCTGACTCATTATCTATTAGAATAAAATGCTGAAAGGGTACTGGTGCTTTAAAATGATGTGATAATCTCCTCATTGATCTTATTAATGATAACAGAGTAGAACATCTTAGCTGAAGGGCTAAGGAAGTCCCTTTGCTACAACTGTAAGGGATCCAGGAACTTAGAACTTCTTGGACTCACAAGTTAATCTCCAAAGCTAGAGAACTCTGGTGGATGCTGTTACCAGTAGTGTGCTGATAGATATTTAACAACTGTTTCTGAAAACACAATGTGTGCATCGCAGATTTTAGGCTTTAATCTGCATTTTTAACATTTTTCTCAATCACTGTCTTAAGTAATAATAACAAAACAACAAATCAAGCTCTGATTTGTAGTATTTCCAGATTTCTGAAATGTGAATGCTCACACAGAAAATTTTTAAGCTGACACTTATACCGGGCAGTTACCAATCTTGACATCAGAGAGGTTGGTGGTGAAGAGTGCCTCCTACTTTTTGGTAAAGAGGTGGTGAACAACAGATGTGGAATGAAGTATCTGTTTTCAGATATAACTGTGTTGATTTGAAAAGTGTTTATTCATATTTAAAAATGCTTTAAATCAGTATTGATTAGAGAAATGCAAATTAAAACAACTTTCAGATACCACCTCATTCATACCTATCAGATTGGCTAATACAACAGAAAAGGAAAATGATAAATGTTGGAGGGGATATGGAAAAATTGGTACACTAATGCATTGTTGGTGGAGTTGTGAAATGATCCATCTATTCTGCAGAGTTATGGAACTATGCCCCAAAACTTTGAGTCTGCAGTAGTACTACTAAGTCTATATCCCAAAGAGATTAAAAAAGAAAAAAAAAGGAAAAGAATGTGTGTGTGTGTGTGTGTGTGTGTGTGTGTGTGTGTATACTCACACACAAATATTCAGAGAAACTCTTTTTGTAGCAAAAAATTGGAAATTTATGGGAAGCCCATCATATGTGGGGAATGACTGAACAACTTATTATACTCTAAGAAATTATAAATTGGATGATTTCAGAAAAGTCTGTAAAAATTTATATAAACTGGTGCAAAGTAGAGTGAGCAAAACCAGGAGAACATCTTCCCCAGAAACAGCAATATCATGTGATAATGAATTGTGAATGACTTAGCTATTCTTGGCAATATAGTGATCCCTGACAACTCCAAGGGATTCATGGTGAAAAATTCACCTCCAGAGAAAGAAAGAAATGTTTTTTTCTTTTCTTCTCTTTGGGCTGTGTTTTCTTTTGCAACTTGACTAATATAGAAATATATTTTGCATGGCTTTGTATAACCTTTATCAAATGGCTTGCTTTCTCAGTGAGAGGAGAAAAAGAGAGAATTTGAAACCAAAAATTGAAAAAGTATTACTGTTAACAATTCTTTGGAAATTGGAAAAAATAAAATGATTTTTAAAATGAAGCAGGTGAAAAGTAAAAGAAGTAAAAAATACATTTTAAAAGGAGAAATAAAAGGAAAAAAGTGTCCTTTGGGGATGGAAAAAGAATGAAGTAATTGGGTAGTGACAATAATATTTTTTAAAATAAAAAAAAGTATAACTAAAACATAAAAAAACCCTTCACAATCAGGTTACTTGAATGAAGCAGAAACTTAAGATGACAGCCTTCATATCTGATTAAAGTCATTTACATTAAGACTTAATCCTCTTTCTTGGGGCTTTTATATTTTAAAAAATAGTCTATGTTAACACAAATGAGCTTCATCTGGATGTTTGGGGCTTTTTTTGGGACAATTCCCCAACAATGCTAACTTTCACAGTTACTGCTACTTCTCTCCTCTTTGATAGTAGAAAAAAAATTGCATGGAAGGAAAGGTTTGAAGGGAGGAAGTCTAGTAATAGTGATTTCAAAAAGCCATCTAAACAAACAAAAAGGTACACAGGAGAGAAGGTCAGAAGAAAGCACAGACAAGAATGATCTTCTGGAAAGTAATATGTAAAACTTACATGTGTATTATATATGTCTTACACATGTATTATATGTGCATGCTCTCTTCAGAATGAGTAGAGCAATATATGTATAAACAATCACACATATATATTGTATGATGTACATCACAATATAGTACATGTACATATATTGTACATATAACACATATTTAATATTTATATATAATTTTAAAGTTAGTAATGTGAAATGGAAATTTATGGTTTCACGTAGAATCTTCTTTTTATGGTCTGCTATAGGTATAGATTTTTTATATTTGGTCTTTAAGATCAGAATAAAAATAAAATTAAAAATAAACCAAAAAGAAAGCATATTGATTCTGGATTCAGAGGACATGTTTTCAAATCCTGGGCTAGAACTTGCCACCTGCATAATAATCTCTGGGTTTCAGTTCTCTCATCTGCAAAATTAAGAAGTTATATTAGTTGACCTCTCAGTTCCCTTCCAGTTCTCAATTTGTGAGTCTACACCTATTCCAATATAAGAAGAACAGGTTTGGGCAGCCTATTACCTCCTTTATGAAGGGAATCTAAACATTGTCCAGGACTCATAACCTTTTCCTAGCTTACAATTCTGTCTCAAAGGTTAAGGACTGAGCTAGCTTGGGCTTCCTTTAACTTTGTGCAAACCCAGGATATAAAATCATAGCTAATTACAGATGGACACTTCTGGTTTGTTTGGCTGATGAGGCATCAGATAACTTGAAATTCCAGGGTGCCTTTAAAACAAGAAGTGAATAGGTGTGTTTACTAGGAGGAAAATAAATGGCCCCTGGCCTCACTCCAAAAGTTTGCTTTCCCCTCCTTTTTGCCTCCTCCCCTGCTGCTAAGGGCTTGCCTTTGGGAGACTCTTCCTCCTCTCCAGAGCCCATAGATTTTTGGCTGACTCTAGCAAGTGAGAGCTTTACAAATGGTTAGCGGCAAAGGTGGCTGAGTTGCATCAGTTTTTGGTCTCTTCAGAATTATTAGAGCAAGTGCCATGGAGGACTATGGGGAATTAATGGTGCAAGATGAGCCGAGCTTACTTAAAAAAATAACGCTCATGAAGTTTCCTGAACAGAGGCTCCAAAGGTTGCTTTTTTCTGCTTTGCTGTTCTTTCCCTTGAGCCTTGAAGTCGTTTCATCAGTAGACTTGCGTCTCTATACATGCTGCGATGCATAAACTATACTCCTGTGCATGGATGAAATCAACATACATACTTATATACACTCTAGGATTTATTAAATTAAAAATTTTATTTTTTAGTATCTTTCATAGGACTCTAATACTCAAGGTAGGTATACAGGGAATTAATCAAAATATATATAAAAGATTAAGAACTAATTCCCAATGGATAGTCAAAGGCTATGAGTACATAGTTCTGAAAAAGAGGAATTTCATAATGTTGACAACTTTATTAAAGATTGCTATTTCTAAAAGTCATAGAAAAGTAAATAAAAATGACTTTGAGATCTTTATTTATTTATTTGTTTTATTTTTATTTATTTATTTATTGACTGTGAGTTGTGTATTGATAAAAATAACAAAAAAGAATTAATGTTTGGAAAAGTTGCAGGAAGACCACTCAATGAATACAATGGTGGCAGGTTTGTGAATTAGTCCAATCATTTTGGAAGGCTAATTGGGATAACAGTAAAACAGTAAGTAAAAGAAATGCCCATAATTTTTGTCTCATAGTCCCCACTGATAGGCATATACGCCAAAGAGGGCAAAAACAAAAGTTCCTCATAACTAAAATATTTGTAGCAGTACTTTTATCTTGGCAAAGAACTTGAGACAAAGTAAAAGGCCACACAAGTTGTGGTACATGAATGTAATGGAATACTATTGCTCTGTAAGAAATGATGAATATAAAAAATTAGAAAAGCATGAAAAGATTTCTATGAGATACAGAATAGGGATGACAGAACCAAGTCAATAATATATACAATGACAATAGGAACAAAGGGAAATTAAAAAAAAAAACACAAAAATAAAAGTAAAGGCTGTGTATTGTGATGAAAAACACAGACCTGAAAAAGAGTTCAGAAAATGTGTCTTCCTTCTCCCACCCCAGCCTTTTATTTACAGAGTTGGAGGACAATGGGTGTGGAATATTTATATATTGTTAGACACAATTTAATTGTGGATTGGTTTTATGGATTTTTTCCCCCTTTTTCATTTTTTAATATTTGTCACAATATATGGTTTGCTGGATACAGGGAAAAGAAGGGATGCCTTTGGAAATAAAGGAGATATAAGAAGAAAATTGGTTGGTTGTTGTCCTTCATTCGAAGATGACTAAAATGACATTGCTATGTTAATCAAGTTATAGTATGTCCAACTATAGCTGATCAGACCAATACAAGCTTGGACTGCTCTGCCACAGGTCAGTCACAAATAATTCATGTGAACATTTGTAATAGCTTCTCTAATTTTGTGTATCTTGAGTTTCCTTTGGGGTAATTCAATTCTGCTTTGCTAATAGAGCACAGCACCTTCTCTTATGATGGCATGCAATGCTAGGTGGTCTTGTGCCAGTGTCTGTCATGTCATACAGTTGAAAAAGAAGAAGGAGAAGAGAAGAAGAAGGAAGAAGAAGGAAGAAGAGGAAGAAGGAAGAAGAAGAGTAAGAAGAAGAGGAAGAAGGAAGAAGAAGAGCAAGAAAAAGAGGAAGAAGAAGAAAGAAGAAGAAGAAGGAAGAAAAAGAAGAAGGAAGAAGAAGAAGAGGAGGAGGAGGAAGAAGGAAGAAGAAGAAGAAGAAGAAGAGAGTGATCAGTTAGAAAAAATAAGATTTAAAATTCACTTTGTTAGGAAGGTGTTTGGAGAGTTGATATCTTTAGCCTTTAGTCTACTGAGAAAATGGTCTGGTGAGTGATCCAAACTGTGTGTGTTTCTTTAGGAATGTAATGATTGCAAACATGTGTAGACACTGCCATTCTTTCACCTGATGAAAAGACCAAGCCCAGGCAAGGCCCCTGTGAAGTTCATGCACATTTGTTGTTTCAACTAATGTCCTGCCATGTGCTGGATCTGGGCTAGAGAGTGAGCATGAACATGAGCTGGGAAAAGGTGACTGTGGAAACTCTCCTTGGATTCCTTTTCTCTGTGCAAAGGCAGTGACCCATTGAGAAAAATATTGGAAATATTCCCATTCTTGAATATACCTTCATACTATGGGGACAGTCTCTCCCTGTCTCATGTATTTGGATATCTCTGCCTGATCTTTCTGTTTGAGCCCCAAATGGTGCCTTGGCCTTCCTCTTGATAGATTCATTGTGTTGATTTAAGCCAATGCAGCAGAAAATCTGATGTCATCTGCAGCTGTTAGGCTATAATTCAAAGGATCCAGCATTAACCCTTTGGAAGATCTACACGAAAGAAAAGTGGCTTGGTTAGTGGTCTATGTAACTAGTCTCTATTGTGTGTCCAAAACAGCACTCTTATTTAATGGCTTTTGGGCACTGGCAAAAGGAATGTTAATAGACTCCATTTTGCATCAGAAGCACTATTTCTCACTGCCCCCATCCTCCCACTCCCAAATTCAAGGGAATACCATCATGGTCATTCCCTAAAAAACAATTTTTAAAAAGCTGATAATTTGAAATATCATCATACCTCAAAATAGATTCAGGTTTTGAAACTCAACACCTTCTCCATTTATCTTCAGTTGCCTTTGATTGAGTGCTAGAGTAGAGCACTTCTACTATAGAGGATTCACAGCTTTCTTAGTACAGTTATCCCTGCCACAACACAGGAGTTAGGGGCTCTGTGCCCCTGTGATCTGGAAAATCTGCGTAAAATTTTTTGGCCCTCCCTTCGTACCAGAGAAGTCTGAATTATCATGGTATTAAAGGATAAAATATGTTGATATTATACAATACTACACACATATTTTATGCATTTCTGAGTCTCTAAACTTTTTATGGGTCATCTGCTGACTTTCTTGTGTCATCTATGGCTTCCACAGAACTCCTCCCAAATTCTCATTTACTTTCTTATGCTGACCAGCAATATATTGAAACCATGATGTGGAAAGTTGTTAACATGGAAGGGATCCATTTTCCCAATCAGCAGCTCTGCTTGGTTTTGACTCCATAGGAACTTCTTGACTCTGTGTTGGGATACCCTTCCCTACTTATTGTTCATTTTTAGGGAACCCCTTTTCTGCTTTCTTTTGTGTGTTGTCTTCCCCCATTAGATTGTGTCCCTGACAGCAGGGACTACTTCTTTTTCTTATTTGACTATTCTAGCAGGAATCCCTTCTATTCAGCCTGACTCACCAGAGTACAATCTCTTCAGTTTCCTCATTGTTATGTAAAAGAAGAGGTTGAGATAATTAACCAGGGACTCATGAATTTGTTTTAAAAAATATTTTGATAAAATGTATTTTGTTATATGAATTTCCTTTCTATTTTATTTTATTTTGGATATATAAAAGCATTATTAAGAAAAGTGTTCTTTTTATTAAAGTTTTTTATTTACAAAACATATGCATGGGTAATTTTTCAACCTTGTGTTCCAAATTTTGCAAACCTTGCAAAACTTTGCATTTCAAAATTTTCCCTCCCCTCCCCTAGATGGCAGGTAATCTAATACATGTTTAATATGTTAAAATATTAACACATACACATACACACATATGCATGTATATACACACACATATTTATAGTTATCTTGTAGCACAAGAAAAATTGGATTATTAAGGAAAAAACCCTGAGAAAGAAAACAAAATGCAAGCAAATAACAATAGAAAGAGTGAAAATGCTATGTTGTGGTCCACATTCAGTTCTCACAGTCCTCTTTCTGGGTGTAGATTGCTCTCTTCAAGACAAGATTATTGGAATTGATCTGAATTATCTCATTGTTGGAAAGAGCCACCCCCATCAGAATTGATCATCGAATAATATTGCTATTGCTGTGTACAATGATCTCCTGGTTCTAATCATTTCATTTAGCATCAGTTCATGTAAGTCTCCCCAGGCTTCTCTAAAATCATCTTGCTGATCATTTCTTATAGAACAATAATGTTCCATAGCATTCATATATCATAACTTATTCAACCATTCTCCAACTGATGGGCATCCACTCAGTTCCAGTTTCTTGCCACTACAAAAAGGGCTGCTACAAAGATTTTTGCACATGTGGATCCCTTTCCCTTCTTTAAGATCTCTTTGGGAACACTGCTAGGTCAAAGGGTATGCAAAGTTTGATAACTTTTTGCGCATAGTTCCAAATTGCTCTCCAGAATGGCTGGATGTGTTCACAATTCCACCAACAATGTATCAATGTCCCAGTTTTCCCATATCTCCTCCAACATTCTGCATTATCTTTTCCTGTCATTTTAGCCAATCTGAGAGTTGTGTAGTGGTATCTCAGAGTTGTCTTAATTTGCATTTCTCTGATCAATAATGATATAGAAAAGAGTGTTCTTGGGCTTTTTCACATTGTCAACAGAAAAAAAGGTAAAGATATTCTCTAAGATTCTTCCAGCTGCATAATTCTTATGATCCAATGCTGCTATAAGAGTTGCAAACCAGAGCAGAGGTAACTGGAAAAACTATTGGACTTGATGTCAGGATACAGCCCTGACTAGTGGAGGTGGTGAGGTACTTACCCAATGGAAGACAATTGCCTCCAAAGGAGAGATTTGTCTAAGATAAAGGCCTTCTTAAAAAAAGAAAAGGAGATGCTACTTGGAAAATTCTAGAGATATAATTAAAAAGTTAATTGAAATAAAATTAATAATTTTAGCAAAGTAGCAGGAAATAAAATAAACCCACATAAACCACCAGAATTTCTATATATTACCAATAAAACCCTACAAGAAGAGATAATAAGACATATTTCATTTAAAATAACCATAGACAATAAAAAGTACCTAGTAATATAGTTGCCAAGACAAACCCAGGAACTATATGAACATAATTATGAAATATTTTTAATATAAAGAAAAACAGATTTAAGTAGTTAGAGAAATATCAATTGTTCATGAGTAAGCTGAACTAATATAATAAAAATGACAATCCTACCTAAATTAATCCACTTATTCAGTGCTATCTCAATTACATTATGAAAAGAAATTGTTTTCTTGAGTTAGAAAAATAATAATAAAATTCATTTAGAAGAACAAAATGTCAAGAATATCAAAGGAATTAATAAAAACGGGAAAGTCTAGTGGTATATTTTAAACTGTTATAAGGTAGTAACTATCAAAAACTATCTATTACTAGCTAAGAAATAGAAAGATAGAACAATGGAATACAACAGATATACAATATGTGGTAGTAAATGATTATAGTAAATTTGTGCTGGATAAATGTAAAGATTTATCTCTTGGGACAAGAACTCATTATCTGACAGAAATTATTGGAAGCAATCTAGCAGAAATTGAGTACGATCAATATCTTATACCATTATGAAGATAAGCCCAAAACAGACACATGATCTAAATATAAAAGGAGATATCATAAATAACTAAGAAGAGTATGAAACATTAATGATCAGATTTCTGGATAGAAGAATTTGTGAATAAACAAGAGAGTGAGAGAGTTTTGTGAGATATAAAATTGATAATTTCAAGAACATTAAATTGAAAAGAGTTTGTCCAAATAAAACCAATATAGCCAAGATTAGAAGAAAAAGAAGAAAATTCTGTGGGAGAATTATGGACAGTTTCTTAGATAAAGGCCTCATTTCTCTAATTGATAAAGGATCAAAGGATTTGAACAAGCAGTTCTTGGAAGGAGAAAGTGAAGTTACATATAGTCATATGAGAAAATGCTCTAAATCTTTATTCATTACAGAAATGCGCATTAAAATAACTTCAATACACCATCTCATATCTATCATATTGACTAAAATGATAGATGGAGAAGAGGATAAATATTGTAGGAAATGTACAAAAATTGGAACACTAGTATATTGCTGGTAGAACTGTGTACTGATTCAACCATTTTGGGGAGTGATTTGAAATTATGCCCAAAGAATTATGAAACTGTATATACTCTTTGATTTAGCAATACCACTGTTAGATCTGTTTCCCAAGGTTATCAGGAAAAAAAGAAAAGAATCTGTATGTTTTAAAATACTTATAATAGCTTTCTTTGTGGTGGCAAAGAACCAGAAATTGAAGGGATGTCGTTAATTGGTAAATGCTTGAATAAGCTGCAGTATATGATTGTGATGGAATACTTCTTTGTTGTGAGAAATGATGAGCAGATTTATTTTTAGGAAAAAACATGGTAAGACTTGGATGAGATAAAGGGTGAAATGAGCAGAACCAAGAGAAGGTTGTATACAGTAAAAGTATTATTGTTCTAAGAGTAATTGTGAATGGCTAAGCTATTCTGATTAATACAAATATTCAAATCAACCACAAAGAACCTATGAAGGAGATGCCATCTACCTGCTATTATCAAAAGACTCTATACTTACCAGGGTTGGGGAGTAAGCCCCAGGTGAGCTGCTGCTGCCCACTGCTTCCACTCAAGCTAGTCCAGGAGTAATTTTATAACCAACGCTCTTTTAGAGTGAGAAAAGAATACTTTTTTCAGTGATTCTCAAGAGAAGTGGGTGTGTCAGGAGAGGATGGTGGATCAAGAATACAGATTTTGATTCCCAGCTAATACTTAATATTTCTCTGACTCTAGGCAAGTCACTTAATTACTCCTAGCTACACTTTCCTCATTTATAAAAAGGATTGTAAGGAAAGCTCTTTGTAAGCTTTCCATGCTATATAAAAGTGATCTATTGTTACAATAGAGTGAAAATCTTTGTCTTATGAGTAAAGGGCCATGAAGGGCTCCCCATAGTGTGGGAGTAGAATGAGAATTGTCAAGCAATGATGAGGTCATTGTACTAATCAAGATACTCTGGACTCTGAACTTTGAGAACTGAATCAGAGATGGCTCCTATATCTATTCACCTTGGATGTCAGGATTAAAATTTTCAGCTATTGATTTATATTTGAACTTTCTGCTTACTTCTCCAAGGTCCCTCAACTGCTTTTCCCCCTGTTTGATGAAGTAGTGTCTTGAATTATGCAGTATCTATGCGCAGTATCAATTTATTTGGCTTTGCACAGAGTACAAAAAAACAAGAGGTCCCTCAAGTATACGTGGATGGAATATTGAATCTGGTGTTTAGTAGACTCATCTTCTTTAGTTGAAATCCAACCTCAAACACTTACTAGGTGTGTGACTCTGGACAAGTCACTTAACCCTATTTGCCTCAGTTTCCTCATCTGTAAAATGAGCTGGAGAAGGACATGGCAAAACCACTCCAGTATCTTTGCCAAGAAACCTCAAATGAAATCAGAGTTGAAGACTACTGAATAACAAAGGAACTCAGCAAGAGTTGGTTAGGTTTAGAAAATAAGCAGAACATAGTCTGTAACCATATAAAAGCATTCATAGTGAAACATTTGTAGCTTCTGCTTAAAACAACAACAACAAAACAACCAGTGATACATCAGTAGAAATGGTGATTCATGGTGCTTTTTCCTTCATAAAGAAATATAGGCTGTCTCCAATGAATAAGTAAAAACACACAAGCAATCAGTTCTTAAAGGAAATGCAAACTATTAATGTCCACTTGAAAGATTGCTCCACAACACTGATCAGAAGAGAAATTAAAATAAAAATAACTCTGAGATTTCATCATGCATCCAGCAAATTGAGAAAGATGACAAGAAAAGAGACAATGCTGGAGATGTTGTGGAAAAACAGGCACATTAGTATTATGTTTGTAGAGCTGTGATTTGTTCCATCCACTCTTGAAAGCAATTTGGACCGTGGCAAAAATATTCATGCCCTTTAATCTAGGGATCCCACTGCTAAATAAGTCCCAAGAAGGGCAAAGGAAAGTCTTTATATAGCAAAATATTTGTGGCTGTATTTTCTTTTTCTGTAGTGCCATAAGTTGGAAACAAAGTAGGTGCCCATGTTCTCTCTGAAATGCTTGACCTCTTGACCACTGAGACTCAGGTCCCTTCTCCTCCTGGATCATCCCACTGTCTTTCTGGCCACTCTTCTCCTGTTATGAAGTTTCTTAGAGTGGTCTCCATTTTGAGGATGGACCCAAGCTGACTCTTCTTTATTCTTGTCCTGGCTGTGCTACTGATTCTCTAGACTTTGCCACCATCCTCCTTCCCCTTCCCTCTTACCCCAAGTGTCCTTTTATGTGTTGTTTTCCCCATTGAGGGAAAGAATCGTCTCTCTTCTTGCTTGTATTAGTATCCTCAATCCTTACATACAGATGGTGACACGATGGATAGACTGCTGGGCTGAGAGTCAGAAAAACAGGAAAACTTGAGTTCAAATTCTGTTTTAGAAACTTATTAGTTGTGGGAATTCAGGCAAGTAGCTTATGTTTTCTTCAGCTTCCTTAGTTGTAAAAGTTTCCCCACAGTTTCTGTGGGGATCAAATGAAAGCATATTTTAAAGTGCTTAGTACATAATAGTAATGATACCTATAGTAATAGGTACAATATAAGTACTAGCTATTATTATTACTTATCATAGTAATAATGTATAGCATGTAATAAGCCCTTAATATATATTTGTTGCCTGCCTGCCATTGACTGTGATGTGTGAATGGGGCAGAATAATATTGTATTATTAGAAATAATGAATTTGAAGAATAGAAATAAACATGAGAAGACATAGGAACTAATAGGGCAAACTGAAGTGAATAAAATTGGAAAAACAATATACTTGTCTACAATAATAATAACAATTTAAAAAACCTACCCCAAATTAGAAACCTAATGGTATTTATTTATAGTGATGAAGTTTAGCCCCCAAGAAAAGATAAGAATACTCCTTTTTCCACTCCTTGAAGAGCTGAAGTATTATCTATGATTATACAACATTGCATATTCTCTTGGAATCAATTGGTTTTTTGCTTTTGTTTTTCCTTACTGTTTTATCCTTTATCATAGGAATGGGTCTCTGGGTGGGGTAACGGGAGTGGCAACAAATAAAGATGATATAAAAACAAATATTAAAAAAGAAATCTAGACTGGCCTGCACCAATATTGATGCATTTATTGCAACACTGCATTTAAGGAGAGTGCATTTTCATGGAGCTACTATGGAAAGCACTTAGACATTTCACATCAGTGATATTTAGTTGGCTCTATTTAAGCATTTTAGATAGCATGCACTAATTATTATGGTTCAACTTGCAGAGCATATCAGTGAATGATTCCCTTATAAGGAGGATTGAAAGGACAATACCTCAATATACCCTTGATCAAGATGATCTTTGCTGTAAAATCATGATTGATGGAAGACCAAGTTAAAATGAAGTTCTTCCTTGACTTGTGATAATTAAACTCTTTTGGACAGAGTTCAATCCAGGTAAGCCCACCTTATGTCACCTTAATAATGTTCTCCAGACAAAGTATTCTGAGGACTCTTGGTGGCTACAGTTACTTTAGACCCCTAAAAGTAAGTTTTTGCCACTAAAATCTTGATGCTATCAAATGGTTTAACATGAGGAACTAATATGGCTTTATTAATGGAAATAACATTAAAGATTACTATCTGCTTGGTTGCTAAACCCTAAGAATCATGGGGCCTTTCTATCTGACTTGGAGATGAAACCTCCTATAAGTAATGTCTCTTATAATGTGAGACTGAGCCTTCTTTTCCATTTTTATCCCTAGTGTTCAGCATGGGGCTTTGTACATAGTAATCACTTAAGAAATACTTTTTCTTTTTTTAAGTTCATTTATTCATTCCAAATCCTAGTGCATTGCTTTATAGTGAACCCTCAACATATTTTTAATTCTTTTCTTATGTTATGGAAAAATGGAAACACAAAGGGATATTTTATTTGCCTTAGTTCTCTCTCTACTAGCTACTATGTAACTTGTCTGAAATCTAAATCTATCCTCTTTCACTTTCCCAGAACTATTGTGTTTGAGAAAATTTCTTAGTCCTGAAATATACTATTTACACTTGTCCTCAAGGAGAATGACAAATCTATCTAGTAAAATCTGTGCTCTCCAATGTTCAATGGATCTCTGATCTCAGTGATAACCATATTTATGTTTTTCTCAATGCTATTTTATTTTTTCACATATTTCTAAATGTAATGGGCTGAGGCTTGAGTTGATGCACTGAGGTCCCAAGCACATGAGGCTAAATAGTAATTGGACCATACTCTTAATATATAAGCTTGGAGAAAGAATAGCCCCACCCACTCTTTGTGCAAGTCCTGATGTGTTGTATAGGAAATGACGATTCTGGTGGGTGGAGGCAGGGGAGTAAAAAAGGAAGGGGAGGAGAGCTCAGGTCCTCCTGACTTCAGGGCTGGTGCTCTACCCACTGAGCCATCTCCTCCCCTTAACCCCAACTGCCTCAGCAAAAAGCAGTGGGTAGAGCAAAAAGCAAAAAGAAGAAGAGAAACAAACAGGAAGCCAGCTAGCAGAGAAAGTGGGCCTGAGCTCTCCTCCCCTTCCTTTTTCACTCCCCTGCCTCCACCCACCAGAATCGTCATTTCCTATACAACACATCAGGACTTGCACAAAGAGTGGGTGGGGGCCATTCTTTCTCCAAGCTTATATATTAATAGAGTATGGTCCAATTACTATTTAGCCTCATGTGCTTGGGACCTCAGTGCATCAACTCAAGCCTCAGCCCATTACATCTAAAGATAGTTTTCAACATTCATTTTTGTAAGATTTTGCGCTCCAATTTTTTTCTCCTTTCCTCCCTTACTTCCCTCTTCTTTAAGACAGCAAGTAATCTGATATAGGTTATACATGTACAATACTTTTAAACCTATTTGCATATTTATCATGTTGTGTAAGAAAAATCCGACCAAAAGGGGAAAACAAAACCATGAGAAAGAAAAAGCAAGCAAACAAACAAAAAGGTGAAAATACTATGCTTAGGTCCACATTCAGTCTCCATATTCTCTCTGGATATGTGTGGTATTCATATTCATTTCAATTATTGTATCCTATCCAGATCTGCCCATCACCCATATCTTTCCATTTGTTTCCATTTGGGGCTCACCCATGATCTTAGAGGTTATCACTGAGTTATTTTGTCATTGCATGAGTACCAACGGGCACTGTAGGCTGTTTATCAGTTATTTCTTGTTCTTTTGTGTGAATTGCCTGCCTTACCTTTCTCTCCTGTTCCCTCTCTCCCCTATGCATTTCTTTGATGAAATCCTTTGTATGGATTTTTTTTGTGTAATTCTGCTCTTCTTCCTCTCCCTCCCTTCCCCACCTTTGGAAGTAGTTGCAGTCTGTTCACGTTGAATCTGTTGCCTTTCCATTGTGTTTTCTTCAGGAGACTATAGTATTCCATGTCTCACAATCTCACAATCACATAAGGTCACCCAAAGTTGGATTGTCTTTGGGAAATTATAAAGTTTTTTTTTACTGACCTCCAGCTTCTTACACACACACACACACACACACACACACACACACACACACACACACATTCTTGTAATGGTATAGCCCCCTCAAATAACCTTATCTAAATTTGCCATCTTTTGATTTAATCAAATCAGATTTTAGAAAGTCAGTTGCTTTACACACTCCCCATTCCCTTGGGATTCCTGGCATGCTAGAAAGGAAGAGAGTAATGGAGGAAATTAGATCCCAAGGAGGTGAGAGAGGATAGAGAACTTCAGCATGTGGATTACTCACTTAATATACTGTATTTGGCAAACTTTTTGCACCCTGGCTCGTTTCCTTTGTCACCTTGAATGCTCCTGGCTGTCTCTCCTGGCTGTAAGTTGATATCTATTCATAGAAATCACAATAACACACATATATTTCTTGAAAGTTATAAAGGACTCTGGATTTCTCTTTTGCTCTCCATGGAATTGTATCCTGGATTTAAAGATATAAATATGAAGACATTCCCCTCTCCCAACCTCTTCTACACACCCACAGGCAATCGTTTCAACAGCTGGAATTGTCCAAGTCCCAAGTTTTGACACATGTCTTTTTAAGCAGTAAAAAAGAACATGGCTTAGAAAAGCCAAACCACCATAAAAGAAATACTAAGTTGAAGCATTATCTGAATGCCAGAAAATTAAAACAAAAACAACCCTCCAACCCCAATCTTTTAATTGACAACTCTGATGTTTTGTCAGGATTTTGCTTTCCTGGACTGACCCTAGCTCTGTCAGTATATCAAGGAGGAAAGAGGGGACAGAAAAGATCTCTGGACCCTCTCTCAAGGATGACCTTTTCTTGTTATATATATACTATGGAAACCAGCTAGGGCAAAGTGTGAGCCACACTTCTATCCCGCTACAATTAGCCCACATCTTTAGAGAAGCAGAGAGTAACTGGCATTGTTTTTAGAAATGAGGGATTGCTTTGTGGGTTGTAGAGAGCTGGGCCTGGGGGTAAATTGAAGAAGGGACTGGATAAGGTTTATTCTTGTCTGGGACGCACTGATCAGCAGTCAGTTTTACCAAAATCCATTGTCTCTTGATCTCTGAGCAAGTTCTCCCAAATATAATTAACAGGTTAATTTGATACAAAGGCTTCTTGAATTGACTGTTAGGCAAAGGGCACTGTGGTGTTGCTTCTGGATGCCACCTGCTACTTTCCCTGAAAACCTCCCTCTGAGCAATAGTTCTTAACCTGAGATCCATGGATCCTTAAGAGGTTTGTAAATAGATTTCAGGGGGCTTTTGAACCAGTGTGGGGAAAAAAATTACATCTTTATTTCAATATAGTTTTCTTCATAATTATATATATCTTATTTTGTAAATTTAAAGCTATTCTGAGAAGAGATCCTTGGGCTTTAATAGAATTAATATAAAAATAGATTAAGAACTCCTGCAGTATTTCACACAAGGATTGTTCCATGCCCACTAACATTCTCGTCAGTGGCATGTATTTATTGTTCTCTGGGCAATAGGATACTCTGAGAAGTCAGAATGAAAAATAGAAAACAAAAAAACTACCAGGAAGAGTGAATAGTCCATAGAATTTCAGAATTAGAATCGTGTCACCCAACCTAGAATGCAGCTGTGCATGTATGACCTCATTCTCATTGCATAGACCATTTTGTTTCAGGGGTCTCTCTGACTTCTAAGTATTTTAGCTTAGCATGACTGTGATGCATAATGATACTCTCCTTACTGAGGGCTGGTTATCCTTGACAGTGGTTCTTTTTTGTAATTCTGTCATTTCTTTGTGACCAAGTCTTTGTGATCCCATGTAAGGTTTTCTTGGCAGAGATACTGGAATATTTGCAATTTCTTTTTCCCGTTCATTTTACAGATGAGGAAACTGAAGCAAACAGGGTTAACTGACTTGCCCAGCTAATAAGTATGTGAGGCCAGAACTGAACTCAGGAAGATGCATCCTCTTGACTTTAAATCCAGCATTCTATCCATTGTACTTGTGATAGTAATAGCAAATGCCTTACTTTTATATAGTTTTCAAAGAGATTCCAAATGTGATATATTAGGTAGTCTTCCATTTTACAACTGAAGAAACTGATACTTTATCCAAGATTACAGAATAAAAAAGAGTCACAACTACAGTGCTATGTTTGTCTAATCCCTAACTCTTTTTGTTATTCTTTTTGTGGTTCAATTTTCTTTTTCAGGGGTAGAAGTTGAAAGGAGTTAGTAATAATAATAATAAAAAAAGGCAACAAAGCTGAAGCTTTCCCCAAGCTCCTCCCCAGCTAGTCTATAGAGGCCAGTGTAAAAAAAAAAAATCAGAAATAACTCGTTAATATACATGTTAGCTTAATTAAAGCTTCCATTTTGACCTGTGCAAAGGCTTCAGGGTGGCAATAAGGGCAGGAGGGCTTAGACTAAGTAAAAGGGAAAGAATTTGGCAATTCCACTATTTTCTGTTTTGTATCTATTACAAATCCAGCTGACTAGGGTCATCATAAAGACTGGAAGGCTGCTGACTGGTCTGATCCAAGGGAATAGAGAATGTGCTTAGAACCATCCAATTGAGGGGGGTTTGGAGAGCATTGTGTGTAAGAGGTGCTGTACATTAAGTTCACATGTTATAAGAAATAACTCGGCATCATTACATGCCTAATTACACGGATAAGCAATG
Organism: Antechinus flavipes; assembly: GCF_016432865.1. NCBI lineage: Eukaryota > Metazoa > Chordata > Mammalia > Dasyuromorphia > Dasyuridae > Antechinus > Antechinus flavipes. The sequence continues at coordinate 548,994,151 of NC_067398.1, forward strand.
TATTTACATGCTGTAATGGTGTATTTACCATGTATTCATGTTAATTATTTTAAAATGGACACAACTACTATCAACATGTGACAATGGCTCATTAGCATGTGTAATTACTTCTGTCAGTACTGATATCAGAACATGTCTTTTAGCTGGTGCAGGCATTAATCCTATATCCCTTTTGTTCTCTGCTGGTTCTCCAGGTAGAATCCTAGAACAGAGGTCATTTCTTTCATTTATTTCACAGGATCTGGGCATAATTATATATTATTGTTAAAACAGGAAATAGGTATGCTCACAAATAACTTTCATATATGTATGTGAATAATGAAATCAGCTTCAGAACCAGTAAGATGTGGGTTTAATTCCTGCCTATGGCACAGAAAAGTTTCATGACTGCAGACAAGTATCTTTTTTAAGGATGTGAACTTCAGATGAATTGTTAGTACATATATCCATATTTGAAGTTCCTTAGACAATGAAACCCACATTCTGAACAACAACAACAAAATATTCTCTTACAATCCACTCAATCAAACATAGTTAAGTGCCTTCTATGTATTAGGAACTGTGTCTTCTGACTGTTACACAAACAAGATATTCTACCTCTCAGTTCTGGGAATTTTCTTTGGCTGTCCTCAGCACCTGGAATGCCCTTCCTCCTCTGGTCTGCTTATTTACCTCCTTGACTTCCTTTAAGCTCCAATTAAAATACCTTCTTTTACTGGAAGCTTTTCTTTATCATCTCTCAATTAGTACCTTTCCTCTGTTAATGATTCCTACTTATCTCCATATATGTTTGCATGTTGTCTCTCCTATCAGATTTTAAATTCCTTAAAGACAGGGACTGTCTTTTACATCTTTTTTGTATTCCCACTGCTTAGCACAGTTCCTAACACATAGGATCCTAAGAAGATGATATTATCATCTACAATAATAGGGAAGGTAGTAGGAGTGGGGAGTATTTGTTGTTTAGTTATTTTGGGTCACATGTGGGCTTTCTTGGCAAAGACATTGGAATGGTTTGCCATTTCCTTCTCCAGTTCATTTTACAGATGAGGAAACTAAGGTAAATAGGATAAGTGACTTGCCCAGGGTCACACAGCTGCTGTCTGAGGTCAAATCTGAACTCAGGTGAGTTTTCTTGACTTTATCCCCTGTGTGGCCTAGCTGCCTTATGGGAAAGGTTTAAGGTGAAAGATAAGAGTTACATTTTGGACATGTTGAGTTTAAGATGTCTTCTGAACAGTCACTTCAAGATATCTACCAGATATCTAGTTCAGGATATTTGAAAGACAGTTAGATATATAAGATTGGAAATTCACAGGAAGTCTGTGGCAGAGTGAGAATCATTAGCATAGAGATAGCAACTAAGTCCATCAATGATATTAATTCCAGAAATGAAGTAGTATAGAGGGAGTAGAGAAAAAGGCCCAGAACAGAGCCCTGAGAAACACAGTTAGAGGGCATGATCTGGAAGAGAATCCAGCAAAGGAGACAGAGGAATGGTCAGACAGATAGAGGAACCAGGAGAGATTGGTATTCTGCAACCTAGAGAAAACAGGAAAGATTGATGGACGATTTCCTTTTTTTTTTTTTTTTTTTTTTTTACAAGGCAATTGGGGTTAGTGCTCGTCCAGAATCACACAGCTAGTAAGTGTTAGGTATCTGAGGCTACATTAGTGCTCATCCAGGATCACACAGCTAGTAAGTGTTAGGTATCTGAGGCTACATTTGAAGTCAGGTTCTTATGACTTGAGGGCTGGTGCTCTATCCACTGTGCCTCAACGGTTTCAAAGGTTGCAGAGAGATCAAGGAGAATGAGGACTGAGAAAAAGTCACTGGATTTGACAACTAAGAGATTATTAGTAACTTTGGAGAGAGCAGTTTGGGTGGAATTGCAAATGGTTAAGAAGAGAGAGAATAGAGACAGTGGAAGCACTTTTTGAGGAATTTAGCTACAAAGAGCAGAAGAGATATAAGATGAGAGGAAGGTTGGAAGGATTCAGTAAGATTTTTTTTTTTCCAGGATGAGAGAGATAAGGGCATGTTTGTAGTTATAAAGGAATGAGTCTGTACTCAGGGAGAGATTGAAAATGAATGAAAAAGTAGTTTTTGTTTTTTTTTAAAGAGGAAATCTGTTGGAGGAGATGGGTTGGATTGAGATCACTTGAACAAGTAAAGGCACTAGCCTTAGAAAGGAGTCAGGCTGCTTCCTCATTTGAGATAGTAGTGAAGGAGGAGAAAGTGGCAGAAGACATATGAATGATGGGAAATAAGGAAATGGAGAAAAGAGACAGCTCAAGATGAATAGCCTCATTTTTTTTTTTTGTAAAATATGAGGCAAAGTTCTCAGCTGAGAGAATGAGGGGAGGAGAATCATGGGAGGTTTGAGGAGGGATGAAAAGATTTGATAGAACCACTATCAGAATGGGACAGTGAGTTGATAAAGTAGGATTGCCTGGAAGTTTAAGGGCCCAGCTGAGGTTGTATAAAATAGATTTGTAGTAGAGCCATTCAAAACATGTGGGTGATTTTCTCTGTCTTCATTTAGTACCACATGTGTAGGAACTAATGATGGCTTAGCTTGGAGGCTTGGTTGGGCATAATTGGTAATGTGATAAGGGAACTAGGGATTTAAGAGAGGAATGACAATGTAGAGTTCAAATTGATTCACAAAGGGATAAAGATGGGGGAAAGAAGAAAGTGGTTAGTGCAGGGGAGATGGCCTGGGAGAGAAATGAGAGGTTAATGGATTGAAGTTCATGGTGTGGTTGAAGAAAAGGGTTTTGTTAGGGAAGGCAAAGGGAGAAGTAAAAAGCCATAGATTATTGTTGGATAAGAAAATTTCAGAATTCTTGAACACAGAGATGGCATATTTGTGCTGTGATGGTATGAGCGTCTTTACATATTGCTGAAGCAGGGTGGAGGAGTAGTTCATGGGAAGTGAAATTATTAATTATATAGCCATTTAAAGTCTTCAAAACACTTTTTGTTTTAGAAGAGCCCATCCTGGGGCAGGTACTAAAAGTATATTAGAGACATTTTGTAGGTGAGGAAATAGGGGTTTAGTAAAATTAAGTGATTTACCCAGTCATAGAGGTAGATTTTCAGAGGTAGAATTTAAATTCAGGTTTTGGGTCTAAATCTCACAAGCTTTTCATTATGCCAAGCTGAATTTCTACAGGACCCCTCTAAGATTCTACTACCTTGTTTTTGCCAATGATTTCTGTCAGTTGATCAACTAAGGTTTTCCCTAGTTTCAATCTTAAACTTCCCTTCCTTAGCATTAAGTTCATTTTCTTTTTCTGTCTTCTGTGTTAAAACAGTTCAGACACTTTCCTCACTTGGCCCTGGTTTTTCCACATACCTGAAGAATGTAATTTAGACTTCTCCCAGTCCCAAAATATATCCCTTCGAATTCTTCTCCTGCTGAATTTAAAATGTGAGGTTTAGGCTTCTTTTCAATAAGAAGAATGGATTTATCCACTTTGGAGGTGTTCCTCTTAACAAACACTGCCTATCTGTGTTTTCAGCTGATACCAACAAAGAAGTTTTCTACCTTGTTTTTTGAGGAGAGAGAGCTTTATCTATCAGATAAAGGATAAAGGAAGTCAGCATCCATTCCTAAACCTTTCTAAGATTCCTTTTCTCCCTGTGCTGTTTCTTTGTCTTTCTGTCTATCTTTGTTTTTGTCTGTCTCTCTCTGACTCTGTCTTCTGTCTCTGCCTCAATCTTTATGTTTCTCAATCTCTCTCTGAGTTTGTCTCTCTCCCTTATCCACTCTTTTTTTGCATTGCAGAGACAATTGGAATTGTCTCTGCGTTGGTTTATTTTCTGCAATTTAAGAGTTTCAGTGGTCTCCCTGAAGTAGCATCTTTTATCATGAATGGCTCCCCCCACCCCCCTTAGCCCTTCCTTCTTTAAAAATCACACAAAAAAAAGGAAAAAAAAAAACCCAACAACATGTGAGTTACTTTCCAGGCTGGAATATCTGTTTCTATAGATGACTTGTTCCCCTGGCTCCTTGATGCTATCAGAATACAAATGCAGAGCAGACACCTACTTGGAGAAAAAAGAAAAATATGCTTTTTATGTGTTTAAACACAGATGTACTTCAGATGTTGTTGTTGTTATTATTATTCTATTTAGACAGTCTCACTAGCCATTATGGTAGGAAGTTGAGACACCTGGTTTACATTATTATGGCTTGTATTTAAACTAGCTCTCAGGACTTTAGATGGGGGGGTTGGGAGAGATAGAAGGGAAGGGGCTGGGGGAGGTAGTATCTGATCCTTACCAGTAATTTTGTGATTTATGGTTCCTTTCTTCCTTTTCCTGTTGTATTTTTTGGGCAGCCCACTTCTCCCCTTGCAGCTGCTTCTGGCCTGGTCTGGTGTGGTCTTTGCTCACAAAAAGACTGCTGAAAGCCAGATGCTCATTTAGGGTTTCTTGTTGGTTTCAGGGCTTCTCTCTAACTTCTTTGCTTCTTTGTGTGGATTCTGTTGAATCCTTAAAATGATTTGGATGGGAAAGGAACTATTTATGAGCGGTTGCAAAAGAATGACTACCTAACATCATTGGGTAAGAGTAGTGAGTCTAGAGTTGGACTTAGGAGCTGAGAAGACCTTGGGTTTGAAGCCTACTTAAGTTTACTATGCTGTGTGATGCTGGACAAGTCATTCAAACTTTTCTGAGCCTCAGTTTCATTATCTGAATTAAGGGAATAATAATAGCACACTTATGTCACAGGTTGTTGCAAGGATCAAGAAATAATGTATGAAAGGCAAGAATAACTATTCCCCCATGTTCAAGGCACTCTTCAGGTCTATATTTTCTCAGCACTTTTCTCTAATCAGCTCAAAGATGCAATTAGTTCAGATCATTAGTTCAATCATTTAATAAAACAGAATAATAAAACAACAGAATATTCCCTTCATAAACCTGAAGCATCTCAAGAATTCATATTCTCTTAGTAGAAAGGGTGAGTAGAATAGAGATTTTGCATAAGGGGCACATAGGGAATACAACTGGCCAGCATACGTGGTTGGAGGAAGTAGCTCACACATTGTGCTTAACTCAAATAATTTTTAGGGGATGTGGCCACTGAGCATAGATATCTGCTTCAACTTCTGGGCTACAGGAGAGTGAATATGTTTTATTTCTCTTATAAGACCTGGCTGACATCTCTCTATCTCTTTTTAAAATAAATTTCTTTTTTTCTCCCTTAGGCGATTGGGAATAAGTGACTTGCCCAAGGTCACACAGCTAGTATGTGCTAAATGTCTGAGGTCAAATTTGAACTCTGGGAAGCTCTACCCACTTCACCATCTAGATACCACATAACAAACATCTCTTAACTAAAAAAAGCCAAGCAGAGTGCCCTCGGGCTACAATCTAATCTTTTTAACTCTTCTAAATAAGTAGAGATCTTGGCGCTCTATTAGGAGGCTATGTTCACTTAAGGTTGGTTATTTCATAGATCCTGTCTGGTTTAGCAGGATAATCCAAAAGCTAAGTTAAGTTAAAGAGGCAATATTTCTTACAACCCACTCTGTATTCCTCCTCTATTATGTATACCTGTCTGTAGCAAAATTCCTCTGTTATGGTTCTGTATTGTGGTCAGTGAAAGCACTAGGTGATGCTGTGCCAAGAATGCCTAACCTGGAGTTAGAAAGACTAGTCTTCCTGAGTTCAAATCTGACTTCAGACATTTATTAGCATTGTAATCTTGGAAAAGTTACTTAACCCTGTTTGTTTCCGTTTCCTCATTTGAAAAATGATCTGGAAAAAGAAATGGCAAATCACTCCAGTTTCTTTGCCAAGCATATTTTAAATAGGGTCATGAAGAATCAAATAAAACTATAAAACAAAACTAGAAATCTATTTTAAATATGCTTTGTATACCTCAAAGAGACATTTAAGATTCAACAATTGTTTTTCTTGGTTGTTCTTTTTATTAGCACTATGGAAAAAAAAAGAAACATTTCCAGGTTCCTCTTTTATTTTTTCTCTATTCTATCTATTGAAGGATTGCAATGAATAGGTACCTGATAAATTCCTGAATTGGGAAATAGGATCAAGATATCCATTTGAATGATAATTGTTATAGTCTTACATATATATATATATATATATATATTACTACTGGGATTTGTGCAATTAAAAAGGTTCTAGAAAAATAGTTTCTGGGTAATTTAATCATTTATTAATAAGACCAACTCTTATTGATGAAAAGATGCTCATTTGACTGTCTCTTAGACCAAAGACAATAATGTCAGCAGGCTCATAGTGTTTATAGCCCTAGAAAAGTAGGTATTCAATGAGTGATTGAGAATGACTGATTCACATCACCTTAGGACCAAGAAACAATCTCTAAACTTGATTATCCCCAGCCTTGAACTATGTAGACAAAAGGATATGTCTTCTATCCAAACTTGAGTAGAACACAATGGGTTTCCTCCACTCTAGATTAATTTCTCTGTAAGGCTGGATGAGGTCTGGGCAAGATTGAGGAGAATTAATTCAATCTCATTATCAACAAAGTCCTTCAAGAGACTGAACTTTAAAAATTGGGATTTTGGAAGCAGGGGAGAGCTCTGAACTCCCCAAATTATTGATTATTAATAATCATTTCTTTCAGATTTCTAGATACAATAGTTTTGTTTCTCCTTGGAGGTTGGGAAGATACAGTAAAAACAACAGAAGAAGCAAGCAAACAAATAAGAAACTTAAATGAATATGTTTACCATGTTATAAAATTTTTTACCTATAAAATCTTGGGTTGGAGGCTCTCGCATGACATGAATATCCCAAGAGAGTTCTCACATCTTTACTTTATTGCTCTCACCCAGAAAATCTGAGAATCTCATTATGTGGTACTACCCAGTATGCTGTCTACAAATGGCCTTGAAAGCACAGAGTTCATGAATCCCAAAGAAGTTGAGGTTTGTTTACAGGTTAAAAAAGACAGATTCCGTATCAGAGATTTTTGGAAAATATTAACACATGTCAAAGGGCAATCTCCGAGACTTTTAAAATTTCAGTGCTAGATTCTCAGGAGGTGCTGCCTCTAATGGTTTCTGAGCCTATTGCACCTATCCACAGGAAGGAAAGAAGGAAACAAACTTTAAAAAGTGCTTATTATGTACCAAGCACTGTACTAAATGCTTTATAAATATTATTTCATTTGATCCTCAAAACAACCCCCCCCTTTTTTTTTTGTGATAGAAATTAAAGTAGACAGAGATTAAATAATTTGCCCAGGGCTGGTTTTGAATTCAGATCCTCTTCATACTGGACCCAGCCTTCTACCCACTGGCTACCCCTCCATAGCTTCTAGTTGTTGGTTTTCATCATTCTGTCTCCTTGAAGCTTCCCACCTCTCATATTCAAGGTCTTTCTTACTGTTATTCTGCTACAGAACTCCCCTGTACTGCTTTGCATGCATATCCCTGCAGTTCTCAGTGGATACTGTTGCCTCTTTTTCATAAGAAAATACTCTTGCCTATAATACCTAGCAATTACAGAAGAGAGGGGCATTTTAGAGTTTCCCATTATTATAGCATTACAGCTCAAACACCATGCCCCACCAAGTGACTTCTTTTCTTGCTTCAATAGTTCCCATTGCTGATCTCTATCATTCACACTGAATCGGGTCAGAATGAATTCACATTTTTAATATCTCCGTTTTTTCAGCTCCTAAAATATGTATTTCAGCCCATATTAGTAACACTTTTCATGAATGTGGAAATTGTTCAAATATTTCACTTCACCTCTCCAACTCAAGTGCCTCTTAGCTCCCAAGGTCTCTTTAGTGATGACTGAGGGGAGTTATTCAGATTCCTGGATGCAGATTCTCCTGATATGTTGGATAAGGAGATAGACAGGAAGGAGCCAAATACACCCTAGCCCTACAGAGTAAAAAAAAAAAAAAATGAATGGGATACAAATACATAGTCTCTTTTAATCTTTATAATGACCTTGGAAGAGAAGAAGCACCAATTTCATCATCCCCATTTTACTGCTGAAGAAACAAGTTTCATAGACTTGTCCATGGTCACATAGAAACTCTTTCAATTTATGTCTAATTTCTGATCCAATACTCTTTCCAGAAAGCTACGGCCATGTGGAGAACTGTGAGACCTTTCTGTTTTTGGCTTCTTTGAGAAGCATATGTTCATAGCTTCAGAGATAGAAGAGATCCTCTCTTCTGATTTTATAGAAGGGAATTGAGGCTTAGGGAGGTCATGCAAATATTATCAGAAGTGGACTTAAACCAAATTTATCTGACTCCAGACTCAGTAAGTTTTCTCTCAGATGCATAAACTGAACAATGGGGTTATTGGTTTAAAGGTCATGAATGGGCTAATAATTTTGTTTCATAATTTCCAATTGCTTTCCACAACAGGTGGATCAAATTAAGATTTTCATCAACAATTTATTAAGATGTTTGTCTTTTCCATAGACTTGTTAAACAATTTGCATCTTAAAAATTTTTTACATAATGGCCAAATGGACATAAAGTTGACATGGGATAGTGACCTGCCTTTTGGCAGTTATTAGCTGTGTAACACTAGACAAATCCCTCACTTTTCAGTGCTCAAAGGCAGGGTTTCTTAAGCTTTTTCCATTTGTTATTCCTTTTTACCAATGAAATTTTTACATGACCCTGGGTATGTAGGTATATAAAAGAGATAGACAAATCAAACATTACTGATAATAAATCATAATTTCACAAATTATGCGAAATTCAGGTATGAGATCTCATGGGATCACAAACCACACTTTGTTTCAGTTTCTCATTATTATAGCATTACAGCTTAAGCACTACACCCCACCAAGTGACTTCTTTTCTTGCTTCAATAGCCCCTGTTGCTGATCTCCATCATTTACACTGGATTGGGTCCGAATGAATTCACATTTTTGATATCTCATTTCTTTCAGTTCCTAAAATATGTATTTTCTGTCCATATAAAAGTAGCTCTTTTCATGGATGTGGAAATTGACCAAATATTTCACTTCACATTCAGGTATGAGATCTCATGGGGTAACAAACCATAGATTAAGAAATGGGGATGTAGGCAACTCTTCAGTGCTCACTTGCACTGGTAAAGGAAGTGTCCTCACTTGGGAGTTCCCTGTATCAATGAAACCATCTATACAGTATCTATTCTCTATCATCTTTGGCGATTTGGTAGGAGTCATGTCTACTTTCTAAGTTAGTTCCTTCCCAATACTTTAGATAGCTCAGAAGCCAGGTTATTAATGAGCAATTGACATGATGAGTAAGTGTTGGAAGCAATGGGAGACTGATGTTCTGATGGATATTTCAGTGGGATCACAGTACATTTTGATGAACCCTCTGGCTTCACCCTAAGGTCTGCCAGACTCTGTATGCTCTCTCTTGAACAATGCCAGACAAATGCTGACAGATCCTTTCCCATACATCTTTTCTTTTTCTCTGCTTCATATGGACCACCACCCTTTTGTTTGCATTCCTTATTACAATATTGGCTTTTTTCATTGGAATACACTTTTTTTTTTTATAACAGTCCCAAGTTTAAAGATTAATTTTCAGAGATTTTTTCTGAGACTACTTCCTAATAACTTTAATCTCACCAATAGGGTTTGGTCATTTTGACCAAACTTGTCCATAATTAATCTCATTTATGATGCATGGATTTTTTTTTGGGGGGAGAAGGGGAGCTTTGACCTCACCTGTTATTGTCTCCTAACCTGAGTGTTTCCTTTTTGTAAGATTAGGGATTCTATATTTAAAACTGGAAGGGAATTAGAAACAATCTAATCCAACCCCTCCCTTTTTTATATGAGGAACTGAAGCTTAGAGAGATGATGTAAAATGTCCAACATGTAATAAACAGCAGAGTTGGAATTTGAATCTTTGTCTTCCTAATTCCAAATACAGAGCTTGATCCTCTATGCCAACTTTTCCTGATTTTGCCTTCTGGACTTTGGGAGCCATCTTCTGGACCTATATCCATCTATCTACTTTCTAGAGGACTCCATTTGTAGCAAGTCTTGAAAAGGGAAAAGGTTGGGCTCCTGGAAATCTAATCCTTATAAATTTAGTTACTTCATACTTATTTTCTAAGCAAAAGAGACAAAATGATGTGGGAGGTAAAGTCCTGGGCTGGGATTCAACTAGACCTGGCATTCAATCCTGCCTTATACTTTTTCTGTCTGGGTGTTCCTGGGCAAGATTCTTCAACTCTGTGATTCAAGCAACTCCCTAGGAATTACCTTCTAAGTAATAAATGACTCAAAGGAGTTCCCACATGAGATGAATGAATTAATGATTTACTAATTTCTTATAATAATTGCTAACATTTATGTAAAACTTTCAGGTTGCAAAATGCTTTACATATATTATATTAAGTGCTTACTATATTCCAAAATACTGTGCTAAGTGCTGGGGAAAAAAAATACAAAAACAAAAAAACCATCTCTGCCCTCACAAACCTTTTTAAAAAATTTTTAATCTGTTATTTATTTATATTATTCTTTTTGAAAAATTTATTTTAAATTTATGGAATAAAATAAGCATTTCCATGACAGTATAATAAAAAAGATAATTGTACATGAAATTGCAGATCTACTTTGTACAACTTGTTATTTCTTTTAAATACATAATAAAGTTATCATGTAAATTTTTTTTCTCCCCTTTCATTCTCAAGATGATACAAATAGGTATTCATATAAACATGTAAAATTATTCTATATGTATTTCTATTTATCAGTTCTTTCTCTGGATGCAGATGGAGTCTTTTTTCCTATGTCCTTTATAATTAATTTGGGTATTTATAAATAGTGAAAATTTGCTTAAAGTTACTCTTAAAGCAATATTGCTATTACTGTATACATTGTTCTCCTGGTTCTGCTCATTTTGCTTTTCATTATTTTGTTCAAGACTTTCTATGTTTTTCTAAGATAATAGAGCTCGTAATTTCCTATTGTACAGTAGTTTCTATCACAATGCTGTAACACAACTCTTCAGTCATGCTAATAGAAGGAAGAAACACATAAAGGAGGAGAGGGGGCCATCAAGGATTATTTAGTTTGAAAAATTGTGAAAGTGGTGAGTGGAGCCTAAGAAGAATAGCTTGATATACTATTTCCAGTAGTAATGGCAGAGTTGATTTTTGCTTATGGTTCCAGAATTATAAAGCTAGATAGGGGTGGGAAGGACAAGGGGTGAATAAAGTCCCTTCACAATAAAGTGAAGCATGGGGCCTTAAAATAGAAGGTTCTCATCAATCAGGACAGTGGGGCCCCAGGGTGGGAATTCTTGAGGATTAAGTTCTCAGGACATCCTCATAGGATCACAGACTTAGGTTTGGAAGGGAAGTTAGAGATCATTATGTCTCTTTAGGGATGAAATAATTGAGGCCTACAGAGGCTAAGTGCCGAAGGTCACATAGATAGTAAGTAGCAGATGCCAGAATTGAAACCAGGTTTTCTACCACTGAAAGTCTGTGATGGAATAAAGGGAAGCAATATAATTTAGATATGAATTTATTTTAAATAAAACAACTTTTTATTGGCTCTCTGTCTTTTCTCTAATCAAGTATTGAGATTATGAGCAGCTGTTAAAGAGTGTCAGAAAATCACATTAAAGTACTCCACTCATATGAGTTTTTATTTTTAACAGACATTTATTAAATGTTCACTGTTTTAATAGCAATCTGAGCAAGATTCAAAATTTGGATAAACCAAGGCTACTCTACTGATAAAGCTTTTAATTTGGCATAGTTCTGACCCAAAGGACTTCTTTTAAAAATTTTTTTGTAAAGCTTTTTATTTTCAAAACTTATGCATGGATAATTTTTCAACATTGATCCTTGCATAGCCTTGTGTTTTGGATTTTCTTCTCCTTCCTTCACCTCCTCTCCTAGATGGCAAGCAATCCAATATATGTTATTCACATTAAAATATATGTTAAATTCAATATGTGTAAACATTTATACAATTTTCTTGCTGCACAAGAAAAATCAGATCAAAAAGGAAAGAAAATGAATAAGAAAACAAAATGCAAGCAAACAACAACAAAAAGAGTGAGAATTATATGTTGTGATCCACACTCAGTTCTCATGGTTCTCTCTCTGGGTGTATATGGCTCTCTTCATCACTGAACAACTGGAATTGGCACCAATCATCTCGTTCATCAGAATTGATCGCCCTATATTATTGATGTTGTTGTGGACAATGATCTGGTTCTACTTATTTCACTCAGCATCAGTTCATGTAAGTCTCTCCAGGCCTCTCTGTATTCATCCTGCTGTGGTTTCTTACAGAACAATAATATTCCATAACATTCATATACCACAATTTATTCAACTATTCCCCAACTGATGGGCACCCACTCAGTTTCCAGTTTCTTGCCACTGCGAAAAGGACTGCCACAAACATTTTTGCACATGTGGGTCCCTTTCCCCGAGGGACTTCTTATGGATCAAAACCAACCCTCACCTATTAAGGAAGAATTTCCAGCTGGTCTCTTGGGGAACCTCTTGTATAGTTTACTGTGAAGAGAACGTGTGGTCTTCTTCTCCCTCTTCTTCCCTCCTTTCCAGGCAAGTCCTAAGGTGCTTTGAATGCATATTACTTATGAAAAGGAAAGACTAGACACGCTTTACTGTGAGGAATGTCAGAGCCACATTAGTTTGTTTCTGCCTCACTGTCTCATTCCATTATCAGTTGGTCCTCCCAATAGCCAACATGAATGTTATTACCTTCTTTATTTTCCTAGAAAGGGCAAGAAAGTGATGTGGTTGAAGTCTCACAGAATACTTAGGGATGCTCCTTTAATTTCTCCTTGATGGCTTTCCATTGGGCCTCACTGACTTTCTTACTTGGCAAAGCTAAGTCAACCCAAACTTCCTCTCACCCTCCCTCCTTTTAACACATTTCCACCCACCCACCTTTTGGCAACTATATACCTTTTTTTTTTTTTTAAATAGGGACACTAAATCTCTTTCCAAAACACTTTCTCTATGAGCAGCTGACAAAGAGAACAAGTAATTTCTTAGTCTTTTAGCTCTGGGCTGCCTCTGTGTGTGTGTGTGTTTTGTGCATGGGTGCCAGTGCACCTGTTGTGATAAGTAGGGTTTCCTTCATAAGCAATGTGAAGACAGGGCAAGCCATGCACTCCCCCTACTCCTTTCTTTTAGAGAATGTTAATAATTTTTAAAAGGTGAGGACAAAACAAAGTTATTTGAAGTTACAAATGGATTCTTTAGCTTGACAAACTGAAGTATTGATGGAAACATAATAAAAAGAAGCCATGAAGATACCTCACCCCTGGCTTGATTAGGGCTTGAAATGGGACAAGGCAGGCTGGGAGGTGGGATGGCAAAGTTGCTTCATTTGGAAAGGGCTATTTCCTAGCTGCTCTCCAACCTCCCCCACCCTCCCCAGCCTGTTTTGACTTATTATTCTTTGGGTCTCCAAGCTTTCTTTGTTTGACCCTGGCTGGTAAAATAGCCTCAAGCTATGGGGAAAAAAGAAAGTTCACCACTATAACAAGCTCTTGCCTAAAATACTTCCCACTTTTAAATTTACTTGGGAGGAAGGTAACTCATGTGGCTGCCTTTTACCCACCCTTTCCCTTTTTCCTTTAAAAAAAAGTCTATTAATCTCATGCTGGCAAAAGGTGTTGGATGGACAAACATGGAGATGGAAATTCTCTGTTTATCCATGGGCAGTGGCAGGCTCTGCTGCCCAGTCATGCATGCGGCAGACTTGAATGGATGGGGCCACCTCTCAGGGTGAGAATCAGATCCCAAAGTTATATCCTTTTAGACCTGGGCCTTTCAGGGGATTCTTTCCTACCACTTTTACCCAACCCCCATCTCCAGTTAGCAAAAATTGTCTTATATGACATTCTCCAGGAAATAGGTCTTTTTCTCCCTTTCCTTATTTGAGTTTTGGGGTTGAACTGGGACATTTGTCTGGCTGCAGAGTAATAGTGTGTGTGTGTGTGTGTGTGTGTGTGTGTGTGTGTACGTACAAATATATATTTGTGTTTTTATGTCTTATGGATCATATCATACTGAGCCTGAGCTCTGCACTGGCTGTCTTTCCCTCTCAATTGCTTTCTCTCTCTCTTCCTCTCTCCTCTTCTGTTTCTCTTGTCTTTCTAATATTTCTCTCTCTCTCTCTCTGTGTCTGCCTGTCTCTCTCTGTCTCTGTCTCTGTCTCTCTCCTTTATAGTTTCTGTGTTTCTGTTTTTCTAACCCTTCTCTCCACCATCTCACCCCCCCATCATGATGAGGTTGGACTTGCTTTTTCTGAAGGTGTTTAAAACACTTTAGCCAGGCTTTTCTTCAATGGGATGTTTTCTGGATCTTTAAAGTTTTTCATTAACTTCTGGGCCTCTCAGAGTCAAGCAGGGATCTTGCCTCTGGAGCCTGGTGCTATTGTCAGCTGTTCAGCCTGTGGGTGTTGGCATGGACCCTTAATGTGGTGCAGAGAGTTGGTGATCTTTATATTCACCCACTACTATACATCAATGAATAGTGAAGTTTTGCAGTGCAGAGGGGGCAGTTGGAACGTTGCTTATGTTTGGGGGCCCCTCAGATGGGCTCTGGCTTGTCATTTGAGTATTTTCAGTTTGCCTTTGGTCTCCCTGTTGGCAGTGCCCAGCGATTGGTGTCTTGCCCTGCCTCGAAGTGGGAGGTCGAGGGGGGTTGGGGGAGCTCTCTCTGTGTGGTTTTGTTCTGTCAGTGCCTCCACAGCCTGCCAGTTTAAAACTTCTTTCTTACACCTGCCTTCAGCTGTTCTGAAACATAGGGCCCATTTTATTTGGGATATGAGGCTGGTTTTTAAACCTGAAGAGCTAAATGCCCCCTCCTGCCCACCCCCTGCAGTGATGTCATGCAATGGTAGGATTTTAGAGTTTTTGAATTGGAAGGGACCTTAGGATACATCAGAAAAGCAGATTAAAAAAGGCAAAATCTACCACATTCTCCAGAATGAATTTGATGAAATATGACAAGATTTAAAAAAGTAAAAGATTGTTAAACAATATAATTGGTCATTGAAGGAGGTTGTCAAATTGCCTTCTTTGCAGGTGTTTAACAAAAATTGAGGAGATTCCCATATGTTTTAAGGACAGTTAAATACTGTTTCACCTGGGGGATTATAGGATTGGAGGATTTAAAGCTGAGAAGGACCTTAAAGATCATCCTCTCCTCATTCTCTCTCTCTCTCTCTCTCTCTCTCTCTCTCTCTCTCTCTCTCTCTCTCTTTAATTTTACAAATCAGGAAATTGAGGATTCTAGAAAAAGATACTAGATTAAAAGATCTCCTTAAAAGTTCTTTTTTTTTTTTTTCCTCCTTAAAAGTTCTATTTGTAGACTTTGGTGCAGTAGAAAGCACTGCTTTGTGGATCTCAGGATTCTGTCTGTATAATGAAGGATTTGAGCTAAATGACAACTCAAATCTTTTCCAGTTCTAGACTTGTGACCCTCTGATTCTTCTCATCTCTTTTATTTTTGCCTCTTTCCTATATTTTCCCTGATGCCAGATTGAGTCTTTTAAAAAATGTTCTTCATAGAGGTTGCATGATGTTGGGGAGTAAACAATAGTTGTTCAGTATCTTCAGATTTATGAGTCGTAGAGTGATAACTTTAGGTTCAAAGCCTATATTCAGGGAGACTCACTATGCCTGTGTGAAGGGTGGAATTGGTGAGATCTGGGGAGAAGAGAAATCCTGTTCTTCTGAGTTTCAGATTTGAGAAAGAAGATGTAGCTTCAAACTTCCTTTAGGGTCCTGCAGGGAGAGATTCTGGGAAGAAACTGACAGCACCTTCATCATGTTCCCTTTCCCACTTTACTACACTAGGAATTTCATTTCCTTTTGAGTTAAGGCTGGAGTTGTATCTGTCTCTATCTTTTTTTCTGTCTCTTTTTCTGACTCTGTCTCTATTTCTCCTATCTCTCTTTTTCTCTCTGTTTCTGACATTGTCTGTTTCTGTCACTCTATCTCTTTTTCTGTCTGTCTCTGTCACTGTCTGTCTCTGCCTCTGTTATCTCTGGTCTGTCTTTTTCTATGTTTCTATCTCTATCTCAGTTTCTCTAATTCTCTCTATCTCTATCATTGTCTATCTGTGTCTCTCTCATAGTTGAGTTGAAATCAATGTCCACCAATGAGAAAAGATCTATGAAAATGGACTTGGAGTCATAGGTTACATAAACTAATCTATAGTTTCAGAATCCTTGTGCTAAAGGCCCAACTCTAACACTTATTAGTTGTGACCTTGGATAAGTTAGTTTATCTTGAAACTTCAGTTTAGTTTCCTCTTCCATAAAACAATAAAAGATACAACATCTATCTCTCAGGTTCAATTTAATTGAACAAACACTTATTATTGTGGGCATCCCTCCTCAGTGCCTCTCTTTACACTATTCCCTACTCTTGTCCTATGCCCTTCCTGTCCTTCATTAATTTAATTCCAAAATAGTAGGTTTAGCACAGTGCCTGAAACATAATAAGCACATAAATTGTCTCCTGCTTTTCTTTTCCTTCTTGCTGCCTTCCTCCTCTCTCTCCCTCCCCTTCCTTTTCCTCCTCCTCTTTCTTTTCCACCTCTTCCTCCTTTTCTCCTTCTCCACCTTCTTCTCCTCCTTCTCCGCCTATGTTGTGATCCCTATTCAGTCTTCCTTTCAGGATGCAGATGGCTCTCTCCAACCCAAGTCTATTGGAATTGGCCTGAATCACCTCACTGTTGAAAAGAGCCACATCCATCAGAATTGATCATCACATAGTCTTGTTGTTTCTGTGTACAATGTTCTCTTGGTTCTACTTATTCAGTTAGCACTAGTTCATATAAGTCTCTCCAGTCCTCTCTGAAATAATCCTTCTGATTATTTGTTATAAAACAATAATATTTCATAACATTCATATACTGTAACCTATTCAGCCATTCTCCAATTGATGGGCATCCACTCAATTTCCACTTCCTTGCCACTTACAAAAAGGGCTGCTACAAACATTTTTGCCCATGTAGGTCCTTTTCCTTTTTTAATGATTTTTTTGGGGATATAGGCCCAGTAGAAACACTGCTGGATCAAAGGGTATGCAGAATAGTTTCAGAATGTCCATTAACAATGTAGTAGTGTCCCAGTTTTCCCACATCCCCTCCAACAGTTATCATTATATTTTTCTGTCCTCTTGACCAATCTGAGAGGTATGTAGTGGTACTTCAGAGTTATCTTAATTATCTTAATTTCTCTGATTAATAGTGATTTAGAGCATTTTTTCATACACAGTCATTTTAAAAAATTGCACAATAATTAAAATTACATTTATATACCAAAATTTAATCATCATTTCCCAATCAATAGGTAACCATGTTGTTTCCCCTAATCATCCTTTAAAACTTAATTCAAATGCCACCTTTTTCATGAAATCTAATGAAAAATCAAGTAGCAATGTGCTATATACTGCACTAGGGTCTTCAGATACAATCACAAAAATAAAGTAGTCCCTATTCTCATGGAGCTTATATTTTTCTTTTCTTTTCTTTTTTTTAATTAAAGCTTTTTATTTTTCAAAACATATGCGTGGACAATTCTTCAATATTAGCCCTTGCAAAACCCTGTGTTCCAATTTTTCCTCCTTCCTCCATGCCCTCCCTAGATGGCAAATAGTCCAATATATGTTAAGTGTGATAGAAATATATATTAAATTCAATATATGCGTACATATTTGTACAATTATCGTATAACATAAGAGAAAAAGTGAAGCAAAATAAAATGCAAGCAAATAACAAAAAGAGTGAAAATGCTATGTTGTGAACCACACTCAGTACCCACAGTCTTCTCTCTGGGTGTAGATGGATGGCTCTCTTCATCACTGAACAACTGGAACTGATTTGGATCATTTCATTGTTGAGGAGAGCCACATCCATTAGAATTGATCATTGTATAATCTTGTTGTTGCCATGTATAATGATCTCCTGGTTCTGCTCATTTCACTTAGCATCAGTTCATGTAAGTCTCTTCAAACTTCTCTGAAATCATCCTGGTGGTTGTTTCTTACAAAACAATAATATTCCATAACATTCATATACCATAACTTATTCAGCCATTCTCCAATTGATGGGCACCCATTTAGTTTCCAGTTTCTTGTCACACAAAAAGGGCTGCCAGAAACATTTTTGCACATGTGGGTCCCTTTCCCTCCTTTAAGATCTCTTTAGGATATAGAGCTTATATTTTTTCAAGAGAAAAAGCCTGTACATATACTTTTAGCACATATAGACTCTGGCTTATTCTTCCACTCTCTACTCCCTTGTCAAGTCAAGTTCTCAGAGAAAGACCACTATTTCCTTTCAAAGTTTTAAGGATAATGATGGGTGTTCTTTTTAAGTACTTAAAAAGTACTCTCATGCTTAATGAATAGACATTTAGTAAGTGCTTACTATATACCTACTATATACCACCAGAGCTGGAATACAAAAAGAGGAAAAAAAAAAACAATCCCTTTTCTCAAGGAGCTTACAATTTAATGGGGGAATATAACATGCATAAGTCTCTTTCTCTCTTTCTCTATATATGTAGCTATACATAGACATATACATACAAAACAAACGATATACAGGATAAATAGGAAATAATTAAACAATAAAAAAGACTACAATAAAGAGGGTTGAGGAAGGCTTCCTATAGAGAGTGAGATTTTAGGACTAAAGGGAAGTGTCAGGGAAGTCAAAAGCCCCAATCCAGTATGTTCTCTCTAATCTCACCTAATGGTTTGCTACAGTATCTTTCATAAATCATTTAACTACTGATGGCTGTTGTAACATAATTTTCACCAGCTGCTATTGTCTTGACATCAATTAACCAATTAGTTAACTTTTTAAAAAGGTTATTTACTGAGAACAAGAACTCAAATATAAAGCCTGGAACTTTAATAAGTAGAGAGCTTATTCTTCTCTACTACTTTGGTCCCTAGGGATTGTTGACTAAGATATAAAGTGATTGCTGACATCATTTATAAATTTACTTTTTGGCATGATAGAGTAGGAGAAAGAGTTGGTCTCTCACTTGTAGTACTGGCTATCTCCCTGACTGTCAAGCCAATCTATTTCTGTGTTGGATAACTAGCTACTCCTCAAGGATTGCTCCTCACTGGGCTTGATTCCTGCAGCTACTAGCTCTCTTGTTGTTGAAGCAGACCCTAAATAGTTTTTCTGGCCTTTTGAAATCCATCTGGTCCAATCAGTCTTTGACATACATTCACCTAACAATAAGCACCAATGAAGCAATATTAAGTAGCATGATGTGTTCACAGCCCAGTTGGTCAATTCAGAAAGTAGGCAATTCTGCCTTTCTTCACCCAAAAGCTTACAATAATTCATCTTTTCCTCTCTTGAAAGATATCAGGGAACCTGGAAAGCCCTTCATGAACTCAAGCAAAGTGAAATGTACTGTGTACAAAGTAATAGCAATGTTGTGGGATGATCAGCTGTGAATGACTTTGCTATTCTCAGCAATACAAAAATCTATGACTACTCTGAAGGAATTTATTTTCTTTTACAACATAACTTTTATGGAAATGTTTTATATAACTTCATATGTACCTTCTTAAAAGAGGATGGGGAGGAAGGGAAAGGATCTAGATACTCTCAAAGTTTTTGTTGTTATTGTTTTTCCCCTAAGGCAATTGGGATTAAGTGACTTGCCCAGGGTCACATAGGTAGGAAATGTTGAGGTCAAATTTGAACTCAGGGCCTCCTGACTTCAGGGTTGGCGCGCTATCCACTGCACCACCTAGCTGCCCCTAGAACATAAAGTTTTAAAAACAAAGATAAAAACTTGTTTTACATGTAACTGGAGAAAATAAAATGTTAAATAACTATTTAAAAAAAAGAAGAGAGACACCAGAGAGAGATTCTTCCACTCACTGGGTTCTTTTGTGTGCACACCCAGTTCTAGCACAAGAGCCCATTAAAAGACTTTTCATTAGCATCAATAAGTTGACAAGAGACAGAATATTTGTGCTTGCTCTGGAGTAGAGGGCATTTCACCTCATGTTGTATTCAATGATCCAGTTTCCTCAGAAGTTTGCAGCCAAAAAACAAATGATTTAAGTGAGCAGGAGAAAGAAGAAACAGGAAGAGCATAACAATAGCATTGGCAGAGATAGAAGCAGATGTGGAAGAGTTGGAACTTTTAGAGCATATCTGCTTCACCAGGGCTACAGCCACTTTCTTTAACCTCAGAGAGTTCACACACAGACCTGTGCATGCACATAGCAATTAAGTAGGAATTAGTTTTACTCGGGGCTGCAAAGGTCCCACATGTGACTATCTCTTTCAAATAATAGAATTATAATGACTCTTGACCTGATTACACAGGCAAATGGGTCATATTAGAATTTAACCGATACTAACAACTACTGTGGATATCTCTTCTTCAGGAGGAGTAACCAGGTTATTTGGATTTTGGAGTACATGACAATTAAAGTTAGAGTGAGAGTTACCTCGTGTTACCTTCCCCAAAGTGGCATATACAGAGTGAATTCTGAGAAAGACTGGGAAGAATATGGAAAGATAATAAATTTACATCTGGGGCATAGTGCTCAGAATTAGGAACAGCATTTTAAGAGAAACATTCATGAAAATGAAGTTTGATTGAGATGAGGAAGATTCAACAAAACAAATTCTCACACCAATGATCTTTTAAAAATTATTTATTTTAAACATTCTTTTATTTTAAAAATTTTGAATTCCAAAATCTTCCCCTTCCTCTTACCCCTCCATCCACCCACTGAGATGGCAAGCAACATAGCATCAGTTATATATGTGAAATAATGCAAAACAAATGTCCCCATTAGCATTCTCTCTCTCTCTGTCTTTCTCTCTCTCTCTGTCTTTCTCTCTCTGTCTCTCTCTCTCTGTCTCTCTCTCTCTCTCTCTCTCTTTGTCTCTCTTTCTCTCTCTCTCTCTCTATATAGATATAGATATATAGATATATATATTAACACACACACATATATCAAGAAAAATACAGAATGAGAAAATAATACTTCAATTTGCACTCAGAATCTATCAGTTCTCTCTCTGGAGATATATAGTTTCTTTCTTTTTTTAAATCATTAGTCTTGGATCAGTGTATTAACTAAAATAGCAAAGTCTTTCATAGTTGATCATCATTACATTATTGTTACTGTACACAATGATCTCCAAGTTTCTTTCACTTATTTTTGCATCAATTCATATAAGTCTTACAATGTTTTTCCGAAACCACTCTATTCATCATTTCCTACAATACAATAGTATTCCATCACAATCATATGCCACAATTTATTCAGACATTCCATAACTGATGATCATCCCTTGATTTCCAATTCTTTACTACCACAAAAAAGCTGCTACAAATATTTTTATACATATCAGTCCTTTTTCTTTTTCTTGGATCTCTTTGAGATATAGACTTTCTGAATCAAAAAGTTTGCACAATTTTATAGACCTTTGGACATAATTCCAAATTATTC
Source organism: Antechinus flavipes (assembly GCF_016432865.1). Lineage (NCBI taxonomy): Eukaryota > Metazoa > Chordata > Mammalia > Dasyuromorphia > Dasyuridae > Antechinus > Antechinus flavipes. The sequence goes on from NC_067398.1 coordinate 549,015,665, forward strand.
TCCTGAATGGTTAGATGGGTTTATTACTCTATCAGCAGCAGTTCAATAGTTTATCTATTTTCCCTCCATCTCCTCCAGCATTTGTCATTTTTGATAGTTGTAAGGTGGTATTTCACAGTTATTTTAATTTGCATTTCTCTAATCAATAGATTCAAACTATTCTCTCCTCCCCCCTCCCAATAAAATTACAGATAGTTTTGCTTTCTTCTGAAAACTGCCTTTTAATATTTTTTGGCTATTTATCAATTGGGGAATGGCTCTTATTTTTATAGATTTGCCTCAGTTCTATAGGCAACATGTATTTGAAAAATAAGACTTTTATCAGAGAAACTTTCACCAATAATCTTCTAATTGCCAAATCTAATGGCTTCTTCTCAAACATCACTTTCTTGACTTCTCTGCAACATTTTACAGTGTTGATCACTTTCTTCTCCTAGATACATTCTCCTCTCTGGGCTTTATGACATTGTTACTTCTTGGTTCTCATACTATCTGTTTGACAATCCTTCACCTTTTTTTTTTTTTTTTTCTAGATGTACACACACACGTGTGTATATGTGTGTGTGTGTGTGTGTGTGTGTGTGTGTATACACACACAACCTACTAATTGTTAGTGTCTTCCAAGGATCTGCTCTGATTCTTCTCTTTTTACTCTCTGTTCCCTCCTTTGGTAATTGAATTAGATCTCATGGAATTAATTATCACCTCTATGAAGATGAGTCTAAGATCTAGATATACTATCATAGCCTTTCTAATGACCTCCAGTTTTATATCACCAACTATTTTGCTTATTAAACATGTAGTTCTAATTCTAAATATTTCTAAATAATTCTAAATAATTCTAAAAATGTAGTTCTAAACATGGTCCATCAGATGTGCCTCAAACTCCATATGACTGTACCAGAATTCATTAATTTACCTCGTAGCCTCTTTTCTTTGGAATTTCCTTATTATTGTTAAGGATACCATCTTCTTTCCCACCTTTATACCCACCTTTATAGCTGGATATCAACCTTGACTTTTTCCTCTCATTTTCACTTACATATCTAATAATTTGCCACATTTTTTCCCTCTATAGCATTGCTTGCATATATGTTCCTTGGGATATGTCCTGTGATTCTGTATTCAAAACTAAGAACCAGTCACCACATTTTTTACATTTACTTTAATACTTTCTTATAGTCCTAGCTCCTTAGGTAGCTTGGAGATGCACTGGATAGAACTCTGGACCAGTAACTAATGAGTTCAAATACTTCTTAGACAGTAGGGTTGTTGTAAAGATAAAATGAATTAACTTTTGTAAAAAGCATTTAGTACAGTCCTTGACATATAAGTGCTTAGTAGTTATTTCATTTATTTCTTTGCTTCTTTGTTTCTCCCTTCCTTCCTTCCTTCCTTCCTTTCTTCCTTTTCTCCTGAGACTTATATAAATACACATGTTCTTCTTATCTTCTCCTTTAGAATGTAAGGTCCTTAAGGACAGGATTTATTTTCCTTTTGTTTCTGTTAAATAAAACTTAGAAGAGTGTATGACACATAGGAAGCACTTATTTAATGTCTATAGATTGATTAGTTGATTTTTAGAGAAGAAAGCAAAAATCAATCATTGTAAATTTGTGAAAGAGATTGCCATGTAATAGAAGGAAATGTTTCACACATATCTGAAAGTGGATTGAGCTTCTTTAAGAGTGAACTATCTGTTGCTGCTTATGTTCCAGTCCAGGTTGGTTGACCACCTGTCTTTCAGAGATGGTAAAGTGAGAGTTCCTGCATTCTGGACTAGGTGATTTCTAAATTCCTTTCCAATTTTAATTTTTTATCACTTTACCTGTGAAGGAAAAGTTAGCTGGTTACTCTTTCAGTGCAAAGAAAGGCCTCTTCTGTTCACTGAACTTTCCAGTTTAATTCTGAGTAAAAAAGTTACCAGTGTTGCCAGTCATAGCACAGAAATCATTATTACCACCAATAATGCAGATGGCTTTTTCTTTTTCTTTTTCTTTTTTTTCCATATCTCTCCTCTCTTTTTTTTTTAATTTTTTTTAAATTTTTATTTAATAATTACTTTATATTGACAGAATCCATGACAGGGTAATTTTTTTTACAACATTATCCCTTGCACCAGATGGCTTTTTCAAAAGCAGGCTCTTTGGCTTATAAAATTTGTACCAGTGTTGCCCATATTGACCAATGTAACCTACATTCCTTCCTTCCTTTTAAAATTTTCTACATCAGCTTTCCAAAGCACAAATATCTGTTTCTTGCAAATTTGCCGAGTAAAAATTCTCTTCATAGATTGAGATGCCTAGAAATGCTGCAAAAGGGAATAGGACAGAGAAAAACACCATCCTACTTTTTTTGGTCCTGGGCTTGTGGATCAGTGCTTATTGACTGTTAAAAGCCATTTCCCCCGTACTTTTTGACATGATACTAAGGGCTAACTTAAAATACTTTTTAAACTTCTTTCTTTGCTCTTCCACTAACATCTTGTCATTCAGCAAACAGAAATGAATTCTTAGTTCTGAGATTAAAACAAAAAAGAGAGAAGAGGAAGCACTACCAAATTGATCATGAAACTCTAGCTTAGACTTTTGGAAATATATCCTTACCTCAGTGGAGTGCTAGGTTTAAGCTGTGGCTGCACAGATTGAAGAGACAACAAAAAGAATGGTTGTGAGATGCTGAACTGGGTTCTCCAAGGAGGCTGTGGAACCTCTTTCACCAGAGATCTCTGGGAAACAATACCTTCTGAACACTCTTACTGAGTTTCTCAGGAAGAAACTGGTGTTCTACCTATCTCCCTATCTGTCTTGCCCTAGTTTTAAGTAAAGCATATCTTATGGCTGGTCAGCTTTGCAGCTCTGACCACATAGAGTACCTATTCATTTAGAATTTTGGGGATCCTATGATTTTAGCATTGGAACAGTAAAGAACTGTACATGTTTAAGTTCAGTCCTGTTGAAGTGTCCTTGGACAATTTTTTGGTCTCTGTATGTCTAGCTTCCTCAGTAGTCTGCTTAGACTTCTGTTTGAAGGTCAGCATGAAGGAAACTATGTCAATCTTTCATAGATTATTTGTGGATGGAAGGACTAAAAAAGTTTCATATTGGGAGCAAATATAGGTTGTGTCCTGTGAAACAAAATTGTTTTTCATTCAGTCTTTCAGAACTTCTGTTCTTTGTTTTAATTGTAGCAGCAGCTGGAGAAGGTAAATGATACTGTTTCATGGTGTGTCTGTAAAATTCCCTTCTCCTCAGTTAGCGGTGGTGACTGACACACAATACCTCCCAAGAAACAATGTGACCACTTTGTAGTCTTCTAGAGTGAGGAGTTGGGGGGGGCGGGGTTTGCACTATTTGGTCATAGCTGCAAGGCTGACCAGCCATAAGATACTCTTTACTTAAAACCAGGTCAAAGCAGACAAGTAGAAGAGCATTAGTTTTCTCCTGAGAAACTCGGTGAGACTGTGAATAGAGCCTAATTTACCTACCCCTTTTCCTTATGCTCTGTGCGTTCAAGTAAGAGTTAGACTGCATGTGTACAGGAAACAGGGAAAATTCCCAGAATGCCAAGGTCTTGCATGGAACTGAAAGGAGGGGCTCTGAGGGGGAACTGGAGTTGTCCTGTTCAATACAGTGTGTGGGAAGGGATTAGTGGATAGTATTGGATTTCAGTGACCAGATGATGTAGTTCTGATGGTTTCTAGAATAGTATAAGTTAGCTTGTGGGTCAGTTTAGTATTTGTCCTATTTCTTATTCTGTAATGGATAATTTTTAGAGCTGTATCTTAAAATATTTATACTGAGCCCCAGATAGGGCTCCAGGCAATCAGAAGCAATGCTTGACTCATACTAAAGAATAATTAGTAAAACAAATAAATAAAAAAAATCCTACCCAAATTTTATTATTTATGTACCATCTGGGAAAAGAACAGGTGGGAAGAAGTGATAATAATGTTTCATATTTATCTACCAGGCTTGCCTACTGGCCCATGAAATCAGATTCTCAAGCACCTTAGCTCACTAGGGGTCATGACCAATAAAGTTTTCTGTGTGCTGCATGGGGGTTCCCCTCCTTCCCTAACTTTTTTCTAAGGACCAAATTACCCCAGTGAACTTAGAGCAGCTCAGGGTGAGGTAGAGAACTGAGCCAGAACTGTTTTAAAACTCCAAGCTGGGACTGAGATGGGATAGTTTTACACTTTCCCCCAGTGTCCTTGGAATGAAAGGTCACATTCCCAATGAGGTCATAGTCTTACTATCTTGTTGTGGAATTGAGAAGGAGTAGGGAAGACATTAGGAGGAAGCAGGGGCTTTGGAGAATCCAAGGCATCTTTTGAGATGAACATTGAATATGGAAAGCCTAGCCTTTAAATGCAGGTACAGAACTCAGGACAAAAAATAGAAAGTGCTTCTTGTTGTCCTTTTCTGTTTCCTTCCATTCCTACCTTCTAATGTTCTTTGCAGCTTCAAGGATAGAGAAGTGGACTAACTTAGAAGATAATTGGGCCTTTGCCTCAGAAACTTATGGAGCAAACTGTACTTTTTTATGTGTGCTTTAGCACAGGGGTGAAAGTTGGGGAGGGGTAGAGAAGGAGCAGCCTTACTTCCTCTTGTGGGATTTTCCCCATCATGACAGTTTCCCAGCTTGCTTTGTGGGAGTTGTCAAGCTGAAGGGTGGAACCATTTCTTTTCTTTCTTAGCGTCTATTTAATAATAATGACAACTTACATTTATATCGTGCTTTAAGGCAAAGTGTTTTACACATATTACCTCATTTTATTCTCTAAAGTATGTGCTATTATTATGCCCATTTTACAGATAAGGAAAGTAAAACTAAAAAGGGTAAATGATTTGCCAAGCTGATGAGTATCTAACCTTGGGTGTGGTTTTCTCAAAATCCAAAACTCTATCCACTATACTTTGCTTGGTCCTAAATAGAGGAGAGATCAGAACATGCTCTTCTAGACTTTATCCCCTTGAATCAAAGTACAAATTACTGCTGCAGCTATTCTGATAATGCCAAGAAGATAATCCCTTCAAAAGGTCAGAGACAGGCCTACACTACGGTTCCATCTGTCTCCTCATCTCTGTCCCTCTGTCACCAAAGAAGATCAGTCTTACTTCAACATACTCTTTAGAAAACCAGCCATTAAAAGATCACTACAAAGAAATTGAAATTTGAGTAACTGAAAAACCAATGAAGGTCTCAAAAGACATTTAATGAAACATGCCCCCTTCCTCATAGGCAAGGAGTCATAGAACTATTAAGGGACTATTATGTACTATTATGTACATTGTCATATATAGTATTTTATTAGCTTTTTTTCTTAATTTTTTTTTCCCCACAAGGGATGATTCCATCTTGAAGAAGTGGAAATGACTGATGTAGACAAAAGGCATCCATAAAAGGAATTTATTTCTTAAGAAGGAAAACCACCCTTTTTTAGCCTGCTAAGTGCTATTTCCCTGTTTGACTCTAAATTTGTTTTTTTATGGGGATTTTTGCATGGGGTCTGGGAAAGAGGAAGTGGGAACCCTAAGAACAATGAGAAAGAAAAGGGGGGGGGAGACTGATGACAGCATGAGAATGGACGTGGTATAGAAGTCATTAGCCAACATTTAAGAACCTATTATGTATAACTTGCTGTTGTATATACTGATAAAGATATAAAGATGCTAGGACAAAGCCTTGTCTTCCTTGTTCTAGTGGAAGAGATGACATGAATTCCCAGAAGAGAGAGTTTGGGGACAATTCCTAGAGAAGGCATTATCTGAGATGAACATTAAAGGCTTGGTAGAATTCTGACAAATTGAAATGGAAGAGGTGAGAATACTCTGGGTATTGGTAACAAATGGTACAAGAAAATCAATGCACAATCTAGAAACTTTTCATGATGTTATAGATGGATCAGAGTACGGCATGTAGTTTTCCTTCACGTGCTTTTTCACTTCAATTCAAGTTGGAAAGGTAGATCAATTAGAGCAAAACTTCTTAAACAGTGGAACTCAACCCTGTATGGGGTCTCATAACTGAATGTAGGGGTTTCAAAATTATAATTTATTATATACCTATTTGATATACTCAGGGTTATGTAAAAATTTGTTGGGTGAAAAGAGATCACAAGTGGAAAAAGTTAAAGAAGCCCTGGGTAGAAAGCTAAAGATGCCAGGTTAAGGAGTTTGAGAATAAAAATATGAGAGTGGAAGTAAGTGGAAGTTGTAAATCACACAAAATATTTCATCAAATACATACATACATACATACATAAACACAGATGAGAATGGTAATAAGTATTTATATAGCATCTACTATGAGACAGATTCTTTGTTAAGCATATATATATATATTTTTTTTTTTTACAAATATCTCATTTTATTCTCACAACAGCTATGGGAAGTTGATGGTATTATTATCTCCATTTTATAACTGAGGCACCTGAAGTAGACAGAGATTAAGTGACTTGCTTACGATCCTACAGCTAGGAAGTATTTGAAATTGAAACTCAGGTCTCCCTCACTCTAAGTCCTAGACAGTTTCCACTGAGTCACTTTGATGCCTCCTTAGAATTCATTTCATCAAATTCCACCATTATGGAGATGAGAAAATTGAAATTTGGGGAAAGTGAAGGATTTGTCCTGGGTCCCATAGCTAGGACTAGAACCTCGTTCTTCTGAATATTCAGTGCTTTTTCTTTTTTACAATTTAATTTTTATTATAAACTTCTCAATCACCAATAAACACAATCATGTCAATAAACAAAAAGGATGAACTAGATTATAATGACATTGGCCTGTGTATGTCCCCTTTTAAAATTTTTTTGTTTCCTTTCTGTGTATTTTTAATATGTTTTATTGACTTTGGAGGGTAATTATTATCACTACTTATTTACTTGTCCTATGACCTCCCCAGATAGATGCTCTCTCACAATAATAAATATAATCAAGTTAAAAAAAAAAAAGCTACAGATTGGCCATTTCTAAAAATGAACATCTCATTTCTCTGAAAAGAGGCCATTATCATTATAATTATCAAATGTTTGAAGTCATGGTTTCTCTCCAATGTTCTTTCTGTCTATATATACCACATTTTCAAAATGGTAGAATGATTTAAAGTTCTCAGCTTTTAAACTCTGACTCTCTAATACTGAGTGTTCTGGTTTCCAGAAGGAAGGGGAGAGCATAACTCTTTCTGTCACAGAACTTCTCTGTGATTATACCTTGTACAGGGTTGTGCATACCATGGGCACTGATTATACACACAGCTGCCTAATGCCTGCTATTCTGCCTGACTCAATGGGACAGCAGCCGTCCCCAAGCCGTGACCTCATGAGAGCCACTGTGTGAAGTGGCCAGCCGGCCAATACAGCCCTCATTCATTTTGGCTTCCTTTGTAACACTGCCTTTTTGGCTTCGGACCAGCCAGGGGGCTAGACACCATTCCTGAATCATTAGGAAAGAGGTGGCGGAAGAGACACATTTTGAAAATAATAATTAAAATATGTTTGGTATTCAGAATTGCATAGCCTGATTTCCCCTTTTGTAAGTGGCTCTAAAACCTCTTGGTGTGTGCTTTAGTCAGGTCTCCACCTTTGTCTTCTGAGCCAAACTGATAGAAAGCAGACATTCAAAAGGAAAAGCAAGTATATACATCCTAGTACTGAGAAACCAGAGAACTCCTCTTAGGTTTGGTGACTGAATGAGATCTTCTCACCTCAATGTGGCTGAATCAATCCATACACAAAAGGCATGGAACCCACCTCTGCCATTTCAAGGAGGTTTGAAGTAAGAGTTACTATTTATACTTCTGAAATAAAATTTTCCAGATAGTGCTCCACTATTCCAGGGATTTGGATCTTCATTGCTGTGAGTAGTTAGAAATAGATTTAGAAGTGGAAGGGAAATTAGAGACCAACTAATCTAAACCCTTCATTTTACAGATGTGGGAAATATTAAATGACTTGCCCACAGCTGCACAGGTTAGAAGTGAAATAGGTGGGACTGGAACCCAAGACCCCTGACTTCATATCTAGTGCTCATCCCATTGGACCACACTGGATTTTGAGATGACAATCCTCCTGTGAGTTGGAGCAGTCTTCAAGAGAAGATGTAGCTGAAACATTCATCTGGCTGCTGCGCCCAAGCTGAGGAGGAATCTCTCTGACTTTTCCCTCCCTTTGGCCAGCAGTCACATAATCTATTGCTGACCATAAATGGAATCCTTTCCAGCTGTCAATACTCTCAATCTTGTGCCTCAGTGGCTGAGTCTTTAAGAACTTAGTTCCATGATAAGGCATTAGAGAAGGAATTTAGTGGAGGCCCTTAGTCATATCATCCAAATAAAGCATTTAAATATATCACATACTGATAACCCAGGGGCTGATGGAAAGGAAAAGAATTTAAGGAGGTCAGCAAGATATAGTCCCTCTTAAATTTTGTCTTGATCTTAATTTTTTTTCACATTTAAATTCATTTAAAATTTGAAAATAATTTCTATTTATTTATTTTTATTTACAAATTTAAATTTATTTAAAATAATTTCAATTTATTTATTTTTTAAATAAAAAATTAAATTTAAATTTATTTAAAGTTTAAAATTTGAAAAGTTTAAATATTTTAAATTACAAATTTTAAGTTTATTTTAAATTAAAACATTTTAAATTTATTTTTTATTTTGGGTAAATTTGAAACATGAACAATGGTGTAGGAAGAATTAGGCAGATTGTGGTGGGTGGAGGCTGGACCTGGGGAACTGGGTTCAGGAAGGATCAGGTGTCTGATCAGGATGTAGAGGGAGCAGAAATAGTTAGAGGTATCCTAGGAATGAGAAGAGGGGGAAGAATTAGAGAGGTAGCAGGAGAGTGGAGTGGGCATTGCTTTTTGATGGCTGCTTGTGTACATGATTTTCTCAGACTCTGAGCCCAACATACACTGGGACACTGATGCCGACCACCTGCCATTTATAAGATGAAATGTAGAGATTACTTCATTAATGGGAACTTCAGATGCCACAAATCCATTTCTTCCCCTGCCTTTAATGGCACTCACATTGAATCTCAGTGCTCATTGCTCCACCGGATCAGGTAAGAAAATTCTTCCTTCTACCTTTCTTGTTACTCTGAGAATGACAATGACTAGCATTCATGTGGCACTGGTTCATGGAACTTCAGCCCTAATAGCTCTGTTTTGTACATAGGACAAGTAATATTAGTTCCATTTAAGAAATAAGGAAGGTGAAGATCAGACAGTGACTTGCCCAGGTTCATACACTTTCGGGGCAGATATTCAAAGCCACATCTCTAAGAGTGGTGTGCTTTTTCCTGCACCAATATTACCTCACTTGCTTCTGTAAAAGGACACTATACATCCTTCTGTGCTGCCTGTCTAAAAATGCTGAATGGGGTCACTTCCAGGGCTTCTGAACAGCTGCTGCATCTCTCCTCCGGGCCAGACAGGGTTATTCCTATGTCATCAATCAGTTAAGTCCAGCAAGTGCTTTGGGACTGGCCAGGGTGAAAGACAGAAAGTTCATGTGGGCACATCCTCTTCACTCTCCAACTTCATGACAAAGTTTGACAAGAGACCTTGATAATCTCTAACCTAGAGAAGAGTTGACCTGACATCAAAAATAAAAGAAATCCTTCAACTTGCTTTTGTATTTTTCCTCTCCCCTCCTCTCCCCTCTTCATCCCTTCCCTCTTCTCTTCTCCTCTCCTCTCCATTATTCTTCACTCCTCTCCCCTCCCCTCCCCTCTTCATCCTTTCCCTCTTCTCCTTTCCTTTCCCCTCCCTTCCCTTCCCTCTCCTCTTCTCCCCTCCTTTCTTCCACTCTCCTCTCCTCTCCTCTCCTTTCTTCTCCTCTTCTCTCCATTCCACTCCCTCCCCTTTCCTATTAATGTTTGAGAATAAATCAAGAAGAATATTTGCTTTCAGAGAATCTTTTCAGTTGCCTCAATCTATGCATCTATGATAGTTACCATCCAGATAACAGCAAGCAGCAAAATTATACAATATTTTATATTATTATATATAATTAATATAATATATTATATAAGAATATACTTGTTACAATATAACATTTTATACTAAAGATACTTGGTGCCAGTGGATTAATGAAATTTCACCAGCTTCCTGTAAAGCAATCTGGAGAAATTAAAAGTCATATTATCACAGAGCCTGGCACATAATAGGCACTTAATAAATGTTTATTGATTATTCTATAAATGGGGTAATCATTTTGACCTAGTTAGAACCAAGGTTGAAATCTAAATCTCCTTAATTTCTGATTGCCCATTTAATCAAATATATCAATTTGCAATGAACTTTTCAATACTTAGAAAAAGATAGTATCTTTCCTTTTAATTTTTTTTAATTTACAAAAGCTTATTAATACTTTTTGTTTCACAAACATTCTCAGTAGCCTTCTCTCTATACCAACCAATTAAATTTATCCTTGTAACAAAGAAAACAATTAAGCAAAAATGACCAGCAAAACAACCACAGTCAATCACATATGTAGTATTCTTCATTATAGTTCTCCACCTCTCTATTGAGAAGAAGGATGTATGTCTCATCTTCTTTTTGGGGGGTTCAGGCAGGTCATTACAATTATTCAGAATCTGACCATCTTTTAGCATTGCCTGCTATTTTCATTATTGTAGCTGTTGTACATGTTATTTTCCTAGTTCTACTTACTTTGCTCTGTATTCATTCACACAAGCCTTCCCATGTTTTCCTGAATTTCTCATTTCTAAAGTGCTACAATATTCCACTTCATTCATGTGCCACAGTTTGTTCAGCTGTTATTCAATGGAGCTTAATTTATCTCCAGTTTTTGTCATTACAAAAAGTGCTGCTAGGAATATCTTGATATATATATATATATATAATCCTAGTATTTCTTCTGTGTTTTCTAGCATTTATTTGTCTTTGTTATATTTAGCTGATCAAGACAGAACATATGGCAGATCAAACTGAGGTAACCTTGAACTATCTAAAGAACTTTCCTATCCATGTCTTCTATTCATCCAGAACAGGACTTGAGTTCATCTTTCTGGAGACCATTTTCTTCTGTGAGGAGGTCAGCTCCCTCCACTGGACTGTGGACCATCCTTATAAAGAAACTTACCAACCTGGACAAGGCTATCCTTAGTTTGATACTGTGTAACCTTTCTATGCTATGACTGAAGAAACTATCTTTTTTTAAAAACATATTTCCATATTTATGGTGTACAAGAAAAATCAGACCAAAAAAGAAAAAAAAATCACAAGGAAAAAAAAAAGCAAACAAACACACACACATTTACAAATAAACCATCTTTTGTTAACCCCTGAATGTCTTACAGATATTACATTTTGTTCTAAAATCAGATCCTATGTTACTAAGGGACTGGCTTAAGTAAGGCCACATCCAAAGATATCTCCCATTTCATCCATGTGGAAACTGAGTTTCAGAAAGAGAAAATGATTGGTTTAGGATTACAAAAATAGCGAATAACAGAGGTGTAATTTGAATTCCCATTTTCTCATTCCAAACCCAAGGTATTACACATCACGCTTGCTATACTATAACAACAAATGAATCTGCCTCTTTACCTTAATTCTTGCTCCCCTTTCATCTATATGATGATAATTTTAGTTCTAATCTCTGATCTTTCAGTAGTAGACACCATATTTCAGTAGTTCACTATTTTCTAATGAAATCTCTTTGGAAAGATCTCTCATAGTCAGAGATTCTGACTTCAGATTCTGGATGGATGGGTGAGAGTATAGAATAGACAAAGAAATGGCCTTTCTCAGATATTTGTATGTAGAAGTACCTCCTTCCCTCAGCACCCCCTTGCTGTTTTCCTTACAACCTAGCTGCTCTGGCGTAGGAGCCATTCAAATATTTTCCTTGTTTCCCTCTGGTGTGATTGATTGTGGAAGTTTAGACATGGATTCTTTCCCATGTGGGCCTGCTCTGCCCTTTTCCTCAGGATATATATAAGGGTTTGTTTGAAGTGCCTGACCTGGCATAGATGCTGGACAAACAGAAGCACTCTGTGTAAAAGGGCCAAGGTAAGGAGTCCTTTCATTACAGCAGTCAGCACCTTTTGTTGGTCTAGACACCTCAGGATTGATTCAGGATTAACTGGACTTTGAAGTGGGTTGGATGGAGTAAATCTGCAGAGAGCAGCTTCCTGTAGAGGCAGGTTTAATACTGTTTCTTTTGGTTTCTATACTGGACAGATCAAGCTAAGGAAAACATAGACCTCATTAGTGTCATTTTAGGATATAGAAATAATGTAATTAGGAAAAGTCAAGCCTTTTAGGGCAGACTTTCCCCAGCTTATTTAGTCCCATTATATTTTGGGGTTTGAAAGCTATTTTGAGGCACATGAAGTTCAGGTGAGTGTCTCCTTAATTCAAACTCCCATTTATACTGATGAATCACTTGGTGACATCTTTTCCTGATAGTTCCAAAGGTGCTCCTGAGAGGACAGGACTAGTGCCATTGGCTTGAACCCCCACTGGTAAAGTTATCAGTTGAGAATTATTTAGTTAGACAGCATTAAATAGCTAATAGAAAAGGACATTTATACAGTATTTGCTTTTAGAATTTAGCTTTTATAAAAGGGTATTTACTACAGTACTGTAAAACTAATAGGTAGAAAACATCCTCTAAAAGTTCTGTGAAATACTCTTCTATAAGTCCATACAGAACTAGGGGAAATTGGGAACACATGTGACAAAGAGCAGGCGACCTCATGGCTCCTCATTGCTTAGAGATCCTTTTCTCTTAATTGTGGAGTGCTCATGAAATTCCTCTTAGGAATGGTGAATTTGTGTCTGAATTGTCCTTATCTCCTGATACAAATGCTGCTGACCATTTTGAGTTTGGTGTCAGAAAGCTTAGGTTTTGACACTTACTTGCTATATGATTTTAGGTGAGAAAATGGGCCCAGACTGACTGAGGGTCATCTGACTTTTTGTACTTTGTAGTCTTTGTAATCTGGTTCCCTGTGGCCTTCTCACTCTGAGAAAAATCCCTGTGCTCTTGTGGCTCTTGGACCTTATGGCTTTGATCTTCACACTCTGGAAGTTCTTTCATCACCTACAATCTTCTCATCCTGCACCATCCATACATTCTTGCAGTTCCCTTTATTCTTTGGTGAATTCTTTCAAGAGTTTCCATTTTGAGAAGCAGACACCTTTTCTTTCTTATCTCTGTTTCTGATTCTACAGATTTCATCATCATGTCCCAGTGTAAACCTTTCCTCCCTCCAGCTCAGCTCTTTTCAGTTTCCTTCTATGTTTTGTAATGCCTCATTGAAATGCAAGCTGTTTGAGGCAGGTACAATCTTTTTAGATGTAATTTATGGCTATGCTTAAATAATGGCTGAATTTGGGAAGCTATTTAAGACACCATAGGAAAGATGGTGTCCAACATCTTTCATAACCTTTAATGTGAGAAAGTTGATCTCTGACCAAGAGGAACAAAGGGGAAGACTTGTTTTTAAAAAAAAAAAATTTTTTTTAAAATAACTTTTTATTGACAGGGGTAATTTTTTACAGCATTATCCCTTGCATTCACTTTTGTTCTGATTTTTCCCCTCCTTCCCTCCACCCCCTCCCCCAGATGGCAAGCAGTCCTATACATGTTAAATAGGTTACAGTATATCCTAGATACCATATATGTGTGCGGAACCGAACAGTTCTCTTGTTGCACAGGGAGAATTGGATTCAGAAGGTATAAATAACCCGAGAAGAAAAACAAAAATGCAAGCAGTTTATATTCATTAGGAGAAGACTTGTTGAAGACCGAAGTCTAACATCCCCTCCCCTCTAGTTCAATGGTGTTCTAGAATACTACAAGTTTCAATTTTTAGAAAATACTTCTTATTCTAGTCCACTTAATGGTTTTATACAGGAACTAGAGGGCTTATGAAATCCCATAGCCAAATGGAGAGAACCTCTTACCCTTTTACTTTAAAGACTTTCACTTAGTCTAAGATCTGTTGATTGATAAAATGTGTTCTTATCTAGTTAAGGTATCAAGGCTAAAGTGAAGTGGTATTGGCTCTATATTTATACTTTCTCCTCAGTTTTAATACTTGCTGTTCTCAGTATATCTACTGGTTTGGCAAAGGTCTAGCTAGCCCTCCAGTGATTTGAATAGAGTCTGCATTTTCCTTTAAAAGTCTCCTTCAAAGACTTGTATTGAAAGGTTTTCAGAGAAAATCTGTTTGGCATAGTTTGTAAATCAAATGCAGTAATTCACATGTTTTCATACCTCTAGATATGGTACAATTTAACAAACATAATTTTTACAATGTCTTCATTAGTTACTACTTACCTTGTTACTCATGAAAAGAGACATACTAACACAATAAAAAGAAAGAAAGAGGAAAGGTAAAAAAATCAAGCTTCCCTTTTTGTTGTGAGAACCTGGTCTCTTACAGAACTGCCTGAACATCTGGGGCTCTCCCCACAGGAAAAACTCTGGCTTAGTGCTTATAAAGTGACATTGGTCCCATGACTCTAGGAGGTAGAATTCTTACCCTTTCTTCTAAAAGAGGGCTCCCTCTACTTTAAGCATAGTGGATACCAAGTACTAAAACAAATTAGCATTAGATTTAGGGGCCTGAAATATTTTTTCCTTCCCTCCCACTAAAAAGGCCCCTCTCCTCTGGGGGCTCTTGAATATTAGGAAGGTTTAATATTGATCAATTTAAAAAGAAAAAAAAAATCAAAGTTTTCATCTCAAGAAGAGAAACAATCCCTGAAGAGTTTCCCAGGCTACTTGAAGATCTTCCCACAGGGAATAGGAACTTGGGGGTTGACTGAAACTCCCACTCTTAACTTTCCTGGGCAAAAAATTCTTCTATGGTTCCCTCAGTGCATAAGGCCTTAAAGACAATGTTCCAGACAGATTTTGTTGGTGTCTGTCTTCACAGAGCACATCAAAATTTCCTCAAGGGATACTCTTATCATATCCTTCAGAATTTTGGTAAATGTCCTCTGGTAAATTTTCCTTCAATGCATCCCAGTCACTTCAAGGGTTCTCCTAAAGGAATTCCAAACTCATTCAAAAGCAAAACAAGTAAGCTCAAAGGCCAAAGAAAACAAGAGATCAAATAAGCCCAGAATGAGGGTGAGGCTCCCAGTGAAGTGGATTATGCATTTAAAATTGATTACTCTGGGATTTATAGGCCAATATACAAACCTTTCCCAATGACCTACAGTACAAAAGGATCTCCAGTAAACTTACTGAAATCATGTCACAAATAAAGCAAGCATTCTAGATCTGCAAAGTAATAATAATAATAATAAAAAGAACATTTATTACTTATCATGGTATGCTCCAGGCAAACTGCTGGCATCAGTATTTTATAGTTTTCATGTTAGCCTCGATATCAATACTTATGTAAGATTCAATAATAAAGCAAGTATCAGTGCTTAAATATTCAACAAATCAACAAATGCAAAAATAATTTTAAAAACCAATACCCTGATCTGAAGTTTAAGGAAGCCTTTGAGAAAAACTAGTATATAATTATAGTTTAAAATAATAAAGTGAATTAAAAAATTACTATTTCCACCTAACAGAGCTAATATATCTACTAATGAAAGTCCCAGATGGAAAATCTCCTAGGGAATCCCCACAAATATGAATTTTATCCTATATCATATCCCATTTTTAACCTGTATAAACTCTGGGGTATCTTTATCCAAACTCCCATGACAGACAAATTGGATTCCCAGAACCAGGATAGTTATATCTCTCCCTCAGGGATTTAGAGATAACTTTGAGGAAAGAGATGTGATTTTCAATGTCCTTGTCTTAAGGCTTCTCAGATGGGTTTCCTCCAAGATTATTTTGGGAATCATTGAAAATCAAATTAGTCAGCTAGCTTCAAGTAACTTTAGAAGGGGGAATTTACAAGTTGGTTCATTTAGAACAATTGGTACAAAACATCCTCTCCAAAAGTCTGTGACACATTCTCCTACCAGTCCATACAGATTCCAGGGAAAAGTGGATTCAAACTTAGCATACGTGGCCAAGGGTGTGTATGTGGTAAGAATTTGTCTCTTCTACATGGTGGAAATGCTTTCCTCATGTTTGTGGCAAGTTCCCTATAAGAATAGTGCATCAGTGTCTAGTTTGCCTTTGGCTCTTCATATAGACATTTCTGGAAGGCTGATCTGGGAATGCTGCTTCAGACATTAATAAGAATATGAGAAGTTCAACATTCTGCAGAAGCTAGAAGATCATTTTCTAGTCAAAGAGGAAGGGGAAGAAGGGGAGGAGACCAAGTCAAAGCCAAAAATGAATGTTCTCCTTTCATGCAAGACCTGGAGAGTATAACAAAAGCCAATTGGAACAGAATTTTCTTCTGGATCATTTCACTGCATCAAATGACTTTCAAAGACTTTTTGTACTTTGAGGTTTTTTTTTGATTGCTTACAGAGGAAGCACTTAGAGGATGACACAAGGAAGCATATGCTACAGCACCTTGCACAGAATAGGTAGACGCTCAATAAGTATTCAATAAATGAAGTATTAAAACATATTATATGGACTATGTGGGACAAGAGATTAGAGAATGAATAAATTAGAATGGACTATTTGTGGGGAAGACAGGCTTGAGTTGAAACTGGAAGAATTGGTGGGATTTTGGCAGGCAGAGAAAAAGAAAAAGTATTCCAGGAAGTGGGCAGGAACAGCATGAGCAAAAACATAAAGGTAAGAGTTTAGCATAGTATGGTCATAAAGCAGTGAGGTTTTTTTAGAAACTTATCAGAGTAAAAAAAAAATGAGTGTTAAGGAGAGCATGAAACAAGATTGAAAAAAGTTGAACAAGTGATGGAGGTGCTTGGATACCAGGCAGAGAAGTTTAGATGATATAATGAATAATAGTGAGCCCTTAAATATTCTTCAGTCAATCAGTGAATCAATACTTATTAAGTGTCTACTATGTGCCAAGTACTGAGAATACAAAAAGAGGCAAATGACAGTCTAACCTCAGGGAACTTACACTTTAATGGGGGAGACAATGCAAGTAAATATATACAAAGCAATTTATATACAAGATATGTACAAAATAATTAACAGAGAGAAGACACTGGAATTAATCAGGATTGGGAGAAGCTTCCAGAAAAAGCTGGATTTAGCTTATACTTAAAGGAAGTTTGGGAGGTCAGGATGTGGAGATATAGAGAATAGGGAGAACAGTCCAGGGATGGGAGTCAGGGAAAATGGAGGGTCTTCATGGAATACCCCAAAGACCCACTTTAGAGGGCTGGGTTGCTGCATGAAAGAATAGATGTCATAAGACCAGAAGACTAGAAAGGTAGGAAAAGGCTAAGTTATGGGGGTTTAACTTTCAAACAAAAGATTTTAAAAAATTGATTCTGGAGGTGATTGGGAGCCACTAAAGTTCATTGAGTAGGGAAAAGCGATGTGATTGGACCTGCACTTTAGGACAATCACTTTAGTAGGTGAATGGAGGATGGATTGGAATGGGGAGGCTCTTGAGGTAGGCAGCTATTGCAATAATCAAGGAATGAGGCAATGAGAGCCTGCACTAGAGAGGTATCAGAGGAAAAGAGCCAGATTGGTAAGAGACTGGAAAGGTGAAATCCAGAAGTTTTGGAGAGAGTTGATGGTGGTGAAAGAGTAAAGAATCCAGGATGATCTCCAGGCTGAGTAAGGCTCAAAGCCTATGCGGAGCCACAATATTTAAAATATTAGGGTGCATTGTTTTCCTCATGTAGAGCCAGTTCCCTAACATGGAATAGTGTACATTGAAACCAATAGGTTTATCTTGCTGTCCCTTCTGGTTCCTTCCCTTTCCTCCTACCTTCCTCTTAAGCAGACATGGGTTAGATCAGCTAATGACAACTCACATTTATATGGCATTTCAGTGTTTATAGGGTACAAGAAACTGAGGCTCAGTGTTGTTATTGTTAAGTAATATGCTTGTGATCCCACAGTAAATCAGAGTATAATCGATAATGTTTATGCTCTGCTTAGCAGCATCCAGATGGCTCTGGAGGGGAGAGACTGGTGACTTTGCATAACCCTCCCTCACTTAAATCTGACTCACTTGCAACTGATGGCATCCCACCTCCCTGATGTTATGGTCCTCCTTCAGAATGAAAACCAGACAACAACAACAATAACAAAAACAGCCAAAGTATAGATGCAGTCTTGTCTTTTGGTTCCAAGTTCAGCATTCTTCCTCTATACTATGTATCCTCTTAGGACCTTCCCAGATTTAACATTCTAAAGTTCTTTGAAATGCTAAGTGGGCCAGTCAAGCCAACTCAAGAAATACTTGGAGGATGTTTGCTAACTACATTATCCTTATACTAGAGGGCTTAAACCGACCTTGTGTTTGGGGATATTGTTGAAAATCTAGGTGCATAGAAATTGGACCAGCTGACTTCCAAGAATTAGTATGTTGGCTGAGGGCCTTGTGAGCCAGAGTGGTAGTCTTGCATCTCTGCGGAGAGACCCCCACCAAAACCAAAGTCTCCTCTGTGCAGGGAAAGTTGCCTGACAAACTTGGGAATCATTGCCAGTTCTAGCATTCAGAAAACAAAGTAAGTCCAAAGCTTTGGCCTTAAAATGGGAGTAACGGACTTTTCTGTTTTCTCCTTACTCTGATCAAAGAATTCACGTTTGCTAGTTCTTGCGAAAGCTGAGGATCCACCTTTCCATTCTGTGACTTCAGAGAATGATCAGAGATTTCATTTTTGTAAAGTGTTGACAGAGATTTCATTGTTAAAAGCTAACTTTGTCTCCTTCTTTCTTTGTGTTGGATTTGAGATAATGGAGCTTGGGCCTTGTCAAATGAGGTTCACACTCATAGAGTAGATGTAAATCAAATTTCCTATTGCCACCAAATATACTTGGAGTCCAGGCCTTTGGGTGTTCTGTAAAGGGAATTTAAGTGGAAGGAGATCTGAGATCCAAGATAGAGAATGACATAATCTCAGACAGTGATCCAAGAGGACAGAACTTTAGATAGAAATGAGGAGAGATAAACCAAAGAAACCATTGTTTTCCATTTTTCCTTTTCCTTCTTAGTCCTTATTTGTATTGTAGAGGCTAAGACTGAAGTCTCTTTCAGCACCTCCCAAGATAAGTGCACAGATTCAGCTATAAGATTAGGATTCACTTTTGTTGTGCCATCTCAGTTTTTTTTCCATCAGATCCTCTCATCACTCCCACCACCTGCTTCTCTTCTTCCCTAACCCTGAAATCCAATGTGCATATACTCTCTTATCTTTGTTGACTGTCATTTGATCCTCTTTCAGCTAAGGCTGTGGATATTTGCCCTAGACATCAGTTTAAACTGAAAGGGACCTTGGAGGCCATCCTGGCTAACACCCCTAGCCCCTCATTGCACAGATAAGGAAGTTGAAATCAATAGAAATTAAGCAATTTGTCCAGGCAGAAAGATCACCTGGGCAGTAAGCAGTGCAGACAGGATTTGCAGCCAAGTTCTTGACTCTAGAACGAGTGCTCTTTTACTGGAGGAAGCTGTGTCATTGCTTTGGGGATTGGGTTATTAGTGGGCTTTTGGAATGCTGTAGATATCCACATTTGTCTTCTTCTGAGCTCTTTGAGGATCATACATCTTCAAAGTTAGAAGGGACCTTGGAAGCATTGAATAGCTTGGTCTGGTTTATTGTGTCAGTGACAAAACTCAAGCTTCCAGATTCTCAGCCTTGTATTCTTTTTCACTATTGACACAAAATTTTCTTTCTCATGGGAGACTTTTCATGTGGTGCCTTGAGTGCCATTTTGTCTGTGCATTCATTGTCTCTCCAAATAATTAGTGAGGTTCATAGGATTGGAGAACTAGCCCTGGGAGGGATGTCAGAGGCCATCTTCGTAGATGAGAAACTGAGGGAAATTCAGTGACCAGCCCCAAGTCATGGACAGTAAGGTGGATTTGAATCCAGGTCCTCTGAATTCACTTTACCACTTTACTTCTCCAAATAGATGGTTTGTAAGGTTCTACAATTCCAAACTTTTTGAAGGCAAGGATTGTTTGAAGGTTGTTGTTGTTTTTGACTTGCCCCTATCACTTAGCACAATAATTGCTAGGAAGGAGAGACATTGGTCTGTGTTTGATTTTTCCAGGCATTTAAGACCCAGAGATGCACATTTGCTTCTCAAGTGAAGGCTATCAGGGAATTACACTACAGTGAGTCTTGAAACTAGTACCTCAAGCAATCAAGTCTCTTTGAGCAGCTCTGGAATCCAACTGTCATTGCTGAACAAGTGTGAAGCCATGATAATAGGCCTAATAAATTCCTCCTGTAGTTTCAAGAGGATGTGGTACTTTTCACTTCCTGTCCCAAACTGTTGTCTATTGTTGCACCATTCAACAGCTGCTTTATACCAAGACATGGCTGCTTTCCAGTGGTGGGTGAAATAGTTCCTAATTTTGGTCTAGTAAAGTTGCAGGGTCATTTGCTTTAGATTTAGAACAAGAAAGGAGACTTACAGGTCATGCATTCTAGTCCCTTCACTTTACGGATTAGGAAACTGAGGTCCAAGGAAGTTAAGTCACTATTCCCGCATCTCACAGGCAGAAACGGGGTTTGATCTAAGATCTTTTAACATCAAATCCAGGGCCTATTCTAATGAACCATGATATCTCCCAAATAAAGCTATATATTGCAGAATATTTTGGAACTTGTAAGAATTAAGATTTGGAACTAGAAAGGTCATCTAAAGCATTTATTAAGTACCCATTATGTGCCAGGCACTGTGCTAAACACTTTACAAATTTCTTCTCATTTGATCTTCACAACAATCTTGGGAAGTGGGTGCTTTTATTATCTCCATTTTACAGTTCAGAAAATGGAGAGTTCAGGGTTACAGAGCTAGTAAGTACTGGAGATGAAATTTGATTTCAGGTCTCTCTGACTCTAGGCCCAGTGGTCTTATCTATTGTGCCATTTAGAGTAACACTTGAATTTTCAGATGTGAAAACTGCATTCTGGGAAGAATAAATGATTTTGCCCCAAATTTTATTGTTAGAAAGTATCAAGACTGAAACTGCATAAAATTCAATATTCTTTTCATTCTAGCATTTGCCTTTCTTATTAGCTTTTTTCATAGTGGGGATCAGGGCAGCTAGGTGGCACAGTGGATAGTGAGCAAGTCACTTAACCCTGTTTGTCTCAGTTTCCTTCTCTGTAAAATGAGCTGTAGAAGCAAATTGCAAATCTCTTTAGTATCTTTGCCAAGAAAACCTTGAACAGGATCAGAAGGAGTTGAACATGACTAAAAAACTGCTGAACAATAAGATAGTGGGGATGATTGAATTAGAGTTAAAACACACATACATTTTAATTATACACACACAGAATTACACACATATACATTTGTAGTGTGGGTGTGCTTGTGTATATGAGAAAGATAAAAAGAAAGAGAGAGAGAAAGAGAGAAAGATAGAGATAGAAAGAGAGAGACAGAGAGAGGCAGAGAATCTATGCAGACATGCTCACATAAAATGGCCAGTGCCATACTTGTGTTCTTTCATTTGTGAAACTGTGATTCTGGAGGAGATAAAAAGAAGATTTAGATCTTCATTATTTTTCATATAGTTTTCATCTTAGGACATTGAAGACACTAAGAAGGATGCCATGGGCCATCTTTAATTATTAGGCTTTTGTCTAAGAGACACTTTCTAGATAAGCTCTAAGTAATGTGAAAACTGAGTTACAAAAATACAGAGAAATTTCCTTTCTGTGACTCATTGAGCAGGATGAAAATTTACTGGAAAAGGGAGATATATAATCTAGATTACTTTTAACAGGGTAGAAATTTAAAACAACAACAACAAAACAAACCCAACAACTTGGAAGTCAAAAGTCAAACAAGTTATTTGCCAAATGTAGTGCATTGAAAGTAATTGAAATGTTAAAAAAGTCTTTTTGGTTATTTCAAAATTAGGTTTTGGGAAAATCCTTATGGCTCCAACCATGCTTTCAGGGATGATTGGCAGAGGGACAAACCCCAGAGCTTAACTTTAAACACTGCCCGAAATTAGACAACACTTTCACACTTTTATGTTAAAATATTATCCCCAGTCCTATCCTGAATTCAGATAATAGAACTATATGGTAGGCAGTAGAATCTATGAAGTCCTGTAGGACTTCAATCCCAAGAAAAGATGACCCTGACTTGGGACAGTTTTTCTAAAAAATGATTAGAGGGCAGGGACTGAGGAGGAGAAGCTTACTTATATGGATCGATGATGGCTATGGTTGTGTGGTTGATTCTAAAAACCTCAACTCTGGACCCTGAAGGGCAGTTACTCCAGAGAAATTCATGGCATCTCCAAGTCTTTCTTTCTGGGATCCCCGATCAATTTTAATTCATGAGAAACAAGTTTTTGTTCTATTAAAATAGTTGCTGACTCCTCCCTCCCTTCCTTTTTTTGTTTTGAATTTAAAAAAAAATCTCTAATAGGAAGAATGTTGTTTCTAGCTATAGAATAAAGGATGTTGTTATATTGCCTTCTGTTACATCATACTCTGCATATGTGAATTGTTACATTCTACAAAGCAAGTGAGGTAATTTCATAGAATTTCTAGGCCCTGAGATAGCCTCTATATCCCTACCCCAATAAACCCCAGACAGAGAAGAGTGTCTCCTGCTCAGAAGACTAGCTTTCCCAGCAAAACCACACATAATATAAATATTTGGATAGAAATGAGTTGAATTTCCAGAAACGTTGGTGTGTGAAAAATACAAAAAACAACAACAAAAAATGAAACATTGCTGACTATGTTTAAAGATAAATTATGCAGTCCCCTTCCCAAACACCCAGTGTACATTATATCTTCAAAAGGCAAAGAGAAATATTCTGATAATAATAACTGATGTTGGTATAATGACTTTTAAGTTGGCAAAGTACTTTGGATGCATTATTTCTTTTAAACTTTGTGACAACTTTGTGAGATAAATTCCAAAGTCTTATCCCCATTTTTATAGGCAATCAGTCAGTTTATTAAGTACCTATAATGTGTCAGGCATGTTTCTAATCATTTGTTTTTGTTCTAAAAACTTGTCCTGAATTTAACTCTATTATCTTTTCCCCTAAAAGACTCCCTTACTTCTGATCTTTATTATTTTCAAGGTCACCATCATCCTTCCATTTACTCAAGCTTAAACCTAGGTGTCTTCCTTAGCTGTTTACTCTGCATTCCCTCCCCTGCATCTAATCTATTGCCAAGGTCTGCCATTTTACTTCTCTCATACTATCTCCCTTCTCTCTCCAGATATAGCCACCATCCTGGTGTAGGCTCTAATTTCCTCAAAACTGGACTATTATAATAGCTTGCTGGTTGGGTCCCACCCCCCGCCGCAAGTCTCTCCTCACTTCAGTTTATTCTCCATTTTTTCAGTCAAGGCAATCTTCCTAAAACACCTAACTAATGTTACCCTTTTTGCCTCCTCCCTCTTCCCACCCCCATTCAATAAACTGCAATGACTTTCTTACCAGCAGAATAAAATATAAAATACTGTTTGGCTTTCAGAGTCCTTTATAACCTTTATAAATCTTTATAACCTATCTCTCAACTTTACAATTTTCTTTTATCTTATACACATACACCTTACATTCTGTGATTCAAGGACGCTGGCTTCCTTGTTGTATCTCACATAAGATATTCAGTCTCCTCATTTCAGGTGTTTTCATTGGTTATCTCCAATGCCTGGAATGCTTTCCCAATTCATACCTCCTGGATTGACAGATTTCATTTTAATCCTAGCTAAAATCCTACTTTCTATAGGAAGACTTTTCCAATCCTTTGGAATTCCAGTGCATTCCCTCTGTTAATTATTTCCATTTTATCAATCAATCAGTAAACATTTATTAAGCACCCACTATAGGCCAGGCACTGTGTTAAGCACTGAGGATATGAATAGAGGCAAAAGAAAGTTTCTGCTTCAAAAATGTTATGACTAGTAAAGGAGGCACACTATATATATATATGCATATATATAAAGGAAATCTTTCATAAAAGACATTCGCAGAAACACATATATAAATGCATGTATGGCTATCTCTTTCTCTTGTGTGTGTATATGTGTATGAATGCGTGTGTGTGTGTGTGTATATGAATGATAAATTTGAAATAATTAACAGAGGAAAAGCACTAAATGTAAGAGGGATTGAGGAAGACTTCTTGTAGAAGGTAGGATTTTATTTTGTACTTTAAGAATGTCAAGACAGAGCAGTAGCTGGTGCAGAAAAGGAAGAGAACTCTAGATAAAGGGCAAGCTAGATATTTCAATATAATTAGCTTCTTCAGCATTTAATAAATTTAAAAACATAATTCTGATTCTATTTAAAATAACTATAGACAATATAAAATACTTGGGAGCCTACCTGCCAAGATAAATCCAGGAACTATATGAATACAACTATAAAACACTTTCCACACAAATAAAGTCAACTCTAAATAATTGGAAAAATATTAATGGCTCAGGGGTAGGCTGAACCAATATAATAAAAATGACAATTCTACCTAAATTAATCTATTTATTCAGTGCTATACCATTCACAACTATCAAAAAGTTATTTTATAGGGCTAGAAAAAAGATAATAGCAAAATTCATCTGGAAGAACAAAAGCTCAAGGATATCAAGTAAATCATAAAAAAAAAATGTGGGGGCAGCTAGGTGGTGCAGTGGATAGAGCACTTGCCTTGAAGTCAGGAGCATCTGAGTTCAAATATGGCTGGCCTCAGACACTTAACACTTCTTAGCTGTGTGATCCTGGGCAAGTCACATAATCCCAATTGCCTCAGAACAAAAGAAAGAAAGAAAAAAGAATATAATAGTTTATCTGTTAGATTTTTGGATAAGGGAAGCATTTAAGACCAAAGAAGATACAGGAGCATTATAAAATATTAAATAGATAATTTTTATTATGTAAAATTAATTTTTTTTTTGCAACAACAAAACTAAAATAACCAAAATTATAAAGAAAGCAAAAAACTAGGGAAAATTTTGTAACAGGTATTTCTGATAAAGGCCTCATTTCTCAAATATAGAGAATGGAGTCAAATTTATACAAATATTTCAAGTCATTCCCAATTGATATCAAAGTTGTTTCTAGTTACATAAAAAATGCTCTAAATCATTATTGATTAAGAAATGTAAACTAAACTGAGGTACCACTTCATACCTATCAAATTAACTAATATGACCAAAAAAAACCAAAAAAGGACAATGTTGGATGTTGGAAGGAATGTGGGAAAACTGGGACACTAATGCATGCTTTGTTGGTAGAGATGTGAGCTGATCCAACCATTCTGGAAAGCAATTTGGAACTATGCTCAAAGGGCTTTAAGACTGCATATCCTTTGATCCATCAAAACTACTGCTGGGTCTATATCTGAAACAAATCCCTATAAAAGGGGAAAAGACCTATCCGTACAAAAATATTTATAGCAGCTCTTTTTGTAGTATCTAAGAATTGTACATTGAAGGAATGCACATTAATTGGGTAATGACAAAGAAGCTATGGTATATGATTGTAATGGAATCATAGTGTTCTACAAGAAAGAACAAACAAAATGATTTCAGAAAAATCTGGAAAGACTTACACAAACTGATACATGATTAAAAAAACAGAACCAGAGAAAATTGTATACAATAACAACAATATTTTTTGATGAAGAATTGTGAATGTCTTGGTTATTCTCAGCAATATAATGATCCAAGACAATCCTAAAGGACTAATGATGTATAATATACAGAAAGGTAAGATAGAGTCAGATTGTGAAGAGCTCTAAAGAGTAAACAGAATTCAAATTTTGATCCTAGTGATAAGAGGGAGCTACTATAATTTATTAAATAGAGAATGATAGTCAGATACAAGTTTCAAGCAAATCACTTTGGCACATTGAGAGAAGATGGATTGGAGTAGAGAAATTTGAAGCAGGGAGGCTAGAACTAAGAGGCTTTTGTAACAAATTTGAGTCCCCAAAGGAGGGTATTGTTTGGAAAAAGAAGGGGACATACCTAAGAGATATGGTGATAGGAGAAGGAAAAATTGGCAAATGACCATATAGGTGGGGATGAGAGAGTGAGGGGTTGAAGATGTTGCTGATGGGACTGAGAATTAGAGAGCATTCCTTCATTTGACCATATTCCTGCAGCTGGCTAGTAGAATTTGAATGTATGTCTTTCTGATTTTGCTGTCCTACCTATCCACTAGACAGATGTCCTATACTCAGCCCCATTGGAGTCCCATGTAACCCACACCACCTAATGCGAGTCAAATCAGATTAAAATGTAATTGGGTGGCACAGTGGATACTCACCTTCCTCATTTCAAACCCAGTCTCAGACACTCACTAGCTGTGTGACCCTAGGCACGTCAGTTAACTCTTGTGGCTGCAGTTTGCTCATCTGTAAAAATGAGATTGAAAAGGAAATGGGCAAACTATTCTGGTATCTTTGTCAAGAAAACCCCATATGAGGTCACCAAAATGACTAAATGACAACAAACAAAAATACAGCAAAACATAGACAATATTACATTTTAAAACAAAGCCAATATGCTGTTCAGAGGGATCCTATGTATGAATTAACAACTGTTTCTATTTGACTTTGTTACCCTTGCACTATACTGTATACTTTTATAAAGATATACTTTCTTCTTTCCTCTTACTTGTGTATTTGTACGGATTTGTATAGGCTCAGTAATGTATCCATCAGAAGATTCCTAATAGGGAGATGGGACAGCCAGACATTGATATCATGAGCTTCACTGGCAGCTCTACAGTTAATATAGACAACTGCAGTTTCCATTATAAGCCAAGCTTTAAGACTATAAATTGTCCCAGATGTGCATGCACTTTGGTGTGTGAGGTTTTATTTTTATTTGATTTTGCTTTTTTAAACACAGGCTAGGCTTTAAATTGGTTGACTTGGTTTCTTTTTTTCCTTCCTTAGGTTTTATTTTGAGAGCATTCCATGTTTAAAACAGCAACACAGCTCTGTACGTGTCATCATCTTTTCAGTCACCAAAAGCATATGTTTTACCTCAGGCATTTTCTTATTCCCCCCACCAAAAAATAAAAACAAGGGGCTATGGGACCAGAGAAAGATTTGTTACTGTGCAGGGCTCTCCTATTATTAGTGTGTTCTGAATTGTTCAAGAGAGAGATGAGGTTAGAATTCCACAAATGCCTCATCTGTGCTTTCTCAAGGAACTGTGTGAGGTGGATCTCTTTCTCTGTCTATCTGTCAGTCTCTCTGTGTGTCTCTATTTCTGTCTCTCTCTCTCTCTCTCCTCCCTCCCTGTCTCTCTCTATCCCTATCTCTCTGCCTCTTTCTTTCCCAGTGTCTCTCTCTACCTCTCTACTTCTCCACCTCCTGCTTTTCTCTGCTTCTTTGTCTCTACCTCCCTCCTTTCTTCCCTCATTCTCTTTCTGTCTCTGCTTTTTTTCTTTCTCTACCTCTCTGTCTCTCCCTCCTCCTCCTCTTCCTCCCCTCCTCTTTTCCCCTTCCCCCATTCTCTTCCTCCTTCTCCTTGTTTTCCTCCTCCTTCCTTTTCTTCTCTCCTCTCTTTTTCTTCTCCCTCTTCTCTTCCTCCTCTTCCCTTTCCCCCTCTCCCTTCTCACTCTTTATCTGTCTGTTTCTTCCTCTTTGGTTCTCCCTGTCTCTTTCTATCTCTTTCTGTCTTTCTACCTTTCCATATCTGTGTTTCTCTCTCTACCTCCCTTTCTCTCTCTCTCTACCTGTCTCTACTGGTGTCACTTTCTGTCTGTGCCTCTCAACCTCTGTTTTTTTCCATCACTGACTCTGTCTCTGTCTCTCTGTCTCTATATTCTCTACTTTTCTATTTCTTCCTCTCTCTCTCTACTTCCTATCTCTTTGCCGCTATGTGTCTGTGTCTACCTCCTCTCCTCCCTGCCTCTCCCCTTCACTCCCCAGTAGAGTGGAAAAACTACTGAACTTGGTTTAGTGTTGACTTTGAAACTTATTAGCTGTGTGACAACAGACAAGTCACTTGACCTTTCTGAATCTGTTTCTTCAGCTTTAAAAGCAAACTAATAATCTTTATACTGCCTACCTCACAGGATTGTTTTGAGGGAATTGCTTTGCCAACTGTGAAGAGCTCTAGAAATGTAAGGTATCATTAGCATTCATCTCATTCTAGTATCTCCAGATGGTGGTTTTGAGAGTGGTGTTCTTCACCTGTCAAGTTCATCTTTCTCATTCTGTTTCTTTCCTTTCTTCCTCCCCACAGCTAAGTTCACCTGTAGGTATTCCAGTTTCCAAAATCTGGGGTTAAAATTTGTCCAGCTGGGCATTCTTAAGGTCACTTACAAATTTTGTTATAGTGTTGCTCCTCCCCTCTTTTTTTCCTCTGGCTCTGTGATCCTTCGTCTTCTCTCTTTCTATCTCTGGATACTGTTCTCATGTCTTCAGTTTAATTCAACAAACATTTAATAAGCTTCTATTGTAGGCAAGGCATTGTACTAAGTGCTGTGCAGAAAAACACAGAGCCAGAGACACAGAGGGAGATAGAGGCAGTGAAGGGGGGGGAATAGAAGGAGAACAACAGTGACAGAGAAAGACAGACAGAAAAAGGCATTGAAAGACAAAGAGATGGGGAGGAAAGGAAGGAGGAAGGAGGAAAGAGAGAGAGAAATAGAGCAAAAGAAAATGTGTATGTGAGAGAGACAGAGATGTAAGAGAGAGAGAGAGAGAAAGAGACAAACACATATAGTTAGAGAGACAGAGGCAGAGAGAGGAAAATGAAATAGATTCTGCCCTCAAGAAATTTGTATTCTGTATGGTACAAGAAGAGAAATATAGTTTATACATATAGATAAAGAAATCCAAAGCAATTTGAGGAGAGGAAGAATATTAATAATAACCAGAGAGAAAGGAGGCATCTTTTCTCTGGATTTTTAAAAATTCCCTTTCCAGACTTTCAAACATTTGTTTTAGTCTTTATAAGGACTTTTACTATTCTTTCTGAATAGTCTGCCTTGGCTATTGTCACATTCATATCCCTTTAATCATTTTGCTCAATTACTTGCTTCAGGATTCATAAATTAGAAATATTTTAGAGTCAAACTTTCTTAGTGAATAAATGACAAATGTTTTAAAGTTAAATTGATTGATCAGTTGAATGGCTGAATGATTGTCTCTTCTTAGTTCCATGTAAATGCCTCAATTGAAATGATGAGTCAAGAATAGAGAGGCTACTTTTGATGTTGCAAATTTATATCATAAATGACTAGAGCAAGTGATTGGGTTGTTAGCCATATAGGATCTCATAAGATGTAAACTTCTAGAGCTTCCAGATAAGAAGTCATCAGATCCAAACTTGTGTCTTGAGGGAGGAGGACATTTAAGCTCTTCCTGGTTTATAAAAATCTTTCTTGTTGAAAGGACAAATATTCTCCTAATCCCACTCAAGATTAAAAACAAGGTGTCATCCTTGACTCATTACTCTCTTTCAACCCCATGTCCAATATGTCAAGTAATGATTTTGCCTCTGAAATATTTCTTGCATATATTGCCTTCTCTCCTCTGATACTGCCATCATCCTGATCATCTCATTCCTGAACTATCACCATAGCCTGCTGGTTGATTTATCTGCTACACGTCTCTTCTTATTCCAACCATCAAATTAGGCAATATTTGTAAACACTCCAGCTCTTGGAATATATTAGGTACTTAGTAAATGCCTGTTTTCTT
Organism: Antechinus flavipes; assembly: GCF_016432865.1. Taxonomy (NCBI): domain Eukaryota; kingdom Metazoa; phylum Chordata; class Mammalia; order Dasyuromorphia; family Dasyuridae; genus Antechinus; species Antechinus flavipes. The sequence continues at coordinate 549,045,406 of NC_067398.1, forward strand.
CTTTTTTGCTCCCATTATTTACTCATTTGTCAAACAGATCTTCCTAAAATTGAGATCTGACTACATCATTTTTCTATATCAGTCCTTTTAAACATAATATAACATCCTTTTAAACATAACCATCTCTGGGAAATCTCAAAGGCCTGGAACTCTCTCCCTGCTTATCTCTCCCTCCTTGACTTCCCTGACTTCCTTCAAGTCTGAGCTAGTCTTTCCATTCTCAAGAAGCCTTTCCTAGTCTTCCTTAATCTTAGTTCCTTTCCTCTGCTGATGATATTCATGTTACCCTATACATAGCTGCTTATATGAAGTCTCCCTCTGCATTTGATTTTAGAAGAGACACCGTTCTTTGCTTTTCTTTGTATAGCACAGTGCATGGTACATAGTAGGTACTTAAGAGTGATTATTGACTGACTGTTGTCATGCTCTTTCCAGTATCATTGGTAATAATATTGTTTTGATTTTTGTTCCCAGAGTTTCTCTACTGATTAGGTTCTGGTATCCTGACAGATGACTGAATTTGATGAATAGCCTGGGTATCTCAGATGAGCTAACTACAGCAAATTGGTCTATGATCTAGGTAGCTCTGAGGTAAATCCCAAAGCTGAGTAGATTAACAGGAAGAAGGGAGGGAGAATGGTGAGATAAAAGTAAGGAGGTTTTGAGGGGAGGATCATTAAAAAAATGGCTCAGAAATGTTTACAATAGCAGGTGCATGGTAAGGTGTTCATGTTAGCTGTGCCTAGTGTCCTAGGGAGGATTGAAAAGAATACAATAGATACAAATATAATAAATACAAAAATAAAGACAATAAATACAAATACAAAATTGGAGGATTTAGTACCAGCTAAGTAGCATAGTGAATTGAATGTCAACCCTGTCATCAGGAGGATCTGAGTTTAAATCTGGCCTCAGACACTTACTAGCTGTGTGACCTCGAGTAAATCACAACCTCATTTGCCTCAGTTTCCTCATCTGAACAATGAGCTGGAGAAGGAAATAGCAAACCACTCCAATATCTTTGCCAAGAGAACCCCAAATAGAGTCACTAAGTTAGATATGACTACTTGACTAAATAACAAAAATACACTTAATACTGTCCTGATTATCCAGGGGACATAAAAATAGAAGATATAGTTTTTCTTCTCAAAGAGTTTATGATTTGGTTAAAGATAAATTTCATATTCATGGAAAATACAGGAAACAATGCAATATAATTGTCAGCTTGTGTTATACCAACAGAAGTTCCATAAACTGTTCAGAGAAGAAATCATTTTGTGGACCTTGTGAAGGAGGTAAGGGCTGAGTTTGACCTTGAAGAAAATACAGAATTTTGGATTGGTTTATCAAAATCATAACATTAGGTAGAGAAGTAGAAGAATGATATATATGGTGTATTGTGAAACACATAGCCCAGATGAAAGACAGTTAAGTCACACTTAGATTCTGATCAGACGTCTATGATATAACTGTATTAGCTTTCTCCTGTAGAAGAAATTTTAAATAAGGACACATGTGGAGTCCCTAAGATATGAATACATAAAGCCTGACTTGCCATGCATACTGTCTTTCCCCATAAATATTTTGTGCTTTGTGTCCAAATGGGACTACAGGAGTCCAAAAGAGACACTTCCCCAGGGGAAAATTGGAAGAGCATGTACTGAGGAGGGGAATGAGACAAGAACAACCATAGTTCAACCTAATTTAGGATTGGCTGGCTTTGGAGCATGCATTTCTGATGTATTGCTGAATTAAAGTAAATTAGGGATGCGTGTGTGTGTGTGTGTGTGTGTGTTTCATATTTGTATTAAAGCAGCACATGGTATTTTACTAAGGTTCAGACTTCAGAGGGAAGAATGATTGATCACCTCAATTACCTTGGCCAAGGTTGAACATGGTACTTTAGGATTCCTAGCACAGTGCCTAGCACATAGTAGGTGGCTAATGCTTATTGACCTGTTTTCTTCACTGAATTAGTCCCTTGTCAACCCCTTCTTTGGGAGAAGAAAACTGTATTTGGGAACTTTCAGGTTTGAAAGGTGATGTTATTTCTTGAAACTGAGTTTCTATGAACAATGGGGAACCACGGTAGGGATTTGAAGCAGGTAAGTGACATGATAAAAATGGTGCTTTATGAAGATTAATTTGGCAGCAGGATGTGGGACAGATTGGGGGGTGGAGAAACTAGGAACACTGAGGCCAGTTAGGAGTCAGTTACAGTGATCTGGAACAGAGAAAACTGGATTCTCAAACTAGACTTGGCATTTTTTCATTGGCAAAAGAGGCTTGTGAAAAATATCAATAAGAAATGTGATCCTTGCTGATTGTGGAAGTCTTAGCAGAAACTATAACATGTAGATCCTGAAGATCAGCTCTCTATGTTGTTAAATAAATGTCTGTTACGTGGTCCTCCTGCTCCAGTTGTCAGGTTTGCTAGGGAACTCAGAAATGAAAATTTTTTGGCAAACTCTTGTTGGCTTGATGTTACAAAGGGAATTATATTAAAAAAATGAATTCTGTAGCACTCATGGGATAATTTTATTTCTGGTTCTTAAACGTATTTCTCTTTCTTTGTTTTCCTCATGCTCCTGTAATTTTCATGAACTTAAGCCAGTTATTTTCTTTCACTACACTTAAATAAAAGGTTTTGAGTTGTTTCAGTCATGTTCAACTCCATTTGGGATTTTTTTAGGCAAAGATACTGGAATGCTTTGTCATTTCTTCTTCAGCTCATTTTACAGATAAGGAAACTGAGGTAAACAAGGTTAGGTGACTTGTGTAGGTCACACAACTAGTAAGTATCTGAAGTCAGATTTGAACTTATGAAAATGTGTTTTCCTGACTCTAATACTTCACCTGCAGTACCACTTAGCAAAAGGACTGTGTGATTTAGTGGATAGAGAGCTGCTTACAGAGTCAAGAATGCCTTAGATCTAATCCTGCCTTTGTCAAATAATGGGACCCTGGAAAAATCATTTAATCTCTCAAAGTCTCAGAGCAGTAGAAACTGCATTGGTAGAGTAACTTTTGTCACCAAATGTTCTTTATGCAAATGAAATCGGAAATCTAGACCCAAAAAGGGCATAAACTTGTGACTAATGTAATTTCCTTTTTTATTTTTATTTGTTACAGGTAGAACACAGGAATGCTGTGGAGAAAGTTGACCTGTATAATAAAGAATTGAGAGCATACTTAAAATGCTGCTAATACAATTCCTCATGTTGTAAAGGTTTTCAGGAGCATTGTGAGGTTGTATAATGACTTTGGAGATATGATGGAGCATGTACAGACTTTCTATAACTGGTTCTGGTCTTACTAACCATATGCCTCTTTGGGAATTGTGGAGCTAGAACTAGTGTGTTCTTGTGGGAGGTGGGTATATGTTATTCAAAAAAATCTTAATTGGTTTGTTTTTTTATAACTTGGTTTGACTTCTCTTTGGCTAACATTATCCCTGCTAGATGTTGTCTGATTAAAGACAGTACTTTAAGGGGAGAGGCTATGGGCTTCTTCCTGACTGAGAACAGCATATGGCCCCATGAATATGGACCTTGTTTCTTTGAGTCTGCATTTTTTTCTATTTTAGATGAAAGAAGTTGGAGATATGATCTTTGAGTTTTGAATGTTCAAGAGCTTGAGATGTCTAGGAAATTCAGGGGCTCAGGAGCTCAAGAATCTGGGAATCTGAGAAAATATGATAGGTTTTATAGCCGTGTCAGTATTGGTGCTCTGAGGGGCAAACTTCTAGTTTCAACCTAGTAGTAGCTGAGACAAGCCCCACCCCCCCATACCCCATGATCTTCAGGGAGGCAGCCCATCCACCTTTGGTATCTATCTTCATCCAACTGTCATCGTTGACTCCAAGAAGCTGTAGCATGTGCAATAGCCACACCTTGGTAAAACCTTCTTAGCAGGCAGGTTAAAATGGGTTGAAGGGAACCAACAGCCCTCAAACGCATCCGTGAGTTAGGGAGATGTCTACTCCCAACGTGATGACTCCTGGTGGAACATGAGGGTTAGAATAATTTGTTCCAGTGGCCATGGAGGTGGCTGAGGTGGGCAGTGTGTTGAGAGCTTGGTTAGACATTGAAAATGCTAAGGTCATTCACTGAGCCCTGGGTTACTGTCAGTCACCCTGACTTTTTGCTTTGTTACTGGACTTTGATGACTGGAGGAGAGAATGAGGCTGACTGTGCAATTCTGTCTCACTTAAATCCAATTCCCTCTCAAGTGGAAGACAGGATGAACAACGCAGCCGGGACAAGACTTATGAGGCAGTCTTGGATGTGAAGTTGGTAAGACCAATGTAGAAACTCCATTGATTCTGAACCTATTCTTCCCAGAGAATGAGAGAATGTGCCTCTGACACGTACAGAAAATGTTTATATTTCTGTTCTTGTTCTATCTTTGAAGTAAATATCTTTTTGGAAAAATGTAATTTAATTGGTTACATGGAACTGGGATGTTATTTAATAGTAGTTGGCAAAAATAAGGGAGATATACCTGGAATAGGTGTCTGAGCCAACAGCCTTAGAGAAGAGACACCTAAATGCTAAGGCTGGATCTTCAGAACCCCAGGGAGGAGATATATCAGCCTGGTTCTAGGATTGTGATCTCAAAGAGCACTCTCCGTGCAGGTTTCAACAAAGCATCAGACAAATCTCATGCTATCTATCCTTGGGGGGAAGATGGACAGATGTGGGCTTGATGATTGTACTGTTATATCCAGAGCTGACTGAATGACTGCACTCACAGCATGGTCATTAACGAATGGTCCAATGCCAAGTTGGAAGAAGATTTCTAGTGGAGCACCAGAGGGATCTGTCTTTGGCTGTGAGTTGTTTACTCTTTTTATTAGTGAGTGGGTTAAAGAATAGATGATGTGCATGTTAGATCTGCAGATGAAATAAAACTGGGCGAGGTAACTCTAACTCACATTGGAGGTCAGAGTAAAAATCCAAATGGATTTAAATACACTAGAAGTGGACTCTTATAAGAAAGAATTTAATAGTGATTCATGGAAAGTCTTCCCGTGGGTTAAAAAAATCAAGTATAAAAAAGAAGAAGTGTGAGCAGAGTGCAGGTTATATGCAGGTCAACAGTGTGTTATGACAGCCAGGAAAGGCAATGTGATCTTAGGTTATATTAAAAGAAGCTTAGTGTCCCTAACAAGGAAGTATTCATTGTGCCCCACTTTGGGTCAAATCACATTTATGGTTTTTACTTCTGGATGCTGCATTTTAGGAAAAATAGTGTTAAAGTAGGGATAATCCAGAGGAGGATAGTCTAGATGGTGAAGGGTTTTGAGATCATGCCATAAAATGATTGACTAAAAGTAACAGGGAGTTTAACCTGAAAAATAATAAGGGTCGATAAATATTTGAAAGGATATCATACAGAAGATGGACTAGATTTGTCCTACTTGCCCTCAAAAGGCAGAATTAAGAGTTGATGGAAGGAAGGGTATTTAGAGAAGCATATTTGGACTGAATAGAAGGAAAATATTTCCTAATAATAATAGCTATCCTATAGTTGAATAGTCTATCTCTGGATGTAATTGTTTCCTCTTCATTGACTGTATCTGAAGACTGAAAGATGGCTTATTTGGAATATGACTAAAGGGAGTCTTGGAAAAGAAGGGGAGGAACTACATGGCCCCTGATGTCTCTTCAATCTGAAATTCTTTCTGGGCAACTGTGGAACAGTGAGAATCAAGTTATCTGACCCATTTGAAGGAATTACTGCCTCTTACTGAGTTTTTTTTTTTTTTTGAAATTTTGTGGCATTTTGCCTAAATGGTGGCACCTAAAATGACCTCTGCCTGAATCCTCTGATTGCTAAAATCCAACAGGAACTGAAGCCAGCAAAGAATTGTACACTATAACAGAAGAGGAAATGTGAACGTGGGTGTGGTGGTAGTGAATTTGAAATGTAAAATTAGAACAATTAACAACATGGAAGCAGTAATATTGAGTTAGTCAAAAACAGGTGTATGAATGAATTTACATCTATTTTAGTCTGTCAGAGAAACTTCACTTGTTTTTAAAAATTTGTGCTGAAAAAAGTTTCTAGTGAGAGTTAGGACATGAGAGATCTGGAGACTCAGAGCAATGGAGGCAAAGTGTGTGTGTGTGTGTGTGTGTGTGTGTGTGTGGTGTGTGTGTGTTTACATATTTGGTCAAATCATTTAGAACTGAAAATTCAACATTTCTTTAAAATATAAATCCATGTTCATGATAAAATCTATTAGGGATAAATGAAAAGCTTTACAATTGGATTGAAGTAATTGATTTCAAAAGTATAAGAAGGGTGCAGTCTGGTTAGACAGTCTTTTATTTGAAAGAGGTTTGGGAGTTTTAGTGAGCTGCAAACCCAAGTGAGTTAACAGAGTGACATGTGCTTGTTGCTGTTGAATCACTTTCAGTTGTTTCCTGATTCTTTGTAACTCTATTTAGGGTTTTCTTGGCAGAGATACTGGAGTAATTTGCCATATTTTCTCTAGCTCATTTTGCAGCTGGGGAAACTGAGGCAAACAGGGTTAAGTGACTTGCCTAAAGTCCCGCAGCTGGTAAGTATCTAAGGCAAGATTTTGATTCCAGGTCCAACACTCCATCCATTTTACCATCTAGCTACCTTATGACATGGCTGGGATTTTGAGAGGTCTCACTACCAGGAATAAGAAGAAGATGGCCCCACTGTATTCTTCCCGGTTTAAATCACATCTACAATCCTGTATTCAGTTCTGGGCTCCATATTTCTGGAAGAATGTTGCTAAATTAGAGCATATCCAGAGAAGGCACCCTGAATGGTAAAGCATCTTTATGTGTGTCCTTTGAAAATCAGTTGTAGGAACTAAGAGTGTTAACCTAGAGTAGAGATGCTTCTGATGTCTTGAAAGGCTCTCTCATGAAAAAGGGATTAGATTTGATCTGTGGGGACCCACAGGAAAAAATTAGGAATAATGGGTATACATTACAAGAAACAAGTTTAGGTTAGAGGTTAGAAAAACTTTCCTAGTCATTAAAGTGGAATAGACTGTCTTTTGAGTTTGTGACTTCCTTTGCTTTGGGGGTCTCCAGGCAAGGACTGGATGACCAAACATTGGGTCTTTTGTAGAGAGGACTCTTATCCAGATATAAATTAGTCTTGTTGGCTTTGGAGATCCTTTTCAGTACTTAAAGGCACAATTCTCGGTATATAGTAAAGACTTAGTGCATGTTTGTAGATAGTTGATTTAAAATTCATCCTATAAATTCCTAGTGATGTGAAGGACTGAATCTGGTATCCCTATTCCATCTCTGTTTCATCTTACATAGTGGAGATTCTGGAGGAGGGGATTTGGAAAGCTTGCCATTTATTTTAGGAAATGGACCTTAAGCAATCTTTTGGAGCATCTTCAAGAACAGAATTCCATATGTTCTATCTTGTAGGTGGAAGTATAGTCACAATTCTTCTTGACTTGGGAATCTAGTAGAAGAGTTAAATGGCTGCCATCCCCCCCATATTATTATTATTATTTTTTATAGCTTTTTATTGTCAAAACATATGCATGGGTAATTTTTCAACACTGACCCTTGCAAAACTTGTGTTCCCAACTTTTCCCTTCCTTCCCTCCACTCTCTCCCCTAGATGGCAGGTAGTCCCATACATGTTAAACATGTTAAAATATGTGTTAAAATACAATATATGTATTCATATTTATATAGTTATCTTGTTGCACAAGAAAAAAATCGGATTTAGAAAGAAGGTAAAAATAACCTGGGAAGAAAAACAAAAATGCAAGCAAACAAAACAGAAAGAGTATACATGCTATGTTGTGGTTCATACTCATTTCCCAGTGTTCTTTCGTTGGGTGTAGCTGCTTCTGTTCATTACTAATCAGTTGGAACTGATTTGGATCCTCTCATTATTGAAGATAGCCACGTCCATCAGAATTGATCATCATATGGTATTGTTGTCGAAGTGTATAATGATCTCCTGGTCCTGCTCATTTCACTCAGCATCAGTTCATATAAGTCTCTGCAGGCCCTTCTGAAATCATCCTGCTGGTCGTTTCTTATAGAACAATAATATTCCATAACATTCATATACCACAATTTATTCAGTCATTCTCCAATTGATGGGCATCCATTCAATTTCCAGTTTCTAGCCATTATGAAAAGGGCTGAATGGCTGCCATTTTTAAAGACACAGTTGGTAGCCATATCTTTGCTCATTTTTGTGGTGGACAGTTCCTCTCAGTTCCCACAGAAGACATTCACAGGGGCAGAAGAACCTGGCTATCTGGCTTGGCTCATGGTGATCATCTGATCATCTAGCCAGCTCCCAACCCAACGAGTGTTGTGATACCTGGGTAGCAATAACACCTGGAGCAGAGGCAGTTAGAAATCCAGGCTTCTTTTAGAGCAAAGTTGCTTTTTTTTTTTTTTTTAAATCAATGACAAAAGCCACAAAGAGGAGGATGGCTTGGATCGTAAAAGCAAGCTTTCCTTTTCTAAATAGCTCTCCTTCCTCTTTGAAACTGGCTCATTCACATGCAGGATCATCACCAAGAGAGTGTTTAAATTTGGGTTTAACTGGTAAGGACTCTGTTCCAGTGTGACAGTAAATCAGTGGGAATGGTGGTGTGGCAGCTGAAACTTAATGGGATTACCCTGTATTGTGACCCCTGCTGAGTAAACAGACCAGGGAGAAGCTTTTGTATCCACTGACAAGGACACTCAAATTGTTCTGCACTCTGTCAGCCAAGAGGTTTCATATCATATTATGGCTTCTGTGTTGTAATAGTGAGCCTCAAAGTTCCTAATTCAGGGAGTACTGGCGGATCTTCTGTAAAACATTTGGGCATTTGCAGCACTCTTTCTTCTTCCTCCCTTTCTCTTCAACTTTTCTTTAGTGATAGAATTTAATTGTCCTCTCTCTTTTTTGGGATCAACAGCCCTACTGAGCCATATCCTATTCTTCACTAGTCATTTTGCCTCATGGTAGAACCTTCCTTTTCAAGACTTGCTATTTTTTCTACTAGAAAAGACTGGCATTTGTGCTCTTGGCATTTGCAAGAGGGCACAGGCCTTGGGCTATGTATGCACCAGGCAAAATTAATTTTTTTTGTTCCCCAAATCCTTCCCAAGAGGTTATTAACATAGCCCACATATCTTGAAAGGGAGAAAATGGTTGTAACTTGCTTTTTTTTTTTTAAGCACTTATTCAATCAAAACTAGCATACTTGGGAGTAGGCATTTTTGTGCCTAGGGGGAATACCACAAACTATGCCTGGGGCAAGAGATGTGGAACTATTTTACAAGATGAGTGAAATCAGAGATCCTGGTATATCAGTTTAAGACCATTTCCAAAGAGGCTGCCTAGGGTGTGAGGAGAAGACAGAGTAGGAGAAGGCCTTATCCCAGCGCATATATGGTATTTTATTTATTAATTTAAAATAAAATTATTTTTTCTGTTATCTTTTGTTTTTACATTATTTAGATATCTCCTGAGAATCCCCCTTCCTCCCCATTGTTTATTTAACATTGGACTGTTAGTGTTTATAGCAAAAAACAAATAAAAGAAAAGAGAAGAAAAACATAGGAAGATGAAGAAGAAAAATTCAGTATAAACATTCAATGTATTGAAAAAAAATCTATCTTTATATGAAATGCTCCATGCTTGGGATTGCTGAAAAAAAGTGGGGGGAGATGTCTCCTATTGACTCTTCTTTGGAGCCAAGCTTTGTAATTTGGCATCATCCGTTTTTTTTGTTTTTTTTTTATCATCTCATTTTTGATGTTAAGTGCTTTTTTTGTTAAAATGGATTTTTTTTGGGTGCAGTGGATAGAGCACCAGTCCTGAAGTCAGGAGGACCCGAGTTCAAATCTGATTTCAGACACTTAACATGTCCTAGCTGTGTGACCCTGAGCAAATCACTTAACCCTAATTGCCTCAGCAACCCAAAAAAAAAAAAAAGAGAGAGAGAGAAAAAAAAGACTTATTCTTGCTAAATAGGCACTAAGTTCTGGTAAAGTTATGTAAAGTCTATAAATGTTGTCAATAGCATCTAAATCTGGTACCCGGAGGCAGAGTCCTGATTGCTTCATCCTAATCACAGCTCTGAAGTCTACAATTTCCTTTTGTAATAATAACAATATTGATAATGATAATTACAGCAATAGCTACCATTTGTATAGTACCTATTACATGGCAGGTACTTATATTATCTCATTTGATCTTTACAACAACCCTGAGAAATGGGTGCTATTATTATCCCCCTTTTACAGATGAGGAATATAGGTTATATACCCATATTGTAATGTCACCTTGGGGCCCAGGGTTGCCATAAGATAAGCTTAAACTTTGGTTTCCTACTGGGGCCTTCCTGTATTTGAGGCCCAAAGTATCAGAATATAACATACAAGAGTATCGTAACATTGCATTTTGGAGGAGAAGTCTAACATGGACCCAGCTTTTGGGAAAGGCTTCTTTTCAGTGAATCATGGTAAAGGATAATCATGAAAACAATGACACTGTTAGTTATTGTTCAAACACTGGTATTGGAACCGAGGTTGGAGGCCCTCATTTTAAAATGAGGGTGATAATATTTGGATTTCCTGTATCATTATGGTATTTGTATAACTTTGTTATTATTTAAGTATGTTAGTTATTATTATTGTAGCTGCTATTTTCTATAGCCTTGGGCTCTTGAATGCTGTTTTAGCAGAGTGAGGCTATGACAGATGGCAAGATGTTGAACACCTTCCAGATTTTATTATGCCGTTTTAGGACCAGTATAGCTAAGTTTTGAGATACTCCTTACTAAATGATTGACGACCAGGTAGTAGAGATTTTTGGCTTTGACAATTCATGAAAGAGTCTTCTAGGGCACAGGGAAGTTAGGGATGGGAATTTATTTAAAACAATAGAGAGAAGGGCCATGCTGATGGATCATTTGGAATATTGAGGTATTATGCTTTTTTTTAAAATCAGGAAAGGATCTTCAAAGGTCACCATCTCCATTGGTCATATAGTTTTTATGAAATTTAACAGGACATTGACCATAACTGAGGAGGTCATCACTATTAAAATTTTATCTTGATTAAATACAGGCAGTTCTTACTTTTTTAGACACAGTACATTCCAGGAGATAGCATCTTAAAATTTGTAGCCAGAAGAAAAACACCTGATGATGGCAGCCCCGTATCTTAAGATGTTCACAGAATGCTGTATTCTTTCTTGTTAGACAACATCTAGGTAGCATAGTAAATAGTGTTGGATCTGGGGTCAAATCCACCCTTATAACTTACTGGTTATGTCACTGTGGGCAAGTGATTTTATCTTTGTCTACTCAAGTTTTTTCACCTGCAAAATGGGGATGATAATGACACTTCTCAGGATTGTTGAGAAGATAAAACAAGATAATATTCGTAAAGTGTGTTGTAAACCTTAAAGCGCTATGATAAATACTATGATGATGATGATATCTGCAGGCTAGTGAGCTTGATTCCATGTCTGGAAAAATTTTAAAAAGCATGGGCAGTGAACTTCTAGGAAAGAAATCAGTGATCATGAAGAGCCATCATGGCTTTTTCCAAAAACAGATTGTTCCAGATGAGCACAAATGATGAAAACACATTCCTTTTCTCTCAGAAGAGAGGTGGACAGTTGTAAGTGTGGAATGTAGATCATTTTGTCAGATGTGGCGGCTTACTGCTCAGTTTTACTTTGGTGTTATTTTTTAGATATAAGGAATACATCTATCAAGTAAAAATTGGATTGTAGAAATAATTAATAAAATAACAAAATGACCTCATTTCCTCTTTTGACAGTATTTCTAGACTGGAAGATCACAGGAATATTGTATATATTATGTAACTGGATTTTAGCAAAACACTGGACAAAGTCTTGTGCTATTCTTGGGGAGAAAGATAGGAGAAATGAAAGCTAAATGATAATGGAGTTAGTGGCTTCAGAACCAGTTGAATTGCCAGAGCCAAATGGAATTCAATACTGCTCTAGGAAGGTATCTTTGTCTTTTTCTATTTCATGTTTTTATCATGATTTAGATTAGGGTTAGATGGCACATTTGTCAGATTTACAGATGATCCAAAACTAGGTTTTATAGTTAGGACATTGGATGATGATGTCAGATTCTAAAAAGATTTCCATTACCCAGAACAGTGCTTCTCAAAGTGGGACCTTGAGACATTTTTAAAGCATTTATGAGGTCAAACTAATTTTCAAAATAATGCTAAGATGTTTTAGATTCTAATATGGTAAATGTGGGTATATATAATACACATTGGATGAGACCACAGTAAATTTTAAAAGTGGGAGAGAAGCATTTATTAGTGCCTATTATGTGTTAGGCACAATGCTAATCATTTTATAAACATCTCATTTGATCTTCACAATAATTTTAAGTAAATGATTTTATTAAACTCTACTTTACAGTTGAAGAAAATGAGGCAGATAGATGTTTAATGACATGTCCGGTTCAGGAAGGACCTTAAAGCCATCAAGGCCAATCTTTCATAAATTTTCTTGACTTTGAGGAAAAATCTCTAGCCACCACATCTAGTGAACTTCATAAAATGAAAATTTAAAAGGGAAAAATAAAGAATCTTAAATTTGGGTTTAAAAAATCACTTTTTCAGATATAAGGTGGAAAAGGCAAAGCTAGATTATAGTTCTAGATTATAGATTATATAAAAATAATTTGGGGACTTTAGTGAATCCTAAACTCATATGAGTCATCACTCATGGTGGCCAAGAAGTCAATAAGATCTTGGGCTGTGTGAAGAAAGGCATAATGTCTACAGTGGTAATGATACTCCTGCTGTTCTCTGTTGCAGGCAGATTCCATCTAGAGGATTATGGTTAATTCAGAGGAAATATTTTAGGATATACTTTCCAGAGAATGGGAGGATATGCAGAAGAAGGCAAGAAGAAGAATCAAAGAAATAAAAATTTATTAAGAGCTACTGTATGCAGACATGAGCAGCTAGGTAGCACAGTGGCTACCTCTGTGCCAGACTTGGAGTCAGAAATATTCATCTTTCTCATCAAACCTGGTCTCGGACACTTACTGTGTGATCCTGGCCGTATCACTTCCCTTTGTCTCAGTTTCCTCATCTATAAACTGAGCTGGAGATGGAAATGGCAAACCACCAGTATCTTTGCCAAGAAAACTCCAAATGAGGTCACAAGAAGTTGAATATGACCAAAGAACAACTGAATCACAAAAATATGTCAGGCATTGTGCTAAGTGCTTTGCAAATATTTCCTTATTTGATCTTCACAACTACTCTGCAAGGTAGCTGATGTAATTATCCCTATTGAACAGTTGAGGAAAGGGAGACAGATAGAACCTGATTTGCTCAGGCTCACTCAGCTAGTAAGTGTCTGAAGCTTAATTTGAAATCAGGGTTTTCTGACTCCAGACCCAATGTTTTATTCACTGTGCTACCTCACTGCCTCTGAGAGCGGAGCAAACTAAAATCGTGTTACAGGGTCTGAAGGATATCTGAAAATTTAGACTGGAAAGAGAAAACTGAGTGGAAGGAGATGGGCTGGGGAGGGGCTCATGATTACTGTCATCTAGAAATTCAAAGAAAGAAAACTAGAGACTAATGTTCCGAATGAATATTAATATAAACACTTAAAAAAAAAAACATTACAAAGTGGTTAAAACAAGCTATCATGAAAATATCACCCTGACCTGGCTGGATTTATACTAGGAATGTAGAGTTGGTTTAATAGTAGAAAAATTATAAACAAAGCATTTAAATAGATTTCATCATGGTGTTGGGAAGTGTGTCATTTGGAATCAGAGGCCCTGGGTTTTAATCCTAGTTCTAAAATGTACTGTTCTTGTGATTTCACTGTTAGGGGTCCTCAAACTTTTAAAATAGGGGGCCAGTTCGCTGTCCCTCAGACTGTTGGAGGGCCAGACTATAGTAAAAACAAAAACTTTGTTTTGTGGGCCTTTAAATAAAGAAACTTCATAGCTCTGGGTGAGGGGGATAATCGTCCTCAGCTGCCGCATCTGGCACTCAGGCCGTAGTTTGAGGACCCCTGAAATTTTTTAGGCAAATAACTTCTCTGAGGCTTTGTTTATTGATCTCTAAAATGAAGAGGTTGATCTCTGAAGTAACAAATAATTCTAACTACAATCCTAAGAGTCTAAGAAGAAGCTTAGTGGTGCAGTGGATAGAACCTAGGATCTGGAGTCAGGAAGGCGAGTTCAAATCTGGCTTCAGACACTTGTTAGTTGTGTGACTCTGGATAAATCATTTAATCCAGATTGCCTCAATTTCTTCATCTGTAAAATGAGCTTGACACAAAGAGTGGAACAGGACTGAAACAAGAACAACAACAAAATGATTCTAAGTGGGACTGGCTAATTCTGCGTGGCTCTAGGGGACAAACCTCGGGAAAACAGTTGATATTGTGGTGAAACTAATTTAGGTCTCTTATTTAAAGTAGGATCAGTTTAAAGTAGGATGATCTGCTTGGACCAGGAGTGGCTTTTTTGGTTTTCTGACAAAGGGGAGGTGGGAGGCAGATTCATTTTGGGTTGGACTAGTTGGTCTTTATCAATTCTCAGGTTCTGTGATTCTGTGATCTAGGTAGGCAGTGAGTTCCCCCTCACCTAAGGTCTTCAAATAAAGGCTGGATGATTATTGTTGAGTGCATGAGAATGAGGATTGCTACTGAGGTTAGAATGGATGATTTCTGCTAAAACTTCCATTGTTTTGATTCTGTGATTTGAGTTGTCTTTTCCCTTAAAGCCTCACATGTGAGACAATGCACACCATAGGGTAGTGGACAGTACAGGAAGTATTATTTGATGTGAACTTTAAAATAAAAAAAAAATGCAGATAACATTTATCTGTTGATCTTTATCAGTAGCTAAGGATGTAAAATAGTTTGAAGAAAAATCCCGTAGCAGTATTAGTTAGAAACTTTTAAGGGTCATAATTTCTATTGAAATGCCACAAGTAAGCAAGATAGGAGGTTTCCTTTGGCTTAAGGGGTTTCCCTAAAAGGTAAGATGTTTTGACCTAGTGCTCTATCTTTTAATATGTAAAGCGGGGTTCTTTTGCAGATAAATCCCCAAATCTGAAACTTTCCAAGTTAAGACCCCACGTCAGTTTCAGGAACGCATACTAATCTACAGATGAGTAAAAATGATACTATTCTAGCTCCTTGATACTAATGCTTATTGCATTTCTTTTTCACCTGGTTAGGCGGGGGCCATCAAGGATAAAATTACCTTTCTGTGCAGTAGGGAAGTTTTTCTATTGAACAGCCTGCCCATCAGAATGCCTGAGCCTGGCTACAGAGAAAAATGCTTTTGTGGAAAATATGGGTAGCATCATAATTATGCCATACTGGTGTCTAGTCATCTCAGAAGAGTCATTAGCAAATCCCTTGGGCTGTGTCAGGGGACATTTGGAGATGGATGCATTAAGCTTTTCTGTTTGTATTGTACAAGTAAGCAAATCAACATTTGCAATTTGCAGAAAGCGCGTATTAATATTCCAGAATGTGGTCAGTGCACATACTTTGCTTATTAGCACCCACGAGTAAAGGGCCCTGTGTTACAAGCCATTCTTATCCTGGGTGAGCAAGTGATTTCTAGGAGCAGTACAGAGTTTGAAATGTCTGATCTCTTCGATATATGTTCAAAAGACCGGGGGAAGGAGGGGGATTTTGGTTCTTGTATGTGATGGTTTTCAAACATTCGTTTGTGCCAGCAGCATACGAGGTAGACATTGCAGAGAAGACAGACGTAGTCTTCCTTCCTTTGGTGTTCTAGTTCAAATTAGGCATCTAGCTGGCAGCTGGGTAAAGGCTCTGGGATTTCAAAGGCAAAGCAGAAGCCTGTTACAAGGAAGGCTCACATTTCCCTGTCCTACTCCCTGCTCGGGAGCTAGCAGCGATTGTCCCCAGAGTTTTACATCAGTCCTCCGCTCAATCCTTCCTGAAGTTGCATCAGGCGAGGCAACTTTCACCCGCTTTGTTCGTACTCTCGGTGGTGAAGGAAGGATTAATGAATGACTCCTTGGGGGAAGTTTGTGCAACCCATTCTGGAAAATAAATTGATAGGTGAAATTGTCGGAGGATCGCGCAAAAGACACCATATTTACTCATGTAGGTCACTCCTGGTTTCGGGGAAGGATGGGTTCCTATCGACATGACTGGATGTCGTACCCATATCACAGAGAACATGAAGGCAGCGAGGGCCTGGAGAGGTCATAATAGCTCAGATTTAGAGTTGGAATGGACCTCAGGGACTCTCAGATTTAATGTCCTCATTTTATAGATGAAGATCACCAAGAGATTTAATGATTTCTCCATAAGCTACTAAGTGCTTGAGTCAGAAGTTGAAAATAGGTCCTTTTAACTTCAGGTCCAGCATTCTTTTTTTTTTTTTTTTTTTTTTTTCTCTTTTTCCTGGGGCAATTGGGGTTAATTACTCGCCCAGGGTCACATGACTAGGAAGTGTTAAGTGTCTGAGATCAGATTTAACCTCAAGTCCTCCTGACTTCTGGCTGGTGCTCTATCTACTGCACTACTTAGCTGCCCCCCAGCACTCTCTTAATGAGATCTTTTATTTTCCTTTTTCTTTTTTATTTGTTTACTTGAGTGAGACAACTGGGATTAAGTGGCTCGTCCAGAGTCTCACAGCTAGGAAATGTTAAGTCTCGAAGGGGTCCTCAAACTTTTTAAATAGGGGGCCAGTTCACTGTCCCTCAGACTGTTGGGGGGCCGGACTATAGTAAAAACAAAAACTTTGTTTTGTGGGCCTTTAAATAAAGAAACTTCATAGCCCTGGGGGAGGGGGGATAAACGTCTTCAGCTGCTGCATCTAGCCGGCGGGCTGTAGCTTGAGGACCCCCTGCTTAAGGTCATATTTGAATTCAGGTCCTTCTGACTCTCAGGATGGTGCTCTATCCATTGCACTATCTAGCTATCCCTAGCATTCTCTCCATTACATTTTATTGTCTCTAGACACATTCACAGGTCACTTTGTGTTGCCTTCATCCTTGATTACACAGGAGTAGCTGGGTTTTTCCCCCTTTAAATGCAGTCAGCAAGTGAGGGTGTGGAGATACTTACCTCACTGTAAGGATCTTTGGATCCCCTGGCCAAGTTTCTTTGCAGGAGTAAAGGTTCCCATCAATCACCTCCATTTAATTCCTAACTCCGATGGGGGTGTATATGAGAGATATACTCCTTAAGGGGTGTTGGACTGTGTGACTACACTGATAAATTAACATTCTTTAGGGAATTAGGAAGAAGAAAAGAGAAGTAAGAAGCTGTTGGGCATGGAATTGAGGAAAGCATGGTTATTGAATTCTAGTATACTCCTGAAACATGGTGATGATTCAGAGTAGGGAAGTAATACTTCTAGGTCTGTATTAAGTTGAACCTCTAATTTATAATCTCATTGGAGGTCTCTTTAGGACTAAGGACCTATATAAAATTATGAGAGAATGAGTAATATGTTGGTCTTGACATTACTCCCCGCTCAGGATGAAGTATTCAGACTTTCATGAATGAGAAAGATACCTTGGTAAAATGTAAAGAGAGCTAGATTTAGAGGTGGAGGTCTTGTTTTTGAATCTTAATTCTTCCCATTTGCCTGTGTGAAGTTGCATAAATGTCTTTACTTCTCCAGTCCTTATTTTTTCCAAATATAAAACAAGAGCATTGGACTACATGGCCATTGAGTCCTTTCCAGCTCTACATCTCTGATCTTCCTAGTCTGTGATTAGATCAACTCTAAGGTCTTTTCTAGGTCAAAGTCTATGTTATAGGATCAACCTCCTATGGCAACAAAAGCCACCCATATGTCAAGAATGATTAATCCACAATGTTAAGAGATCTAGGTTGAGAATTAGTAATTTTGGCTGGGTTATTCCCTTCACCTTTCTACATCTGTAAAACAAAGGGCTTGGCTAAGATCAGAGGCTCTTAACTTAGATCTGTGAACATCAAGAACATTATTTTGATGACTATATTTTAATAGAACTGATTTTCTTTGTGGCTCTTTGTGTTTTATTTTATTCTTTAAAAACATCTTGAGAAAGAATTCATAGGGATCTAGGATACAAAAAAGACTAAGAACTCTTGAATCAGACAATCTCTTGAGGTCAGTTCTAGTTGCAGCATTTTTTAATTTTATAAATATGGCTGGGAGGTCTCATTTGGTCATGTCACCTCTGGGTCCTTCTTCCTTCCAAATCTGATTTAATTTTTCTATGATGTACCTATTTGGTCCTTAGTAACCATTGTTTCAGTAGAAAATGTGGTAAACTTTGGTGCTTTCCAGACTTCTTCTGTGTTTCTCCTTAATAATTTATAACATAAAATGTGAATTTTCCTTCCTTTTTGTTGAGACACACACACACACACACACACACACACACACACACAGAAATGGAGAGATAGAAGAGAGATAGAGACAGAGATACAAAGAGATGGAGAGAGAGACAAAGAGATAAAAAGACAGAGACAGAGAGACAGAGATACACACAGAGACAAAGAGAATGAAAGAGACAGAGACAGAGGGAATGAGAGAGAGAGAAACAGAGAAACAAAGAGAGAGACAAAGAGAGAGACAATAAGAACCAGAGCAGGTTTGAAAAGACCAAAAAAAAAAAAAATAAGGTAGCAGGTCTCCAAGGTGATTTATAAAATGAAGTCCTAACTTTGTATACTCTTCTGCCCCTATTTCCCTATAGCAACAGTCTTATCTAGTTGGCTTTCTTTCTTTTTCTTTTCTTTTCTTCTTCTTCTTCTTTTTTTTTTTTAAATGTTTCTCTTTAGGAATGATTTTGCCACAGAACTCTGAAATGATAGATAAAGTGGCTAACAGCAGATGCTAGTCCTTCACAGGCAAGATCTTTCATTGAATGGCTCTGGTGATCATTATGTCTCACTCCCTGGGACACTTGACTCACTCACCAGGTTGATTCCTGCCTGATGTATTTGCTTAACAAAGCATCTCAGTCCTAGTCTGGTCAGGGTGACCAGCCAGCCCCCCTGTGAGCTTCCTGCCAGAGGCTTTTACTTACAGTAAATTGGGCTCCTTCGAACCTGTATAAGCCTGGACTGTTCAGGATTCTCAGGCAGGGGCAGAGGGGACAGATGGCAAAAAGGACTCAAGGTCCTGTTTTCTGCAGGGGTCTCCAAATGGCCCACGAAGAACTCTGCTCAAAGCATCTTACACACACATTCACATGTCACCTTGTGTTACCTTCATCCTTGATTACACAGGAGTAGCTGGGTTTTTTCCCCTTTAAATCCTTGTAGTATAAATGCGGTCAGCAAGATAGTTGCTCACCAATGAGGGTATGGGGATGCTCACCTCACTGTAAGGCTGGATGTAAGAATTCTATGATCTTTTGATCCCCTGGACATATTTTTTTTTTTTTTTTTTTGCAGGAAGAAAGATTCGCCATCAATCACTTCATTTAATCCCCTAACTCTGATGGAGTATATATGAGATCAAATCTCACAGTCTGTGGGATCCATGGAAATGCAAGAAATTAAAGGCTTTTTAAAAGCAGGGGAAGACTTC
Source organism: Antechinus flavipes (assembly GCF_016432865.1). Taxonomy (NCBI): domain Eukaryota; kingdom Metazoa; phylum Chordata; class Mammalia; order Dasyuromorphia; family Dasyuridae; genus Antechinus; species Antechinus flavipes. The sequence continues at coordinate 549,064,988 of NC_067398.1, forward strand.
TAGCACCTGCAATGGGTCATTGACCATTCTTCCAATATGTATGGATAAATATTCAACTTCATGTTTCCTTCCCATGGCTCCCTGGTTCTTTCCCCATAAGCTATATATTTCTGCTGGGGTAATGGGCAGATGAGTATGCTTATAGTTGACATTAATAGGACTTGGGAATAATTTGTTTCTTTCTTTCCCTGGTTCCATCTTCTGTCAATGTAAAGCCTTGTATGTTTCCATTTTACCTGGGGCAGAAGTATCGCTTAATTTCCTTCTCCTTGCAATCAACTGAAGGCCTTGATTGAAATGACTAATTTCCTCAGCTAGGAAATGGAAGGTAAAGTTCCCCAATTGCTTCCCTTCTGACTTAAGTCTTCATTACAAGTTTCTAAAATATAAGTCCAGAGAGATCCAGAAATCTCCCCCACCTCAGGGAAAACCCCTGATGAGGTTGATCCAGTTATGATAAGCAGAAGTTGTCATTTTAGAGAGTGATATTTGAAAATGTGATACGAAAAATACTTCTGTCCGTTGTTTTGGCACAGTAAAAATAGGTGATGCTGCTATGGGGACAGTGCCTGGAATCTCTCAAAATGTGAGCTTTGATCAAAGATAAACAATCAGAGACAGGAACTAGCGTATAGTACCTGGCTCATACTAGGTATCTAATAAATTTTTGTTGATTTAACTTGATTGATAGGGAGTTTTTATTCCCCAGGAGAAAGACAGTCAAAAGATCAGAGAATCATGAGCATCATGAGAGGAGAGAACTCAGACCATTTAAACTATCTTCTTCATTTCACAAAGGAAGAAAGATGGAAATAAAATGACTGGCCTAAGTTTGCACAGATCTCTCTTTCCTTAACCTTCCAGAGAAGTCCTGAAACATAAAAAAATCGTCGTGCAAATAAGCAGTTCACATTCTATACTGCCGATTTCAAGCATCAGGGAATTTTTAACACCTTATCTTCATTGTTTATTTTATGGCCCTACTTTACCCTGCTCTGATTGTGTTCTAGAGAGCATACATATATGTATATATGTATACACACACACACACATATATACACACACAAACATATGTTTAAATACTTCAAGGGTCAATGATTTCATTGGTGGATTTTTTTTTCTTATTCATTTTCCTATACCTTTGTAGATGGTCTTTATGATGTGACGAATACAGCAAACTGCCATCACCTTGCTGATGAGTAAATTTGATTTGTTGGATGACAGAGATTGCTAGCTCAATTGGCAGACTCACATAAACCTTGCTTTATGATGGACTGATCAAGGAACAAGAGTAAGGGATAACAATTTTGGACAGCCCTGCTCACACTACTCACATCAATAAAATATCAAGAGAGCTAGTGGAAGGCTCCAGCACACTAGATGGATCCTCCATGAAAGGTTTCTGGAAGTCATGGGAAAGAGTTCCCCAAGATGAGCACAAGTAGATGAATTATTTTCTGCATTACTAGAATAGGTCAACTAGAATGTTGAAAAAACCACAAATCTATGTCTTGAAACCTTTGTGATTTCAGCCTTATCTTAGGTCCACTTAAGAACATTCGAGTAAGATTTTAATAGAGGATGGCATAATAACAATTTAAAAAATTAGAATGAATCAAAATTGATTGCATATTAATATATTCCTTAAATTAATATAGCATTGTATATTTGTATGCATTTACATAATATTATATATTAATAATTTTTGTGGGGGCTGGAAAGGATATTTTATTGCACTACTTGAAGTAACTGGGAAAATACCAGAGTTAGGCAATATTAGGTGGGTAGTACTTCTATATGTAATCTCCAACAGAATTGTAACTCTAGATTTAGATCATTCATTCATTCACTTCTCACTAGATGACTTTCAGTAAGTCACTGTACATATCAGTGAAAGGAGTTAAGGCTTCAAATTGTTGCAGCTAGATGAAAGAGTGGATAGAGAACTGGGCTTGAAATCAGGATGACTCCTCTTTATGAATTCAAACCTGCTTCAGACCCATAGGAGATTTGGTTCTTGGCTCCTGGGCCAGGTACTTCACCTATTTGCCTCAGATCTTCATCTATAAAATGACTGGCGAAAGAAAAGGCAAATCAGTCCAGTGTCTCTACTAAGAAAACCCTAAATTGACTCATGAAGCGGTGGAGAAGAACTGGACAAAGACAATTGCAAATTTATTGGTTCTATGAAACATATCTTCAGAGAGTTACTAGAAAAGATTCTGATGCTTTAAAAAAGTACTTTTAAAGAAACAACATAATAAAGGACAAAGTGACTCCTATCCTGGTTCTTTGTGAGAGAGCTGGAGATAGCAAAGAGTTTTTGTTCATCAATTGAGTACTTTTACAGCATCCTGGGCTAACACTGTGTGATGCATTATTATTATTACTTTTTTTTTTCTCAGAAGTTCAAGACAGCATACTATTTAGGGATGTTTTCCTAAAACTTTTTTTTAACTACAGAGAGAAAGCTATTGCCGTTGGGGACTGTGCTCCAGTTGCATCAGCAACTGTTATGAGGTACATATCTGTCCCTGGTCTAGTCTCTTAAGAAGCTCTGGATAGTTGGCTTCAGTTAGGCTCAACCACCTGCTTAAAGTAATTAAGAGATATCATGTTAGCTGGGTGGGGAGTGATGGTGACAATGTCTGTTCTTTGACACCTTTAAGATAGGATATTCCTAGTTTTGCTGCTTTTAAATTTTGAACTGCTCACTCATTTGGGTATAATTGAAAGGATAATGAATGTGGAACCAGGAGACCTGGATTTCATGATCAATTCTGCTAACTATCCATCTGACTTTTAAGAAAATCCCTTCATTTCTCTAAGTCTCATTTTCTTCATCTGTAAGTTGGGTATTAGGCTAAAAGTTCTCTGATGTTCTTTGCTATTTTAAACCTATGGCTTTTGATAGTATTATCCCTTCCTATTTTAAATCTATGGCCCTTTGATAGTATGATTTCTTCCAAATCAGTTACCTTTTTCTAACAGGTTTCTCTTGGGGAATCATCTTGGTAGGATTGCCTTGAGGAGTCATTCTCAGGGTAGTGATATGCCTTAGCTTTTCCTTCTTGGCAGGGGTAGTTTGCCAGCTAAGGATTGCAATTGTATTTTGGCCTCCTACTTGGTTTCCTGACTACTATCAGTAGTTGAAATGTCTAAAAACAAAACAAAACAAGAATCCCAACAATTACTGAATGCCTATTAGATTCATGGCACATATTTAAAGGTACTTAGGAGAAAATCATTTCTATATTCAAAGTGTTTAAAATTTAATCAGATACATAACAAATGAATGACTTTTTTTTTTTTGAGAGATTACTAAATTTATAATTTTATTGGCTCAGTAGTGAGCTTGTGGTTAGAACATTTTCTTTACCAATACTGGCAATAAAAACAATATCTGCTGTGCAATGTAGTTATAGAATTTAGCACTGAGAAGTTAATTGACTTGCTAAGGGCACATAGCTGGACTCTGAGGGAGGACTTGAATCCAGGTCTTTATGACTGCAAGACCAGTTTTCTGTTCACTATACTGCATTGCCTTCATCACATCAGTGATTATATTTCTTAAATATACCTCTACTCAGAGACAGCATGGTAAAGCGCATCATTAGGCTACTGGATTCACAGTCCAGAAGACCTCTGACACTAGTTTCTAATGATGGACAAATCACACTTTTCTAAGCTTGATTCCTCTGAATCCAAACTCAGGGTTCTATCACTGAATCCATATACTAAGGCTCATTGGTTTTCTACTTCAAAGCCTTTTCCCTAATTTTCCATATTGTCTGGATATAGTTCGATTTAACAAACATGAAGTAGACTCTATGTATATCTATGTGCAAAATTTTCTGATTTGTCAGTCCAAAGGAGATTAGAAGATGTTTGGAATGGACAACTGCTAGGGGCAGGTGAGTCATAGACAGCAAATATTTGTCGAATGAATGGATAACTGTCATTTGGCAGCAAAGGATACTGGATACTCTGAAAAGCAAATAAGAATTTCAAAGAATATGTGAACAAGAAGGGCCATTTAGTGTAGGGGCAAAGAATCCTACCTGGCTCTAGAATCCCTGAGAGTTTTGTTATATTATTAAAAAATGGTGATTCCTAATGACTAAAATGTCCCATTGCCCTTCTGTAGTTCCCATTGTAAATAACTCAAGAATAGAAATAATTTTCCTCCTTCCTTTCAAAGGAAGGCATAGCTGTTACCTAGTTGCATTCTATACGTATAAGAAGATAGAAAAGTGCTAATTTACTTTAGATTTCCATAGAAATGATTAAAATAGGTAGAAATAGATGAATAAAAATAAAAATAAAAGTTTTCTACACATATGTTTGATTTATTTGAAAAAACAAATAACCTTTTTAAATGATTGAATAACTTTTAAATACTTATCATGTGCCAAGCACTATGCAGAGGGATACAGAGACAAATGCAAAATTGGGCACGTTATAAAGTACTTTATAATTTACTGAGCACTATGGTCACTATAAACCTGGGAAGTAGGCTGTGTAAAATGTTTTTGTCTTGATTTTATGGATGAGGAAATTGATTCTTGGAGAAGATAAGTGCTACTCACAATCACATAAGAATGCCAGAATTAAGACTGGAACCCTAGTCTTCTCTTTCCAGATCTAGGATTCTGAGGTAGCTAGATGGCTCTGAGATCAAGATGAACCTGAGTTCTAACGTGACCTCAGACATTTCTTAACTGTGTGACCCAGAGCAAGCCTTATAACTTCTGTCTGGCTTATTTTCCTTAGGTGTAAAATGGGAATAATAAGTGCACTTACCACCCAGAATTGTGGCAAAGATCAAATGAGACAATCAAGATCTAATTGTAAAGTACTTTGGAAAGCTTAAAGTGCTCTAAATGTTATAGCTATCATTATTCTACTTTATCATCTAACTTAAATATTTGGAACAGCCTGTTACCTAAATCTGCTTGATAAGCAAGACATTCTTATGCATAAGAATGGATAAATAATGAAGAGGATTTTATCCAAATCCTTTTCATATATAAGAACACAGCCTCAGTGAGGTAGGTATTGTTGGTAATAGGTAAGTGTGAATATTAGTAAGTTGTTGAAAAATGAGTGCTCAAAGTTAGAGCTTCATGGAATAGGTAAGTCTTTAGCAGAGTTTTTGAAAGAAGAAATGAAAATGCTTTGGTTGATGAGACCAGGCAGGGGTTCTAGGCATGTGGAATTATTCCTGCCAAGACCTGGTGGCAGGAGAAAATGAGCATAGAAGGGGGGCAAGGTTTGCCTGGCCAGAGCAGATGGTGTGGGCAATGGAGTTGCTGGCAAGTTTGACTGGTAAAAGCTTTGAATTCTGCAGTAAGGAGACTGGCATTCTTTTGTATGGAAATTCAATTCAACAAAAAAGGTTCCCACAAATGTGTTCAAAAAGCCTCCTTTGACTTGGCCTTTGCTCTTTGACTTGGGATCATCGATTTAGTGATTGAAGAGATCTCAAAAGTCACCTGATCCACTGTCATTACAGATTTTACAGATGAGGAAAATGAGACTCAAGGTGTGAAGTTACTTGCCCAAGATCATACAGGTAATAAGTAACTGAGCCAGAATTTGAACCCAGCTCTTCTGATTAATCCATACTTCCAAAATCCCTGTTCATGTGTTTTTCTACTCCTGGAATATCTTACTCCCCTCCTCAACCTTTAGCAGTTTAAATTTATCCCTTAAGACCTAGCAGGTGGCACATGTTTTACTGGCCTGTGCTTGCTGTGGCTGAAATCCTAAAGAATGGAACCTTGCTAGGGGCAGGAATACTCATTCAAAACTATCACTTCTGTCCCCTCTCCCTTTTTAACCCTGCCTTCTGCTGTAGTCTTGAATACCTAAGAGACTACGTAGGCAAAAAGGCATGGGACAGAATGAAAGAAAGGACTGATCTGATCTGATCATTCCTAGGACTGACTTTATCACTTCACTCTTTAGAAACTTTCAAAGGCTCCCAAGCTCCTGAACCCAATATCTGAAGCCCTCTACAGACTGGCCCCAATCTACATGGCCAACCTCGTATCACAGGACCCATTAAAATTTAATGTAACTTAATATTTTGATAGATCTATAGGCTTATCCACATGGTTGCTTTCCCACCGGACATTATAATCCCATTCACGCTTTTTAACACTGTGTCTTGTAAACAGTATGGTTGTAATGAATGTTGCTGTGTGATTCCTATCTGTGTTTTATCATAAATCCTCCATAGGGCACCCATCCAATAAACTGAAGCCTAATATCTAAGAGGTATGAAGGTAGTGCTCTGACAGTGCATCTATTGTCTCTTGTTATTGCTACATGACCAACTCACTTTTTCTTCTAGTCATATTTATCCTTGATTATATCTTTTATGTTTCTTCTTGCATGCAAATCACAGGTGACATTCTGTAGCCTACTTAAAATGAATCTTTCAATTGGGTTATTGGTCATTTCAGTTTTTCTGATATCATGATTCACTCAGTCATATGGTATCACTGGGTAAATATGTTAACAAGATGGGCTTTTGCAGCAAGCAGCAAGTAGTTTAGAATTATTGAAAGTGTTGTGGAATTTCCCAAGCATGGTTTTAGGATCTAGTTTGGGAAATCCCTTATTTTACAAATGAGCAAACTGAGTCCCAGGAAAATACCTTGTCCTAGATCACAAAGATACTATCAGAAGTGAGATATGAACCCAGATTCCCTAACTGAAAACAAACATGCTTTTCTTCCTTCTTCCTCTCATTTCTGATCCTATACATCTTTGGTATCTGTCCAAGGTTAATATTCTATTGTTTTTTGATAGTTTCTGACTCTTTGTGACTCCGTTTTGGGGTTTTCTTGGCAAAGAGCCTGGAGTTATGCACCATTTTCTTTTCCAGCTCATTTTACACATGAGGAAACTGACACAAACTTTAGTCTCTGAGTTACTACAACCCACCTCTCTCCTCTCCCTACTTTTCCTAGTCCAGTAACTAGATGTTATTTTCTTTCACTTATCTTCACTCTGACTTAGTAGCTTATGTTAGTACTTCCATTACACCATTGAATTACTGTGACTCCAGCTACATAATCCTCTTGGGACTGTAGGGAAGAGAAAAGGTGACAGGGAAGGGATTTTTAAACAGGTTAAAAAAATTGCTTACTACTGATCTTTGAATGGAGTAATCACTCAGCAAGATTTTGAAAGAAGAAATGAATGAAAAGAATGTGGGTTTAAAATCTGTACCCTGAGGCAAGAGATGGGCCCTCTCTCGTCAGCAAATATTTATTAAGAATAAATTCAATTAAATTCAACAGACATGTATTAAGTACCTTTTGTGTGCTTTGGTCATAGGGGAAAGGCACCATTTAATTAAAAGAGAGCAGTTTTTACTACCGAGGGTTATATCCTCCAAAAGCTAATGTCCTAAATCCCAGTCACTTCAGGTCAGGAGAGATTATTGAACAGTATCCTCTGGTTCCCTAGGATTTCAGAGACAATCTGGGTCATCTGCATTAGATGTGATTAACACAGAGTCAGCCAATTGCATCCTTCTGCTCTGGCAGATTATATGGGTTTCATTCTGCTGCAATTTTCATCCCCTTGAATGACCTGAGAGGAGAAAACAATGCATGGGGGCAGGCACCTTAATGTTTTGGGGGAAGGGTATTGCTATTAAATCCTCATTTAGGATCATAGGGTATCATAGGCTCTCAGAGGTACAAGCAAGCTTGGGCCACTAACAGCTTTTAAGGCCATTCTCTAGACACAATAATAATAATAATAAAAGATAACAGGAAGGAAAAAAGGCATCAAAAAGTGGCACAATATGATTAAATATACTTTTTAGCCACTTTCTATGTACATTCACCAATTATCAAGGGAAATATATGGTTTTTCCAGGAACATTGAAATTAAGCAATTCAGTTTCTTACTTTTTAAACTTGAAGCCCAGGCCATAATATCCTCTTTAAAGCCCCCTTTGATTCTCCACTATGGCTATTTTGGATGCCAAAGAGACCCTTATGTTAAGGCTCTATAAATTTGGCACCTGCCCAATAAATTTCTAACCTAAATTGAAGTGACAAGCAATATCAAACTTGTGAGGTTTCCAGTGGGACCGATATAGATAAAAGAACATCTTTACCTTCAAAGAGCTTATTTTCTAGAGGAGGATGACATAAAGGGGAGCTGAGAAGAAGAGTCAGTGAACACTTGATTGTATGGTTTGGGGATGGCCAGGAAGTTAATTACCATTAATTTTGGCCTGATGAATTAACTCCTTATTCCTCCCCATTTCTTTTAAAAAATTGTAGAATGAGTTCCTAAGCCTAGTGCTTACATTTTTTTTTTTAACTCTGCAAAATGAAAAATTTACTTTAAAAATCAGGATTTAACTCAGGAGCTACAGCAAGATTCTAGATATGAGTTACTGACCTGGTGTAAATTAGGAGAATAGGAATGATAATATTCTGATCGGGTTTTTGATGAATTCTTCTTTACTATGCTGAGGGATAGTCTTAATTTTAGATTATATGAATTGTTCCTTCAAGGAAAGTGCTACTTTTCATCCTTCTTTTCCCAAACCAATACAATATAAGTCCAGTGAATATAACTAGAATATAAAATTCTAGTGAAAGGAACTATTATAAAGCATCTTGGTCCAGCAGACAGAACTCTGAAATTTGAGTTAGGAAAACTTGAGTTTGAATCCCATCACAGACAATGTATGGCTTTGTGATTGGGTAAGTCACTAAACTAGCTAAGTTCAAACTTACTTTCCTTCTCTATAAAATGGACACAACAATAGCATTTCCATCATAAGGTTATTATGAGTATGTGGGTTAATATATATAAAGTGCCATATATAAATATAAGCCATTATTATTAAAGGTTTTCTAGTTTTACCCCTGTATTTTACAGATAGAGAACCCAAGACCTGGAACTGTTAAATGGCTAGCCCAAGTTTAAGGACTGTGTTTCAAAGAATGACTCCTGATCCTAAATTGTTCAGTCAACACGCGTTTATTGAGCACATACTGTATCCTAGGCAATGTAGAAAGTCCTAAGGACAAAAAGCAAGGCAAGAAAGTTCTTGCCTTCAGGAAGCATGAATTGCAATGCACCCTTTCACTCCATTAGGCTGAATTCAAATCAGTATTGTCTTTGTGGTACCACATAAAGGAAACAATGGTGATTTTATTAATTGTGCTTTTTGTTTATCTGTTGAGAAGGGATGTGAATGGTGGTAGTGATGGTACAGTAGAAGCATGGCAGGGAGGAAGAAGAAATAAGGTGATAATATTTTTCTGTACTTGTTTGTCAAACTGGTTTAAAGCAAAAGAGATAACTGGCTAACAAGAATGTTGAAAGATTCTGTGTGTCTGGTACCATTTCCTTCAGCTACTGCGAGGCTGCAAAATGTCTTTACAAACCATTTTATTTTTATCTCCTTTTTCCTTGGATGCCTATTGCTGTGATATCTAAGCATGCTGACAGACACTTCTAGACTAAAAACACAATATAATTTACAGCATACATAAATCATATAGCCACACAAATATGATTAAATATCCTACTTAACAACTAGGAAGTCAAAAGGAGTTGAGAATCATTGTGAATGAAGGGTTAGAGTTTTGATGTCCAAACTGCTCACATCTGTACCACCTGAGGCATATGGATATTCCAGTAAAAACTGGGTCACAGAGCTCCTTTATCATCCAGCCCTATAGATTGGGGCCCCTGGAAATAGGTGGGCACTTGGTAGGCTGTTTTTGCCTTTTAAAGTTTAGAAATATGAAGATAAGGAATCACACTGTTTGCATACTGAATCTGTCACTGGACCCAGTAACCACCAAGAGGTGATTTTTTACTTGCTACTAACATGTCTTCCAGAAGAAGTGACGGTCTTAAGACACCATTAATTAAAACTTCATCTGTTGAGTGATCATTCCCTCCACCTCTTCTCTCTTTTCTCTATCCCCTCCATAGTAGCAATTAGTTAAACTGTGCTCATACGCTGCTGCCGCCACTAATTAATTTCTCCCTACATCGTCTCAGACCTTTGGATGCCAGGGCATGCAAGAAATGACCTGAAATGCAAAGATTCCATCTGTCCCCGATGCTCTGGGATTTCTCACAGTTTAGTTTCCTTTCTGGAAGATGGTGGATTGACAGGCCTGTAAAGCAAAATCTATTTTTTCCCCCTATTGAACAGAAATAGCATGTGTTGTTCTCTCCCCCATCCCCTCACCCTCATTTCTTAGTTATGGAATTTCAGATCTGCATTAAAGGGTCAAACTCTATTTTGATCTCTATTCTAATCTTCAGCTATGGATTTTGTCAAATAGTCCATAGTGGATGAGAGGATCATTTGCTTAGAATGTCAATGAATATGGTGTCTTTGTGAACGAGGGAAGATATTCCCTTAGAATTGGATCCACATCAACAGCTGATTTCTCCTAAGTATTCAAATCTGAATTAGCAAGTCCTGATTGTATCTTTTTCTTGGTCTCAGGACCATCCTGGGGGCCACTGGGAATGCAAAAGAAGTCAGGAATGTTCTCTCCCTTTCTGTTAAGCCGAGAATCACATGTAAGAGGCCAGAGGAATACATCATTCAGCATCTGGTTGTTTGTGACAACCAAAGTATGTAAGTGCAGCAGAAATTCAAAGAATGGAAAATTGGTTGCAGTGTGTAGTCCATGAGAAGTCTTTCTGATAATAGCAGTAATTCTGGTAACCAAGAGGTGAAAATAAGTCTCTCCATTTTTGATAACTAAGCTTCTGAGTCATCTTGTTCTCCAAGTCAGTATTGAATAAGATTTTCATTTCCTTTGGAGAGGCAAAGATATGGACATTTTTTATTGACAAAAATAGCAACGGGAAGTTATATCTAGTTTCTTACATTCAAAGTGACACACTTTTAACAACCAAGTCCCAAGAAAGAAACCACTTTTGTGTCTACTTAGCATCTTTTTCCAAGGATGATTTATCTAAATCACAGATTTAGCACTGGATTTTGAGGTTACTTACTGAATACAATGCCCTTATTTTAATCCCATTAAGCTTATTTTGGATAGGTATTGTTTCCTTCTTTGTATACATATTTCTAGATATGTATTCCTATCCTGACACATAGAAAACAATACTTGTTGACTGATTTTTTTTGGAAGGGGATCAGGAAGAGATGAGAAAATTGAGCTCAAGAGAAGTAAAGTGACTTGTCTAGGGTCACACAACTAAAAATTGTCTGAAGAGGGAAATGAACCCATGTTTGTTGCCTTTTCACTATGCTATGACAAGTCATTAATATTTTAATATGCTTGTTTTTTCATCAGATGCTTCTAATGAGAGGACTGACTGATGAAACTATGTCCTTTCTGGATGAAATTGAGATGCACTCAATTTCACAGTATTGAAAGCACAGTATCCTGAAGCATGTCAGGAGGGAAATTAGAAACAGAGAATAGTAACATAAATTGGTTGAACTGAGATAATAGAAACCTACGTTTTAAAGTCAGGTTAGGTATAGTAAAGTGAAATTAAAACTATTGTAGGTTACTCTGAAAACTCCTTGGCTTCTCTGAGTATTTAGCTTTCTGATGGAAATATCAGAGGAAAAAGCAGGGCAACATGAGGTACATGGGATAGATAGTAGTTCCCTAATGAGAGTTAATTTTATCTTTCAGAAATTGATTCTGTGTTAGGAAAAGAGGGAGAGTGAGTAATTAAGTGAGCTGATGCCTCATTGTCCTTAAAGATGCTCTCTGAAAAACCATCACACAAGTGAAATGATGAAAGGTGACCTGTGTCAAGCTGACATTGGGTATGAGAAGAGTCAGTTCTAAATGACAGGATGAGATGCTACAATTTCTAAGCAGTCATGTGCTTTCAGACCTCAAGTGAGATCTAGACCAATGAACAATTCTAAGCTTCAACAAGGGTCACTTTTGACATCCTGTGATGGGGGAAGCTGGGAGGTTATGAAGTCATATGAGTTATGAAGTATCTTTACCCTGATTCTACACTGATTCTACATCGGATGAAGATGATGAGGATGATGATTATTAATAACAACAATAAAATATTTTGTAGTACTTTCTTGTTTCCAAAAAGTTTTATATATACATTGTCTTTATTGATCCTCACAGCAACATTGTGAAGTATTCATATTTATATGGTATATTATAAAAATGATTATATAAAATATTACATACATTTATAATGATAAATATGTAATAATACATATATGTACCTGCATTTTGAAGATGAAACGGGTTGGATAAGAGAGGTTAATTAACTTTTAAAAAGTAAGTGTATCTGAAAGACTCATCTTCTTGACTCAAAGTTGGTGTTCTATCCCTTTCACTAAGTAATTCACTAAATAAAGTGATTTGGTATAGATCTGATTGAAGGTATATCTGAACTGTACCCTTGGACTTTGCCTCAGTCCTTAAAGAGAGCAGACACAGATTGTAGGCAAGTCACTCAATCTTGTTGTGACTCAGATTGCTCATCTGTTAAATAGAGCTAACATTAGCAATTATGACATAGGGTCATTGCGGGGATCAAGTGAGACAATATATGAAAAGTATTTTGTAAAACCTTAAAGTAGTATGTAATGCTAACTATCTTACCTATATGGGAAATGATGAACAGAAACCAGTCTTGGTTCATATAGAAGAGGGGCTAAACATGGAAGATAGCTAGGTGGTACAGTGGATAGAACACTGGCCCTAGAGTCAAGAGACACAGTTCAAATTTAGCCTCAGACACTTACTGTTAGTTGTATGACTCTATTTTGCCTCAGTTAATTCACCTGTGAAATGAGCTGGAGAAGAAAATGGCAAATCACTCCAGTATCTTTGCCAAGAAAATTCCAGATGGGGTTGGATACAGCTGAAGTTGACTCAACAACAACAAATACAGAACAGATTGAATTTAAGATGGTGGTGGTGGGTGACTGCTTATCCAATACCCTATTTATCCCAAAAAGAATTGTCACTAGAAAAAAACAATTGGGACTTTGTCTGAGAGCACTGCAGATCTCTGGATGAGTACCTCTTTCATTGCTCCTACCTGTACTTCCATCTTATACTAGAGCTTCTAAAACAATGATCTTTTGTGAGTATTCCAGATTCTTGATCTTCTGATCCTTACCAACATTGTGTAAAATTCCTAGTTCTGGCTCTGACCCTGGAGATATTCTTGACCTCAGGGATGGCAGCAATGATACAACTGCAAAGGAGGGAACATCCAATGAGTAGGACAAACAAAGAGCAGTTCCTATCCCAAATAAAATAATTTCTCTACCTTTATTACCCTATTCTTGCTCTGTAGCTTATTAACTTTGCTCCATGTTTTATTATGTGGAAAGATTTTGACTCATTTTAACTGGAAAAATGTCATTCGCAGCTACTATGTAAAAAAAACATTGTACTCAGTGCTGGGGAAGAAACAAAGCTTAGTCCCCATCTTCATACAATTTGCTTTTTAGTAGAAAGATGTGATGTATACATAAACAACAATAAAACAGAATAATATAAAATATTGTCATAAGAGGCCTGTAGGCAAAATACTGTGTGAAGGCAGAGAGGGATGGTCATTACCAAATTGGGAAAATTAGAGAAGGTTTCATGGGCTGGGGGTAGGTGGGGGCAGCTATTATGTTATGTTTGGAAATCCTATTATACTAGGAATCAAGAGACTAAGATTATTGTCTTCCTTCCTCTGACTACATTTGTTTCATAAACAAGGATCACATATATTGCTACAATAGTACTTAGTTTAAATTTCTAATCTAGGCTAGGTGTGGTGACCCATCTCTGCTCTTAGAGAGGCTAAGGATGGTAGATCATTTGAATGCAAGTTGTAGCAAACTCAAACCAATTGGGCGTCTGCATCATCTGGCATTAATATGGTGGGCCCTGAGAATGGAGGACCCTGACCAAAAATGGAGAAGGTCATATTTCCATTCTGATCAGAACTGGTGTCAGAAAGTGAGTGGCTTCTATTTCCAGCTAGCATGAGATAAAGAGATGCAGTCTAATAAACAAATGAAAAACAATTGATTTATTTCATATACTTACATATATACATGTATATATGTATACCACAACACACACACAGACACAGACACACACACACATCTGGATCTCACTCCTAAAATTTGCTTTTTGTTAGGGACTTTCTGGGAAACCCAGATTTCATAATATATATATATATACCCATATACATAGACAATACATATTAATATGTAGATTAACATATATGTATGTAATACTTTCATAATATGTACATATGCACAGTATATAAATATACACTTTTTTTTTAAATTTAAAAATCTGGTATTCCCAGGAAGACCTTAACAAAAACCACATTTTAGAAGAAAAAAGAATTCAGAAGAGTTTACAGAGTACTTTTGATACATCTTATATATGTATATGTACATATACATATATATTAAATACTTAAAAATGCCTGACTTTTAGGATACTTTGTATGTGTATATATAATAAGCGAATAGTCTAAAAAACGTCTTATTCTTTTTGTATTGAAATGTTTTTGTTGGTGATTCATTGATGTTAAGTTTCACAATAAAAAGAAATTTAATTAAAAAAAGAATTGTTTGTAATATTTTTACTGTGATATTAAATTATAAATAATCTCCTGGAGGCCAGGGAACATGCCTCTTATGTTTCTTTGCTTTCCCATGGAACCCTTCATGCCTGGGCATGAAGCATTTGTACTTGATAGAGTATGTCTTCAAGGGAGACTGGTCTTTTTATTTTTTTTCCCCTTAACCTTTCTTCCCTATGGCTTTCCAGACTTATAAAATACTTAGGTTCATTAGAAATGTTTCCAAGTCATTCCCACTTAAAAACCCCTCTCCTACTATGTATACTATGGGGTAGCTAGTTGATGCAGTGGATAAAGCACTGGACTTGGAGTCAGGAACACTTGATCTGGTCTCAGATACTTACTAGCCTGTGTGTCCCTGGACAAATCACTTAACTTTGCCTCATTTTCCTTACCTGTAAGATGAGATGGAGAAGGAAATAGCAAGTCACTCCAATATCTTGGCAAGAAAACCTGAAATGGGTTTTAAATGGGTTTGATTTGGAAATGACTCAGAAACAACTAAACAACAAAAATTATTATAGTAAGCCTTATTCAAAGTACTGTAGTAGTTTTGTTCAGTTGTTCTGTTTTCAGTCTTGTCTGATTCTTCATGATCTTATTTGGGGTTTTCTTGGCAAAAAGATATTGGAATGGTTTTCCCTTTCCTTCTCCAGCTCATTTTGTAGATGAGGAAACTGAGTTAAGTGAATTGTCCAGGATCACTCAGCGAAATGTCTAAAACCAGATTTGAATTCAAGTTCTCCTGACTCCAGGTCTTGGGCGCTTCACAACCTAACTGCTACTTTCTGGATATTCAAAGAAGAAAATGTTATAGTGCCTGACATAATACAACTTGTGATATATTGGATTACTTTAAGTGTCTTCCTTGCCCCATACTGATTTAGTTTTTTCCTCTGGGGTATAAAAGGTTAGATTATTTTACTTTGCCATTTCCTTCTTTCATTTTAAATAGACGTCTTTATAGTAGTAAAGGGAAATGGCTTTTGCTGACATTTCTGACCAGATTAATAGTAGGCAGTATAGGAAAGTTCACAGTCCCATATCCATTAAGAAGAAAAATCTCTTTTAGAAGAAGTATGTTTGGGACAAAGTTTGGATTTGGAGTGGTTAATGGAATCAGCTCAAGCCTTTGAACCTTTTAAATTGGCCTCTCTTGTTTTTCTCCCTCTGCTCCTCCAAGTTTTATTAATTAACCCACTCAAAGCACCTCAGGATGACCTATTATCAAGCATACACAGGCTCCTCCTTATGGGGAGGGGGAAACATCAGTTATGAGCCAGTTGATAGTTTCATAGCAACTGATTTCTTACGAGCAGAGCTGCTTGTTAAAGGTCTCCCCAGAGTTTATCTACTTTCTAGTTATTTGGATTCCACTGATTCCCCTCTGATGTAAAATAGATTTGTCTTCAGCAGTGAGGAAGCTCCAGCCTGCATTGGCAGTTTTCCTCTGGTTTCCGGAAACCACAACAATTGTTTGACTGTGCATATCTGCATTGAACTTGGCAACTGCATTTAACTGTAGTTGCAGAAATATTATTTTCAGAAGGTAGAAAGAAAAACTATCTACAGGCTGAACTAATACCATCTGCCTCTCCAAAGAGCTTTAATTGTATTGGCAAAGAAAGTACTTTTTTTAAAAAAGCCTTTTTTAACTGGATTATTGGAGTAGGACCATTTAAAGGATAATGACAGTGTTGTCCTCAGATACATTTTCTTAAAATAATTGCTTCACTGAGTGCTAGCATGGCCCAGATGAAATTTGGATTAAGTCGGGAACTTCTTCAGGTCTGGCCAGAAGAAGATCACGTCTCCTTTGGAACCTCTTTGTCTTTTTCTCCCTATCTCTACCTCAAAATGCTTTATTTGTTTAAACTGGCTGGAGTTGTGTAGTAAAAGGAGAACTGAACTTAGAAGCCAAAAGATCTGAGGACACTTCTTACTAGTTATGTCATCTCGGGCAAGTCATTTAGTTTTTCAGAGCTTCAGTTTACTAACTAGGTATAATATTTTCTCTCCTAACTTTTTCTCAGGGTTGTGATTTCCAGTGAGATAGTGGGAAAAGTATTGAACAGGAGACAGAACAATGAGGTTGAGTTGGGCTTGTGCTGGCTCTGGCATTCATCATTTACAGGTATTCTTTCTAATACTCCCCTCCCGGCTCACCCAATTGAATCTAGGGGTCTGTTTAATTTTGTCTTTGTATTCCAAACACCCAGCACAATGCCTAGCATATAGTAGTAATAATAATAACAGCTAGTATTTATATAGTGTTTTAAAATTTGAAAATCTCTTTCCATATGTTAACTGATTAGGTAGATCCTCACAACAACCCTTTGAGAAAAATATTGTCATTATCCCTATTTTGTAGAAGAGGAAATTAGTATGAACAAGCTTTACCACTCCAATATCTTTGCCCAGAAATTGGGTTACATTGTGATTACAACGGGGTTACAAAATGACTTACTCTCCTTAATTTATATAGCTAATATGTATCCGAGGCAAGATTCAAACTCAGGAAGACTGGGTCTTACATGACAAGTCATTTTAATTTCTGTAAGACCATTTCCTCACCTGCAAAATAGAAATAATAATACTGTATTTCTTACCTCACAGAATTGGTATAAGGCTCAAATAAATAATGTATATACAATACTTTGTAGATTTTGAAGTGATATTCAAATTTCTCTATGATGGTAATGATGATGATGATGATATAGATGATAAATGCTCACCCTAGACAGAGACAATTCCATAGGATAGTACAATGTATATGTGACCAGTGCAGGAGAATGAGAATCTAATATTAATACTGGATTTGATCTAAGCAGCTGTCATGCCTTGTCAGACTACCTGCTCCAGCCTATAAGTTCTTATCAAACTAATGGTTTTTGTAATGTAATATAAAGTTCCTATCTGTGGCTTAAACAATAACGGCAGCAACAACAACAAAAACAACAATAACAAGGCTCTCAGTTCCAAATAAATGATTAACATCTGTGCAGTTGGTTTCTCATTAAGTGAGATATACAGATTATATTTGGAGGCAAATGTAAGTTCTTTCAGTCTTGTTACCTTTTCAACCTATTTGTTTACAATTTATTAACCACTTATTGGATATAAAACATAGTCTCCACAACTTACTGCTTGAGAGAGATGGTAGAAACTACATTATTACAAACCATTTTCTGAGATGCTCAATAATAGGTGACTTCTTAAAGGTCATTCAGCCTATCAGGAGGAGATAAACATAGGGACTCTTGACTACAGCTTCCTTAGAGACATTTAAAGGTAAGGAAAGCAGGAATAGTCCCTACAGGGTCTTTTGCCACAGATAGCCACTTTTTCTCTTGAGGAAGATTGCTTGAGAATTGTACAAGGCTTCTTGTATGGAGACTATTCCTGAGAGTTTCTGGAGGTTAAAGTACCTGAATCCTATCAATAAATGTTGTTCAGCTAGTGTTTGGAAGGATGCTTGTATTTATTCTGTTTGATCTGAGAGGGCAAAGCTAGAACTTAAGGAAGTGCAAATAACAGAAAAGTTTCAAATTAAGAGAAAAGAAAGATTCCTAATAGACTATCCAAAATAGAATAAATTTGAAGACCTGTCACTGGAGGTCTCCAAGTCATAATTCACAATTGGGCTAGGAGCCAGCTGCAGTACAAGTCCATTAGTAAGACATCCTAACAATCATTGTCCCAAGATTTAGATTTTGGAGGGACTTTATGTGATTTGTTTCAAACATCTTATTTGAGTGATGAGCAAACTAAACACACAGAGAAGAGATTGGTCAAAAGAATGCTTTTTTAAAAAAAAAATTTATTAAGCATGTTTTGTAGTGGTTAAATCCTTTCAGTTTGTGACCCCCCCTCCCCCCAATTTGGAGTTTTTTTTGGCAAATATACTGGAAGACTTTGTCATTTTCTTCTCTAGCTTACTTTACAGATGAGGAAACAAAGGCAAACAGGGTTAAATAACTTGCTCAGGGTCACACAGTGACCATTATCTGAGGCTAGATTAGAACTCAGGAAATTGATTCTTTTTGATCCCAGACCTGATGCATAAAAAGCTGATTTGCTTGTAGTTTTTCAGCAACATGTCTTTTACCTCATATTTAGATTTAAAGCAAATGATAGCTAACTTAAGGAAGAGTTTTAAGTGAAGAAAGACATTAAAGTAAAGTTTCTAGAAGTCAAAGTCATCAAACTCTAAATATTTAAGCAGACTCAGCACAAAGCTGGAAGGGTTCGGTGAGACTATCCTGTGGTACTTCTGCCCCAACCATGAAACTCAGTCACAGCAAATGGTCAGTCCGACTTGTCTTGGAGAGCTCCAGCGATAAACTTCTAAGTTTAATCTATTTTAGGTAAGTTTTAATTATTAGGAATCTTTCCTTTCTCTTAATTTGAAACCTTTCTCACTGTTATTTGCACTTTTTAGGTTCTTGATCTGCCTTCTCAGACCAAGTAGAATAAATACAAACATTTTTCCAAATGCTAATAATTGAAATTATTAGTTACATCGCACTGGGTTAGAGTCTGGTGATAAAGGCCAAAAATGAGAGGAATGTACATTCTATTTGGTAGGAGAGGACTAGGGAGAAGATAAGACCACAGATGATTTAAAATGCATATACAGTTATCTATTCTGCATCAATAATTTTCCCATGGTGGTTTCAATATATTGTGGGTCAGCACAAGAAATTAAATGGGAATTTTTTTAGAAGTTTTGCAGAAGGCCAGCAGATGACACAGAAAAAGTTTAGAAGTTCAGAAATGCATTAAACATATATATAAAACACTTTAAAAAAAAGAAAAATTCAGACTTCTCTGGTTTGAAGGGAGGGCCAAAAATTTTTATGTGGATTTTTCAAGATCATGAGGGCAGTGTGATCTTAAAATGCTTGTCACCTCCCCGCCCATTTAGAAGGGATAACCTTATAGATAAGTAAATACAAGATAATTTGAAGAAGGCAATAAGACTAATAACTAGAAGATGGGGAAGTCTTTATGAAGAAGGTGATGCCGATAGAGTAATGTGGGATTCTGGACATGAGAAGGCAGTACATTTCTGATGTGCTGCACAACATAGAGAAAGATTTGGAACTGGGAGATATAATGATAAGTTCCAGGAACAGTTAGTACTTCAGTCTGATAATGTAGACTGTGTAAAAGAGAAGTAATATAAAGATAGATTGCAGTTTGTTGAGTCTTAAATATTAACTCAAGGAGTTGATATTTTATCCTAAAAGCAGTAAAGTTATTGAGCAGAGGAGTGTCAAGGTTAGACTGGTGACTTATTTGGAAGCTTTGTAGCATATATATTCAAGAGGTCAGAAACTGGAGGCAGGGAACAATTAGATATTGCTTATAATAGACTAAGGGAGAGATAATGAGATACTGGTTGTATGAATGGAGAGAAGGGGAACAATGCAAGAGATGTTGTGGATTTAGAAAGGAGACTTGACAACCCTTAAAATATTTACAAATTGCTGGTATGTCATCCCCTGTGTCTTCTATTTTCAAATCTAGAAATCTGCAATTTTCTCAAAAATAAAATCATAACTTTAGTTATTAAGTCAACTAGCATTTATAAGCATTGAAGATATAAAGAAAGACAAAAAGTACTCCCTGCTCTCAAGAAGTTTATAATCTAATGGGAAATGAAATGAAATAAACTCTGCACTTAAGGAGTTTATATGATCATTGCATGCATGGGTATAATACACTCTCATGAACACATTTTGCATATTTATATAATGTGATAATATAAATATGTTTAATATGTATATATGTACACACATACACATATTCTTTATAACAACTATTATTGTACCCATTTTACAGCTCAGGGAACTGAGGCTGAGAGAAATAATGTGACTTAGTCACATCACTAGAAATAGTCTGAGACTAGTTTTGAACTGAAATCTTCTTAATTCCAACTTCAATATTCTATCCACAATGACAAGTATTGGAGGGACACTTTTGAGGCCATCTATATTTTATGGCCTAGGTTCGGGGCTCTAGTGAGATAAAACAAATTATCCAAAGTTATACAAGGTAGTAAGTAGCAGAGTTGGGACTGAAACCAATACTCTGCACTTACTAGTCTGCCTCCCACTTCTTTCAGTTGTTTCTCTTGTGCACTGGCTTTTAGTCCTCTCATATCCTGGACACCTTCTTTTGGATTTCATATAATGATCCAAGACAAACCCAAAGGACCAGTGATGAAGCATACTATATATCTCTAGAGCAAGACCTGATATTGTTTGAATACAGACAGAAGGATGCTGTTTTCCACTTTCTTTCTTTCATTCTTTTTCTTTTTGTTTGAATCTTCTTTCCTCCAAAAATATGGCCTCCATCATCTAAAGAGCTTGTGGCAGATAGTTTGAGAAATCCAAAGAACTATCAGATATATTCTTTACCTTTAGGGAGATGTATTACAATCCAGCTGGGGAGATGTATTACAATCATTTACATGAAAAAATGTCAATCATCAAAGAAGGCAGTGTTTACAAAGGATCAGATTTGGGTTTAATATAGGCAAAACTGTTCTAACATTGAGAAGTAATCAACAACGGAAATTACGTATGTTACAAAAAAGTAAGTTTCCTAACACTTGAAGTGTTCAAACAGAAATGAGAGGATTATTCCTCAGGAAAGTAGTAGAGGAATTTCCTACAATGAGGAGGAAATTGAACTAGATCAAAGGACCCTTTTGGACAGATGATGTGAGTACTATCAATCAAGGAGCAGTTTGATGATACCTATTCAATCCCTTATCAGGTTAATGCCTTTAAATGCATGAAATAAAGTATGTTGGATCATACAGGAAGTCAATTATATATAAATGCAGTTTTAATAATATATTTTAAAAATATTCATGGATCCTAGGTTACTAGATGATCAATGTCCCTTTGGATGGCAATATTCACATGATTTTATAGGTGGCATAGAAAATGAATATTATAAGATTTTAGAAGAGGGAGTGATGTCAGGAACTTGTCAGGGAGAGTTTCATAAAATGGTGGAATGTGAGCTGGGGCTTGACAGATAGGTTATTACCTGATTAAGGAGGGCACTTTTCTTCCTCCAAGGCACATTGAATGACAGTGAGGAGATAAGTTTGGTTGAAATTCAGGGAAACAAATGTATATTGGTCAAGAATTGTGGAAGATTTAAATTGCCTCTAGACAATGGGGAGCCACTGGAGATTTTTGAGCAGGATATGACAAAAAATGACTTAAAAATATTATTCTAGCTGAATTGATTAGGCAGTAGAATCTAATTAAAGGCTATCTCATATAATGATCCAAGACAAATTCAAAGGACCAATGATGAGCATATTATCAATTACCAATGATGAGCATATGTATGAATACAGACTAAAACATGCTATTTTTCACATTTTTTCTTTTTATTTGAGTCTCCTTGTATGAAATGACTACTATTCATGATTATACATGAATAACCTCTATCTGATTGCTTGCTGTCTCAGGAAGGGGGAAAGGAAGGGAGGGAAAGATGGAGTTTGGAACTCAAAACTTGAAAAAAAAGTTAAATAATTTTTAAAATATGTAATCGGGTGAAATTTCTTTAACTATATATACATATTATTGGACTACCTACCATCTAGGGAAGGAGGTAGGGGGAAGGAGGGAATAATTTGGAACAGAGTCTTTGCAAATGTCAATGTTGAAAAATTACCCATGCATATGTTTTGTGAATAAAAAGCTTTAATAAAAAAGTATGTATACATACATGTATATACATAAACACACATCACAGAATAGGTGAACAAAAAAGGTTATTCCAGATAATCTAAGATTGAAGAATCCAGATAGAATGGAAGGTAAGAGGGAAAGCATCACACAGGAACAACGAACAATATTAGAGACTTCCTATCTAAAAGAAAGAGGGAGGTAGAAAAGGAAAAAGGAAAAAGAAGAGTCGAAGATGATTTTAAATCTGAATGACTGGGAAAGTTGTAGTTCTATAAACAGAAAGAGGGAAATTAGAAAAGGGAACTGACTACAATTGAGAAGATGAGGAGTTTTCTTTTAGACAGGATGAGCTTGCTGTATTACCAAAAAAGGGGAAAAAAATCTTAGGAGAAAAAACAAATAGAGGGAGTTTCTTCCTTCCATAAATTGTCAATTTTGTAATTTCATTAGTTATAAATAAATATAAGTACAGATAATTTCATAACTCTGCTTCATCAGAAATAAATACCATGACTTAGTTTTTAGAAGCAATTGGATGAAACAGATTGGTAATTGGTAAACATGGAAGCCCAGGCAGACTTCCTGAAGAATTGAACAAAGTCTGAATATCTTAAGTCTCCCAGGCATGTCTTTATTCTAGAATGCATGGAGGCATAGGTACAGCAATTAGGTTGCAACTTAGGGGTGGTCCAAAGTTGGAAAGACAGATGATATGTGAGTTCTATCAATCAAGGGTTTGAAGATAAAATGCATCTATTCAATCAAAGCCTGTGTTAAGAAGGTATCAAAGGTCACAAGATAGGAAAGTGATGGAGGTCCCACTGGCTAGGTGACTGGTGTCAAGGAAGTGTGATAGTGGGTATGACTCTTTATGGAAATAAGGTTCTGAAAATTCAATATTTGGTGGCATTAATTTATTGAATATTGTCTCTTTGACTTATGTTATTCAAGGTGTAAATAAAATCAATTTAGCTCATTAAAATTCAGCCTGCAATAATTATTTTCTTAAAATTTTATGAATTCTGTTTATATAATAATATTTAATCTGCTATTTATAATCATTTCAAATATGTTACCAGGCTCTGAAATCTTTAAGCTAGGAAGAAATAGGAAAAAGTGAAAATTCTACCAAGAACAAATCATTATTGATCTCTCTTTAGAAATGTTCCAGAATAGTTACAAATATTGTTAGATGCCTTAGTGCTTTATTTTCACCTTGGTGATAATCTCAATATTGAAAACACTGAGCATTACTCAAATGCTCCAGTAGATTTGTGATTTCCCTATTGTGACTGTTCCCTCCAGTGATGCAGATTGCAATCTATTTATGCAGGCCTATTCTAACTCTTTTCAATGTTTTATCATGAGTTCCACCCCGAGAGAACCAACTTACTAGACTTTTGTTGCTTTCTCTTGACTTTACTGGGATAGTAAGGGAGCAAAGGAGCTGTCCTTTAATATCTCTTGTTCTTTCCATATGACCAACTTATTTTCTTTTTTACTCCTAAATTTATCTGCTGACATGTTTCTTTTACTTCTTTATAATTCATTGTTTATAATGTTCTCCAGTATGTTCATTCCCTTCCCCAAGCACACATGCATCCAAAAGGCCTTACCTTTTGCATGACCCTTAAGTATACTCTGCTGAGATAACATGCATAGCAGTGGGGTCAAAATCACATTGCTCCACTTTGCCCTGATACATTGATTAGATCAGAACATTTACTGTTTACCAGGGGTGAGCAAGGTCGGGACACCTCCCTAGGTATGACAGGCAGTCTATTTAGAAGAGATTAGAGTAAAACATGAGGCAGGAGAGGCATTCCAGACAAAGTCCTGGGAAAGAATTGTTCCGGGAGGAATGTGGGAAAGAGAGCTCTTCAGTCTTGGACTTAGTCTTTTCCCAGACTTCTTATTTAGAGGAGGACCTTTTAAACTTCAAAGTGTTCAAGGATATTTGGATTTTTCATCAGCATCTTAGCAGAATTCCTCAAACAGCAAGTCAGTGGCTTGAAGCACTGCCCTTGTTGGCAGCTAAGGATAGACTAGACCCATTGTGGAAATGAATAATGGCACTACATCTAAGGGGAATATCTTGAAGACTCAAGAAAAAGGAAATCCTTTAACAGCTATAAATTACTGCTTGGCCATATGTATTTTTTTAATTATAGCTTTTTATTTACAAGTTATATGCATGGGTAATTTTACAGCATTGACAATTGCCAAACCTTTTGTTCCAATTTTTCCCCTCCTTCCCCCCATTCCCTCCCCCTGATGGCAGGTTGACCAATACATGCTAAGTATGTTAAAGTATAAATTAAATACAATATAAGTATACATGTCCTAACAGTTATTTTGCTGTACAAATAGAATTGGACTTTGAAATAGCGTACTATTAACCTGTGAAGGAAATCAAAAATGCAGGTGGACAAAAATAGAGGGATTGGGAATTCTATGTAATGATTCATAGTCATCTCCCAGAATTCTTTTGCTGGGTGTAGCTGGCTCAGTTCATTACTGCTCTATTGGAAGTGATTTAGTTCTTCTCATTGCTGAAGATGGCCAGAACCATCAGAATTGATCATCAAATAGTATTGCTGTTGAAGTATATAATGGTCCTGCTCATTTCACTCAGCATCAGTTCATGTAAGTCTCTCCAGGTCTTTCTGAAATCATCCTTCTGGTCATTTCTTACAGAGCAATAATATTCCATAATATTCATATACCACAATTTATTCAGCCATTCTCCAGTTGATGGGCATCCACTCAGTTTCCAGTTTTGGCCATATGTATTCTTGAAACTTGAATTTACTTTTTTCTGGACTTTGTATGCATTGGTGAGAGAGCTTATCAAACTTTTGGGTGGACATTTCATAACAACCATGCTAGTATAGAAAATAACTACTTTTAAAGGTTAAATAAGTCTGATGGATGAATTTCCATTGAGTGGTAATGGTAGTGGGGAATATACCAATCCTTTACTCCAATCTCTAATCCCTCTAACCATAGACTCTAAAGAAAGTGCTAACCTTTCTCTGATCATCTTACCTGTCAATGAGAATGGAGATTTGGGAAATGATACCAGATCCTACAAAGAATATCTTTCCCCAAATGATTTTCCCTTTTTTTTGAAATCTCTCATCCAATTAGCTTAATTCTTGACTTGTTTACAAAATTATTGGGTGAAGCCCAGCCCTGGAAACCTTTCAACATCTTTACTGATTAATAGTTTAACATTAATTGATTAACATTAATTTATTAATTAATGATTAACATTCCAAATATAGATACTTTTCTGAAGGACAGAACCCAGGAGTTATCTTTGACTCATTCCCCTGTCTACATGTAGTCATTAGAGAAAGACATTTTCAAAATGTCTGTTCTACTTGTCTCTCCTCCATATAATGACCTCACCTGGATTGTAAATTCTTTTCACTTCCTTGATTAGAGTAGCAGACTCTTATATTATATCTCTATGCCTGGCCTACCACATTTCTTAGGGATGAGGGAGTAGTCTTTGCCAATATGAATAGAAACATGGCCGAGGGCTAAATTTTAGACAAAGGCCAGTCTTCTTTATTTCTTTTAATGACATGACCTTTGTCAACATTCTGGAACAGCATGATAAGTCACAGTCTTGGGCAAACAAAGAAAGAACAAGCACTATCCTAAGTTACCTTTCCTAGTGGGTCTTTAAATAATATCACATACATACATACTGGAGATGATCTAGAGAAATTCAGAAGCCTGAGGTCTCTCCAGCTGGGCTGCTGTAGAATATCCAGAAGTTTTAACTGGCTTCTGTTCTTCTACTCATAAAGTTTTCTTGATTATAGCAGAAATGCATTAATTAGTATGAACATATTGCTGTTTTAATATGCTAGTCTCAACCTTGGAACAATGAGGACAAAGGAACCAAAGTAATCATAGGTCTGAGACTCCTGATTTCATATCCTGTGTTTCTGTATCTTTCATCCTATGTGCTATGTTCCTTTTTTTGTGAGTAATATCAATGAACCTATTTATTTCTGTATTGCTTCACAGATTGTGATTTTTTTTTTCTGCCTGTAAAACAATATACTTTTTTTTTATTATAGCTTTTTATTTACAAGTTATATGCATGGATAATTTTACAGCATTGACAATTGCCAAATCTTTTGTTCCAATTTTTCCCCTCCTTCCCCCTCCCTCTTCCCACCTGCTGGCAGGTTGACCAATACATGTTAAGTATGTTAAAGAATATATGTCCAATTAGTTATTTTGCTGTACAAAAAGAATAGGAGTTTGAAATAGTGCACTATTAGCCTGTGAAGGAAATCAAAAATGCAGGCGGATAAAAATAGAGGGATTGGAAATTCTATGTAGTGGTTCATGGTCATCTCCCAGAATTCTTTCGCTGGGTGTAGCTGGTTCAGTTCATTACTGCTCTATTGGAACTGATTTGGTTCATCTCATTGCTGAAGATGGTCACGTCCATCAGAATTGATCATCATATAGTATTGCTGTTGAAGTATATAATGATCTTCTGGTCCTGTTCATTTCACTCAGCATCAAAAACAATATACTTTTAATTCATTTGTATTTTTTTTCAAAAGTGGAAAAATAGACTGAATGGAATGCCAAACTTTTTCCTGTGTTAAGAAAATTGGTGTAAATTTTTAGCTATTTAAACAGTCAACCAAAATTTATTTTATGATTATCCTATATTTCAGAAGCAGTATATTACAGTAGGTAAAGTGCCAGTTTTCAAATCCATCCTCTGACACTTATTAGGTGTGTAAAAATAAGTAAGTCCTCCTAAAAAAACTGTCAGACTTATCTAGCGAATTATATAGACGTGTTATGATATAGTTGGTATTCTACTTTTCTCTTATGTATACCCACATTCACATCTGTATAAATGTTGCTTTGAGAGATGCTATGATGTATTAGAAAAGCTAGTAAGAGTGAGTTTCAGTGCAAGTACAGAAAATTTTTCCAACTTACAAAGTTAAATAAATGGATAAGATAACAACATAAGAGATATTACAAGGTGATAATTACAAGGCAGGCCAAATCCTATTCTGGACAATCCTAATAAATTAATCCTTTTTAAAAAAATAACAAATATAACCTCTTTTGATCTTTATGATAACTCTGGGAGGAGGTAAAATTATCATGTCCATTTCACAGCTGAGAAAACTATGTAGATAGAAAATAAGGGACTTGCTTAGAGTTTCACAACTTTTAAGTTTCAGGAGCTGATTTTAAACTCAGGTTTTTCTGTCTTTAGATGCAATGCTTGGCTGTTGTTGTCTTCATTCTTTTGTCATTTTCCACCTATATAATAAGTAGTGCAGAGGAAGTAGCTGGGAACAGTGAATAGAACAGTGAATAGATGGACTTAGAGTTGATTTTGAATTCTGCTGCAGACATTTACTAGCAAGAGCAACAGAGCAAGTCACTTAACTTCTCTCAGCCTCTGGTTGTCTCATTTATAAGATCAGGATAATACTAGCCCCTACCTCATCAGATCTTGGTGAGGCTCAAATGAGTCTATCTATATCTCTGCTGAACCTAAAATGCTATATAGGTAATGATAATGATGATAATGACTATCATGATTGCTGTAAGAGAAGCATGAAAAAGATGTGCCAAGAATTCATAGAAAGGAGAGATTATTCCTGGTTGGGGAGTCAGGGAAAACTCTGCGAAGAAGATGCCATTGGATATGGACATTGAAGAAAGAATTTCCATAGGTGGGGAAACTGGAGGTAGGAAAATGTGTTTGCATTAACATGCTAGCAAAAATTTCACTTAATGTGAGATTTATTTGGTTTAACATAATGCCTTCTTGGTATATCTAAGTAGGTTATAGGATCAGCTTAAAGATTCTGTAAAGTAAAGAGCATTTGTATCGCAGTCAGCCAGCAGTGATTGGAATTGCAATTATGGAGTTTCAGAGTTAGAAAGGATCTTCAAGATCATCTAGTCCAAGCCTTTCAACTGGCATGAGGAGACAGCCTTAGTGATTTTCCCAAGGTGAACCAGGTAATTAATAGCAGATATGAGTCTGGAACTCAAGTCTTCTGAAACTCAGATCAATGCTCTTTTCACTATATCTCCTGGCAATCTTGTACACAGTCTGTATTACTCATGTACATGCATCTTGCTGTCCCCGCTAGAAGCTAAGTTCCTTGCTGGTAAGATTCTGTTGTATTTTTGTTTCTGTGTCCCTTGCTACTAAGCACAATTCCTAGTATGATTAATTGCAAAGAACCAGTTTCCAGAACAATGATTTTCACATATTCTTAATATGAATATAATGGAGCCCAGTTATAAAGTTGCTTCTGGGGTCCATGCCATATGTCACCTGATATATGAAAACTCTTTATATTAAAGTCCCTTTGGTGCTGTAGTAGTTATAGGGATCAAGACACCCCTCTTCAAAGAGGATTCTGTAAAGGGAGACTCAACTATCAAATTAACAATTTTTCTTATTAAGTACTGGGGATAGTTATAATAATTTTAAAAATTAAGACAAGATTTATCCTGAAAAGTACATTTTGGTTATAATCTGGAACTATTTTGTCACGAGAAATCAGACCCAAGTTTAGCATCGTTCTAAGCATAATTTGGCATTGTTGTATTGGCTCCAGTTTCTTAGAGAGAAATAAGTCCAATTTGTTTCTGATGGGCTGAATTCAGAATAATCTCTCCAAAGGAACTTGGCAATGAACATCAGGCAATAAGTGGGACATGAGGGGGATGCTAGTTTCATCACTGAATTCCTAATTGTGAGCACTCTTTGAAGTTTCAAATGCTTCTCCATCACAACCTGCCTTGCTTTTGCTTTTAAGTTTACAAAACTTCCCATTTGGGCTGACTTTTTCTCCCCTGTATTTGATCCCAGCACAAAATTTGTGCCTCAGGAACATATGAGGGGGAAAAAAAATCCCA
Organism: Antechinus flavipes; assembly: GCF_016432865.1. Taxonomy (NCBI): domain Eukaryota; kingdom Metazoa; phylum Chordata; class Mammalia; order Dasyuromorphia; family Dasyuridae; genus Antechinus; species Antechinus flavipes. The sequence goes on from NC_067398.1 coordinate 549,094,291, forward strand.
ACACTGCTCTTCAGCTCCAGTCTTCTCATGATTATGTAGACAAATGTGCACTTTTACCAAGCATCCAGACCCATGTTGTCAAATTTTATGAGCAACAACACCACAAAAAAGAAGCAGGCGTTTCCATTTAACATGCTAACCGTCGCCTATAGGGGGTATGTTTGGCAGGAAAACTAATTTGCAATTATGGTATTACAGCTTTGGGGTCAGAGAGGATAGGATTTGGAACACATGCAGCAGTATAGTATGCTGCTAATTTGTAGGGCTCTGACCTTAGTGCTAATATGATATTACTCTATTCTTCCTATGAAAACCTCATGGAAGAAGGCTCTTCATGCAAAACTCTGAGACATACCTAACTTTTACAGCTTCAGAATCATGAAATGATAAAGGGATTTAAGAAGTCATCTTGGTCATAAGTTAACAGAAGCTAAACCATGGACTTATAAATGTCTTGCTGTGTTATTGAATCTTTGGAACTCAAGTTAGACTGATTAGGACAACCTAGGAAACTCACTTCAACCGTTCTATCCCAGAGGGTGATTCATGAACAAGAACAATGTGAATGATGCTCCTTGGCTAGAAAATCCATAGTGACTGAAGTGAAGTCACATCACTAGAACTTCTGACCCAGGGATTCTTAGCCTGAAGATCATAAATCCCGGAGGTGTCCATGGTAGCTTCAGGGGATCTGTAAACTTGAATAATTATATTATTATTTTCAACAACTTCTAACTGAAATTTGGCTTTTTTTTTCAATGCAGACAATAAGCTTTATTCTGAGAATGGATTCATAGGTCTTATCAGGCTGTCCAAAGAGTCTATGACAAAAAAAGATTCTTAAGGATTTCCTGCATAATCCATTACCTTAGATTGGTTTTGATTTGCTCTTGACTAGTCAAAAAACTCTGTCAACTAATCTTGGACCTCAGTCCTGCCAGTCACCAAGCCAGTATCACTGACTTATAGAAGAGTCTTAGTTATATCTTATAAAACCCACCATCTAATCAGTTCCTGTGGTAGTGCTTCTCAAGTGACTTGGAACCTGATTTAGGTATGTTCTTAATTTAGCATTTTAATATCAAGGCTCTTTGCCCTTTGAAGTAAATCAGTGGCTCCCTGCTTTGGAATATTTCAGGATTTCTCCTTTATAGAGAACAAATAAATAGTAGAAAGAATACTAAATTGGTATTTACACAATGGTTTGAGACCTGGCTAGTGTGATCTTGGCTAAAGGTCAAGGTCTTGTCCAAACACCTTTTTCCCCCTTTGTCCTAAATGGTTACAGGATTCCTTCTAGTCTGAGATTCTTTGATTATGTTCTTTCCTTTCCCCCAGTAACTATTCATAGACTCAGTAATTACTTGATTCCAACTGAGAGGCAAGTGAAGTCTGAGTAAGGCAGCTCTAGCTGCAGATCAGTGTGGACAATCACGTGAGGGCCATGGGATCTTTTAAAAACTTCTATCGATGAACATGGAACCTTTTATGGGTGTAAATAACCAGGATTATGCCTCTGGGGAAATCAACACCTCTCTATCTTCTCCAATAAAGCCAAGTCTATTCTCAGTGCTTCTTTTCTTCCTAAATTCTGGTTTCAATTCCTCATAAGAGAAATTGTGATGTTGATAAACATAAGCCACAGACATTTTCTCCTTAAAACCCAGGGAAGGGATAAGATAATTTCCCCTGGTTCAGAGTAATCAGAACAGAGTGAAGCTTCTTGAAATATGAGCTTGGTAAAAATAATATTGGCATTATGAAATAAATATGAGGACTTGGAGAGCAGTTTTCATTTGAACTCACTTCATCATATATAATAAAGCAAAGGAAATTTTGGAGAAGAATTTTAAGATGTTGGATTGGATCAAACTGAGCCCTCAGCTTATAAATTCAGGATTTTTCTAAAATCTACAGCTTGCAGACTGGAGACATTGGGTCAGAGAGTGGTTTGTTAACCTCAGGGAACAGTGTAGATGAAGGATTTTATGAGTCTCTCTGGTAGAAGTGAATAATAACAATAATAATGCAAACAATAATAATTCACATTTACTCACTGCTTTAGTTTTAATATTTTCCTCACAACCATTCTATGAGACATGTAGTGCCAGTGTGATTATTGTCATTTTGCATATGTAAAATTTAAAGATCAGAGGTTAAAAGACTTGCCCCCAAAACTGAAAGTATCACAGTCAAAGTAAAAATTCAGATTTCCGGGGCAGGTAGGTAGTGCAGTGGATAGAACACCAACCCTGAAGTCAGGAAGACCTAAATTCCAATGTGACCTCAGACACTTAACACGTTCTAGCTGTGTTACCTTGGGCAAGTCACTTAACCCATGCCTAATTGGGGAAAAATCAAGTTTCTTGAATCTAAGTTTAAGGTTTGATAGCTATAGGAAAGAGCCTACAAAATTTGTGAGATCCCAGAAAAACCATGCTGTGTCTTTCTGTTTTTTTTTTGTATCAAGGATATCTGGCTAAAGTGAATGGTGAGGGCAGGTTTAAATATCAGGATGAGGAATTTAGATAGTGGACCAAGATCAACCTTAAAAGGGGAAAGAAGGAAATGATACAAAAAGTTATAAAGATTGACCTTCTACGGAAGGCAAGAAGATTGCCCAATAATCAGTCTTATTTTCACTAATTGCTTTGTGGGTTGTTAGATGAAAAGTTTAGGTCTTTTTTGTTTTTGTTTATGTATCAGCTGGAGGGTTCCATCTCTTTCTGTCCCCTGGCTTACTATTATCCCAGCTGCTACCCACAGCAATACAAAATCTGAATTGGCTAGTGAAGTCTCTTGCAACTATGAGGGTTAATGATTCTTTGCCAATCGGCTCAGCCTTGGACATAGCTTTTGTGCCCCAGTATTTTGACTGCTTGGTGCTGAGTCCAGTAATGGGTAAAGAATGGGATGAAAGGGATCTCTTACTTATTATTTGGGCCTGTTTCTCCAGTATTGTGCCTAAGAATCTCCAAATTAATGTAAGTCTCTTCTTGCTGTTGGGAGAAGATTGCTCTAAGATTCCAGATTTCCCTTTCAGGGATCCCTGGGTTATGAAGGAATGGTGGGCAGGTGTTTGAAGTTATTGACTTCTTTCCCCTACTCCCCAAATCAAAAGTCAAGGATTTATTACACTACAAAAAGCAGGCTAAATCCATAAAGGATTTTGAGCAAGGAAAGAGGTTTTTAGCAATTAACAAAGGGAAAGACAAGTTCCTTAGATGTCATTAAGGAGTGGCAAGTATAGGATTACAGGGCTAATTCTAAAAGGAGTTTAGGTTCTTAATAGGTATTAGCTATCGTGAACCTTAGCAAGCAAGCAGACTAACCCGGAAAGGAATCAGCATGGCCATTGACTGGAGGGCTAACCCTAGAAGGAATTTAGCACCCTAAAAAGAGTTACTGGGTTTTTGGCATCTTATATGAGCTCTGGTATCAATAGAAAACCCTCAAAGTGATCCAATTCTCACTGATAACCTTGCAATAACTGTGAATTTGTCCGTGAGTATGTGTATGTATTTACTATTACATATAGGAAAATGTTAAATTCGAGGAAATCCATCATCCTTTATTTTATTGTTCCTCCAAGGGACATCCTCTTTTTCTCTCTCCATTGTTAGTTGTAAATACACCCCCATGCTTTGTAAGTAACAAAGTAAGAAGGGGTTCTTTTTGAAACATTTTCTTTGGGCTAGGTTGAGAATGAACTGTATATTTGCTACATAGAAAAGCTATGTTAATGGGGTTTTGGGAACTTCATCTGGGTGAAATGTTCAAGTATATGATTTCTCTCTCCACATAGAGTCTCTAGAGAAGATCATTTTCTTCTTTAATTCACAAAGACTTCATTACCTATGGGGTATGTAGGTTTGTGAGGTAAGAAAAGCCCATTATCTATAGGGTACATAGATTTGTGGGGCAAATATTAGCTTTGGGAGATATGAAGTAGAGAACCATGAAATCTATGTCAATCAAATCCCTTTAATTATGTACTTTTATTGAGAGAGTCCCATAGTTTAGATCAAAATCATGGCCTGTAAAACTCCAGCTACCTGAAACAGATTAAAATATAATTGAGAAATGTTTAACAAATAAATAAAAATGCAATATAACACAGATAATGTTAATTTGTGGGTTTTTTTTTTTAAAGTCAGTATGGCATCAGGGATTCCTTTCTATTTCAATTTGACACTACTACTCTAGGCTCTTCCAACTCTCTCCTCTTTCCTCTCTTTATGATAGTCCTCTAGGTCAATTCTTCTAGTGACATGTTTCCTGGCTAACTCCATCCTGATGGTAAAATTGTTTCTTCCATATCCATGAGCCTCAGGCCTCTGAATTATCATTATTGTTACTATCATCATCATTATTAATTTTGTTAGGAATACAGAAAGAAATGATCCTTAGAATAATGATTATCTTACTAGTACTCTTTTGGGCTCAATATTCAATGGACTCTATGAATAATGGATTTATTGGATGGATAAATTGATTTCTTTAAGTAATGGGACATAAACACATCCTTTATTGACTTCTATAGGGAGCATTTTGGCTACCACTTCAGTAGTAGATACCATGTAGGGAATGATAAATACCTTATCCTGTTCCCACATGGTTTTGATTTCTTCTACTAATTCTCTATGTTTTTAGAGTTTTTCATTCCCTTTATCTTGGATGTTATGAGTAATGATATATCAGTATCAATTAAAATATTGTTCTTCATTTTTTATGGGTAAAAATTATGCCTGGACAATTGTGGACAATAGTTTTCCCCCCTCATGATACTGTTCTGATCCTCAACACAGTGTTGTTATTATCATTATATCTTGATGGCCCTGTTCCCTACTCATCATGTAGGCTGAACTGACAGAACACAGACAGACAGAAGCTATGGGTATTAGACAACTGACTGGGGCTGGAAAATACAACGGAAAGAGGGCCTGAACTTGAAGTCAAAGTCAAAATCTGATTCAGATTCTTGATCTGAAACCATTTCTAGTCTTGAGCCAAATGTAAGGGCACACAGAAGCACCAATATATCCCCTAACTCCCAAAGCATCCCAATATATCCTACCTTAAATCAATAACCAGGCAAGATTATTTTATAGCATGAAGATATAGAGAAACTCAAGTCAACAACTATTACTTATGAGATTATCTTCTGTTTACCATATGTATGGCTTTTATATACAAAGCTATTTGGATGTTGTGTCCCCTATTAGAATGTATGCTTTTGTCTTTCTTTGAATCCCAGGGTGTTAGCACAGTGTCCAGGACACCAACAGACACTTAATAAATATTGGTTGCCTGATTATTTATTGAGTATTTATATACAGTAATTTACGATTACTGACCTAGAAAGTCTTGAGGACACCAAGGAATTATATAATACTATCCCTACCCAAGATGCCTAAAACTAATATCCATGAGTGTGAATAAAAAGAAACAGCACTTCGGCAAGCTTAGCCCTCTGCTTGTGGTTTCCATGCGAATCCTATATGGTCATCCTTAAGAGATTGCTTGCTAATATCCAGCTTGGAAGCTGTCTCCTTGCATCTGTAGTTCATTACTTTGGATTCTGATGTCTGGACTGAAGAGTTCATTTCCTCCCCTATTATAACTGCCCTAAGCTCTCTAGGCAGGGATATTGCCATGTAACCTCTTCAGGATACTTCCTTTAAACCAGCAAAATAAGAAACAACCCCTTTCCTTCCCCATCCCCCAACAAAATAACAACAAAGCAGTTCTTTTCCTGACCATTGTAGTACTTTGTAGTACCCTGTTTCCAGTTCCTTTAGCTTTTTTCATCAGTGGATTTGCTGAGAAATTAACTGATAGAACAGTCAGTTAGAAATGCAATTTTCTATAAGAGTGTCAAGCTCTGGTTAGCATTATTTCCACCAAATTTCAGGAGCAGATGGGATTGTAATCTTTACAAAGCACCCAGAACTCTTTGGTTGAGGGAGTCTCCTTTTTTCCCCCTGAACCTTAGCATAGTAATTTCTATGAATAACCCAGAAGGACCTTAATCCTTTCGTCTTCATCTTTTTTCATGGTTCAGTTTTTAAGTTGGCAGTCCTTGGTGGATAAAGATAGAAGGATAGATGGATAGATGATAGATAGGTAGATGGATAGAAATAAATGACAGATAGATGAAACATTTGTTTAACCTTTATTAAAGGTTTATTATTTTTCAGGCACTGGGTTAAGTGCTAGGTGTACAAACACAAACAACACAATGATTGCTGTCAAGAAATTTATATTTTAATGGAGAAACATAACAATCTAAAAAAGAACTGGAGGTGATATGGTAGGAAGTTTGCTGGTAAGTGTAAATTTCCATAAGAGCTCCCTGGTAGAAAAAAACATTGCCTGGACAACCTTGGACATGAGAATTCTTCTTAGCTCTTTTATTGATACTATGTGATCTCAAGACATCTACTGCAGGCTCTTCTCCATCCTTTTAATCTTAAGGCTGGAGATAAGATGAAGTTATGAAAGATGACGTTGTTATAAAGATCTTCCATTTTGGAGCTCTAGAAGGCTATATATATATATATATATATATATATATATATATATACACACACACATACATACATACACATCAGGTCATCTTCCACTGGGTAGCTGGACAAGAGCTTGTAATTTTAAAAGAAATCATATTCAGATCAAGATTCCTCATGCTTGATTCATAATTCTCTTGTCACTTTGATTTACCTCATACAACCAAGCATTAAGACCTTTCCCAAGTACTGTGTTTAGTAGAAATTACCAGTTAGGCATGGAGGACATTCTATATGTACAGAGTACCAAATTAGACTTCTATTGAACTAGCAAGCAGGAGAAAAGGATGCTGCTACTTATGATTTCCATACGCTCCCACTCAGTCCTTACCTTAAGTGACAGATGCATTATCCTTGCTTAGAAATGCCAGCTGGGATCGTCTCTCAGGGCCCTCTTTGGGTCCCCTCCCTTCCATGGTTGTTGGGGAACTTGTGGTTTCATGAATTCACTTGTGCTCTTTCTACTGGGTACAGAGACCCCATGTCCATCTGTTTCACTTGAATGGGACTGGCCAAGAAAAGTTTCTCAGGAGCCATTCCATTTCTGCCCCCTTGGCTTATGATCTGACTACCTAGGAAGATCTATAAAATGCAACCAAATGCCTCGTTAATTTTAAATGAGTCTCCCCATGTAACCACTCATCTCTGACGGCCACAATTAACCTCTACTCTGCACTCCTTTCTTTTTGTATTTGGCTGGCTGATTCCTAACCCATTTCCCCTCTCTTAATGATATAACCTGCAATAGAGTGAGAGTTTCCAGTAAAACTTTAGGAGAAAAAAAAACAAGCTATATCCCCTTCCCCCCTGCAGCTCTTCAGACCTCTCCTCCCTCCCCCATAGTCCTACTCCTGCTCTCCCTCTTCCCCATTATGTCCAGACCATCTAATGCTTTAAACATGTTGGGTAATCTGACTTCCCCAGGCAGTCCCTTTGACCTCGTAATTTCCTTTCCTACCTTCCCCCTTTGACTTTGAGACTTGGGTTTTTCCTCTCAGTGATGTGGACGGAGGGTGATAGAACTGGCCTCATATCCTTTATATTTTCCCCAGCAAGCAAGAGGAAATCCCAATAGCTAGTGTTTATTTAACATCTAACAAAACAGTTTTTTCACTCCCTCTTCTAGCCAGTAGCCCTCCATCCAGCTTCCTTTCCAAACGAGATCAGGAATACCCAAAACAGTAAGCTGAGGTTTCCCTGTGGCATGGAGGAGTATATTTTTTCTCCTCTCTCCTTCCATCCCCATCTCCACCATATTCATCTGATCTCTTTTGAATTTTGTTGTTGGAAAGTATTTCTAAACTCTCCTGCAGTTGTAGGCATGCTGACACTATAGTTAGAAGTTCTGGGTCCAAAATTAACTTTTTTTTTTTTTTTTGCTTGTTGTTGGAGACCCATACATACTGAATTCACTCTCAGCTCAAATTGCTCTCTGGTCTTATTCTCCACATCCTCAGCAGTGAACTTGCTCCTGGGGGGGTACTCCTCCCCTGCTTTTTAGCTCCCTTTTATGTGCACCCTCTCTATTAGAATATAAGCTTCTTGAGGTTCAGGACTCTCTTGTTTTCTTGTACTTTTACTCCCAGCATTTACTAGAACACAGTAAGCACTTAATAAGTGCTTTATTGACCTAGCTGGAAATATGCTGTAGCCAGGTCAAACTAGATTGACAGAGCTGGTTATTAAATTTTAGTATGAACTTTTGCATCGCAGAAATGAGAAAATGTTTTAAGCCAGGGCTTGATTTATTGTTTTGTTAGTTGAATAGTCTTAAGAAAATGAGAGGAAAAATGTTAATAATGTAGATTAAACAAAAAAAAATTTTTTTTCAGAGAGTTTGTTGTAGAACATTTACCAGTATATCTCTGTCTCTCTCTTTCTTTTTTCTCTGTCTGATCCTATCTCTGTCTTTCTCTCTTTCTTCCTCTTGCTGTCTCTCTGTATTTTTCTGTGTCTATTTCTCTGTCTCCTTCCTTTCCTCCCCCCTCTTCCTCTCTCTCTCTCTCTCTCTCTCTCTCTCTCTCTCTCTCTCTCTCTCTCTCTGATTCTCTCTTTTTGTCTGTCTCTTTTCTCATATGTAAAATGAAGGCATTGGATTAGGTCTCTAAAGTTCCATGCAGCTTCAGATTCATGATCCTACAATTCCCAATCAGACTGTGAACTCCTTGAAGAGATGATTTTTTCTTCCTTTTTTCACAACCCCTGTACTGCTGAGTACAGTATTCATCATTTGATAGGTTGAGGCTTTCTAGTGTAGTGAAATGAGCTCTAAATTTGGAGTTACAGAACTATAGATTTTGATGCAGAAGAGATCTTAGAGGATCTAGTCCAACGATCAATCTAAGTCCTCAGCCATGGGCTTGAATCCTGTCTCCCACTTATTACTTTGAGACCATTCAAGGTTACTTGACTCTCTGGGCCTTAGTAAAAGAGAATACTGGCCTAAGTAACCTCTGAGGTTCCTTTAAGCTCTAAATCTATGATTATATGTTTAATTTTACTTATATGGGATGGGAGGATTACTCTGGGACCCTGGGAGAATCAGGGTTATTTCCTTTGGGAGGGAGAGGCAATTGTAAGTATGACAAGGTATCTGGAGAGAAACAGTCATTTGGAACAGAGGAAACCTGGACTCTTGGTGAGAGGCACCTTGAGAATATGCCCCTCCCTGAGAGGATTAGGAAAAATGCTGCAAGGATGATGAAATTTGGTTGTCTGTTTGGAGAAGCCCAGAAAGGGACAACAAAAGTCAGAGTTCTTTTAGCACTTGATAGCAGGAAATGAGTTTTACATGGGTTCTTATATACAAAATAATTAGTCCAATGGTATTATAGTGTTTACTTTTTGCATTTTGGGGGCCTTTTAAAAAGATTTCTTAATAAATAGAATCTCTTCCTTCTTCCCCCCCACCCTTTTCTTTCCTTCCTACTTTATTCTGCCATTTGATGCTGTCTGTGAACTATTATACAGGCATTAGGAAATGGAATTTTTAACCAACAGCAGGAAAAGAGATGATATTCTCTTCATTTTGATCTCCTTTGATCTTTTAAACAGCGTTCTGGTTCTTAAAGTTTTTGTTTGCCCACTGTCCAGGATATGGTAAAACAATTTCCCACATTCCGTTTAATTCTTTTGACATGGGCTTCTTAACATAGACTGGTTCCTTGTTGAGGACAGGAAGGAAAAAGAGAAAGAGGGTCATTTTGACCTTTTGAATAGTGTTCACTTTTGGTTCTCCAGGCAATCAAAAGTATCTCTCTTTAGCACATGATAGGCAAACCAGAACTAACCAGAAAACAGGGAGCAGCCTACCCACCTCTCAGATTGGCTAAGATGACAGAAAAGATAATGATAAATTTTGGAAGGGATGTGGGAAAACTGGGACACTGATATATGAAGTTGTGAACTAATCTAACCATTCTGGACAGCAATGTGCATAGCTATGGTGAAAGGCTATCAAACTGTGCATTCCCTTTGATCCAGCAGTGTTTCTACTGGGTTTATATCCCAAAGAGATCTTAAAGGAGGGAAAGGAAGCCACATGTGCAAAAATGTTTGTGGCAGCCCTGTTTATAGTGGAAAGAAACTGGAAATTGAATGGATGCCCATCAGTTAGAGAATGGCTGAATAAGCTATGCTACATGAATGTTATGGAATATTATTGTTCTGTAAGAAACAATCAGGAGGATGATTTTGGAGAGACTTAGTTGAACTGGTATTAAGTGAAATGAGTAAAATCAAGAGAACATTGTGCACAACAACAAGATTATGTGATGATCAACTGTGATGGACTTGTCTCTTTTCAACAATGAATAGACTTGTGATAGAGAGAGAGCCATCTGTACCCAGAGAGAGGACTGTGGGAACGAAATATGGATCACAACATAGTATTTTCTTTTTATTTTTTTCTCATTTTTTTCTTTTTTGATCTGATTTTTCTGATAAATTTGGAAATATGTATTAAAAAAAGAAAATGGGGAGCAGGGCTCTTTCATTATTTATCCAGAAGTAGTTTCCCCCACATGGGTTGGCAGCAGGAAAAGGGCACTGTAACTGCACTGAGGGTGATGCTCCATTTGCCATGTCCCCATTACATTATACAGGTTATTTCTTCCAACAAAATGTATGTGCTATATTTCCAGTGCCTGGCTCACAATGGCCACTTCATAAATGCTTGCTAATAATGACCAACCATAATGCCAGAGTCCTCATGATGAAACATGCTATCCATCTCCTTACAGAGTGAGCTTAAAATGCAGAAAAATCTACATTTTTTAGACATGGCTGTTATGAAGATTTATTTTTCTGGATGATATAGCAGATATTGAGAGGTTTATTTTTCAGTTTTAAAATATTGTGCAGTTGGGATAGTGGGAAGAATAGATTAGTAAAAATGTTTGTTACTTGAAAAAACTTTTTTTTTTTTAAAGAAGATAAGGATGATGTCCTTTCTCTCAGCAGCGAGTGGAAAACATGTTTCAATCTGCACTTTGAGTGTTATCTCTGTGGGAAACTTTCCTAGGTCTCAGAATGAAACATAATGGGTTCTTAAAACCTAGTTAGTGATCTCTCATTATGTCCTGATGGTTTGGACAGGGCAGAGAAATGTTTTTCCTGTGTCAAAAGCATTTAACAATAGTTTCTTTTCCAGTCCAAAGTACAGACAAATAGGGTTTCTCAACTATTTGCAGTTATCAGTGACAAATTTTTACCTGCCTAGATTACTTTTGCTACTAATAAACCTGACTTCTTTTCCTCCTTTCATCTTGCAGTTCTCATTGCTGGCTTTCTCTCTCTCTTTCTCTCTCTCTCTCTCTCTCTCTCTCTCTCTCTCTCTCTCTCTCTCTCTCTCTCTCTCTCTCTCTCTGTCTTAGGAGGTGATGGGGATCCTTTCATTGAATGGTTCAGATGAACTTGTCAGTTATGTTGTGGAAATTATTATTATTATTTGGTGGGGGGAAATGGAGGTATGTATTTGTTTAGATGACTTCTGAGATAAGTAAGTAGACAAGGAAGCCAACAAGCATTTATTTTGTTCCAACACATAAAAATGAAGATAGCTCTTGTTTTCAAGGAGTTTATACTGAAATAGGAGAATAAAACAAACAAAAGGGAGCTGAGACAATTGGGGAATGGTGTGAAGGAAGGTAATCAAGGGGTAGGATTGGAATGAAGTGCAGAGAGTTAGAAGCACAACCTCAGGAGGTGGTTGAATGAAGGATGGATGGCCAGCCTGGGCCTCTCTCCAAAATGAAGAATGGGACAAGGGATTAGGGTTGCAAAGGGATTTCTAGGATGAGAAGGCCCAGGAGGTCCTAGATATTCAGGGAAGTTCCTATTCTCATATCCTGCTAGGCTTCTGATCCCTGTCCCCACTATCAGTGGCTGTGCTCAGATTGTAGACATTAGAATGACCGCCAGTAGAAAATTTAGATATTTTACCGGCTAACAGTGCAGTTTGGGAACATCGATCATGAATGATGAATGCTTTGATAGCCTTTTCCTCCACCAGATATCTTTCTCCCTCTTCCTACCTCTTCAGTCTTTCAGTTCCAGCCTCCCCCCACGCCTTCTTTTACCTCCTTTAACTACCCCCTTTTTCTTAGCTTGAAATGTGTGAGAAGAGAGGACTTTTAAAAGCCTGCTTATCTTATACTGTTGTTTTAGCTTTAATTCCTGACAGCTCTCTTCTGATGTAAGAATTTAATACTATTTTAAAGCTCATATCTCTGGCAAGGTTAGATCTCTGAGGTCCCGACTTCCATTTCAGACTTGAAATTGTATTAGCATTTCAGTCATTTGTACAACTGTTATCTTTCTGGGAGCCATAAATACCAGGCAGGAGATTTCAAGAGATAGGAAACTTTTTTTTTTTTTTTTTTTTTAATATACTCTTATCCTTCGTTATTATGGTGTAGGTTTGTTTTTCTAACAGGGTATTTTTCAAGAGCTCTAAATGCTGTGACTTTATGGAATAAATGTAGTGGAAAAGGGCACACTTCCCATGCAGAATATCCTTTTTACTCACTTTTGCTCCTCAGAGCTTTGTTTCCCAAACACACAAAACCTGTATTTGTGACTGCCAAGAGGCCTTCCATTGTGAGGGGGGAATGCATTGTAAATCATTCTTTCACAGTCAGTTAACAGGCAGTGTCTTTCTCACCAATAATTATGGTTTTGCTTTGAGTTGAGAAGGTTGTTTTTGGGGCAATAAATTGTGATGTCAGTTATCCTTCACTCTCTTTGCATGTTATTCCTCAGTCGGAAATTGGTGTTCTTAACAGTTGAACCTCAGGGGTCTCCCAGGCTTTGCAGCTGAAATCTCAGAGTCCTCTGCTTTGGAGAGGGAGCCACATTTATAGAGAGCTCTTTTGTTTCCCACTTTAGTGATAGGAAATTTGAAAAGGGGGGAAGGGTCCTTGTTCCTCCTAGTAAAACTGAGTTTTTATATTGGAGGATGTCATTGAGTACTTATGTTTAGTTAAAAAAAAAGAAGTAAATGCTGAATATATAGGTTCATGAACATCTGATTCCTTACAAGACTATTTTTTTTTTTTACTAGTTTTTCAAGGTCCTTCAGATATGCCCTAAAAAACAAACAGCCACATGGACACTGAACAGTATCAGATAATGTGGTGAATTTCATCAGCCAGATTGTTCCAGATGGAATAGTTATTAATTGTAATGGGCTACAGAACATTTATATATCAAGAATATCAAACCTCATTTAATCCTGCTGGAAAGAAATAATTTTAAATCTATGTATAAAACCATATAATGTTTAAAAAGGTTTTATTCTGGGGGGAGATAGCTTCTTTGGGATATCAGTTCTGAGAAATTTTTATTAAATCAATTTATTTCTGATCATGTCTATAAACTAATTGCTAGGGATAACTTCAACCAACAGAAAAGGCATCGTATGCAGATATCAAGCTAGTAATACCTGTTGTGAGAAGGAGGCTCTCTCTTTTTAATGAAGAGAGTGGAAAATAACTCTACTGGAAAATAACAGTCAGGATACATGTCGACTGTGTAACATAACTAAACTTTGTCTTTTGGTTCTGTTAGTGTGGAGAAAGAAGCAAGAAGCAGGCAGACACACAAATGCTTCTCCTATGATTAGCTGTGATTAATCAGTGAAATAGTTTTCATTAGAGGAAGAAAATCACTTATAAACACTTTTGTTGTTAAATTGGCCTGAAGCTTTGGAGTCCTGGAGTTGTGTAAATGTCCTGAAAAAGGCTTTAACTCTAAAGTAAGAAAAATTATAAATTTATAAATTTCAACTCTAAGTTGAAAGGGAGTTATAAAGCACAATGCCTTGAACATACTAGGTACTTTACACTAAATTGGCACTTTATAAATGCTTGTTGTTTGATTAATGTTTATTTAGTTGGACTGGCAATAAAAGAATTTTAGAATTAAGGTCTGCAAATATTAGGAATTAGATTAAGTTGATAACAATTAAAAATGAGTAAGAATGATACAAATTTATACCTAAATATTTATCCCTGAAATTCTTATTATCTAGGTATCCTTCTTTAAATGATAGTTTGGCAATCCTACAATATTTAAGCTGAACTTTTCTTTAAAAAATTTATTCTATTTGAAAAAAAAGACAAATTGCTCAACTCCATCTCAAGTAAGCAATGCTTTACACAATTACAAACTATTAGTGTAACAAATTAGCTTAGAGATCTTCTAGTCTGATTGTTCTTCAAGTATATGCCATATATAGAGAAAAAATTCTCTTTAAAGGAGTCACAAATTAGATTAATACAATAGAATGTTTCATTCTCTGCATCTTTCAGTAAATAACACTACAAAGATATGGCCTACTGTGGAATATAATTTTCAAATATTTGATGTCCTCCCCTTTTTTGGAATCCTTGATAATCAAGCCCTAAGACATTTCTTACCCACCTCTAAATTGTGTCTCATCTCTCATGAACTTCCTCCCTCCCTCTCCATTCCTCCTTTTACTTCCCCTTCTTTACTTCTCTTTCTCTCTGTGTGTAGGCATGTATGTATATATGTATGTGTTACATATGTGTGTGTACATACAGGTGATACATATACACAGCTGTATACATTAAGGTCCTCCAATAGTGTATTGATTCACTTCTCATTGGACTAGGATAAATATTAGGATATTAATAGTCAAGTTATTGACAAGTATTCTAAAAGTTGGGTAACTTGCCCTCTGTCTGTCTCTTTTCCCAATATTCTTGGAAGTCATATCTCAATTCGATTGTAATGTTCCTCGTTCTTCACTGTAAATTGTAATATTTGATGTACTATGGAGGAAACTGGCTTAACAATAATATTTTACATATGAACATTGAAACCCAGATAAATTAAGTACTATCTCTTCTTAATAAACCACGAATTAGGGAAGCAGTTGAGACTAGAAATCAGATCTCCTGACATTCCTCTTTGCTATACTATTTCCACCTTTTATCTATGGAAAACAAAATTGTACTCAAATACAGTACTCAGGAGGAAGTAAACAGCCTAGAGTGCTGAACTTCCACACCTAAACACATAAAGTGACAATAATAACAGGAACATCTTGATCACCTGCATTTAAAAAAGGAGGAAAAACCATGCTCCTTTTCTTCTCCCTATTTTTAAAAAGTTTGCCTTGGTCACAACTCATTCTTAGATGTATTTAATAGCTATTGTGAAAGAAAAATTAACAGGCTTATTAGCTGTCACATTATAAGAAATGAAGGAAAGAGAAGTCAATGTTACTATGAAGTTTTGAAGCTGGAATTTGGGTGAGAGAAGTCAGGCTTCAGATGATTTTAGAATATTAGCCTAGAGGATAGTTAAGTCCAAATGAAGAACTGAATATGAGGTTCTTGGGAGAAGAAGCTTTTTCATTTTTTAAAAAAATGATATTCCCAGAATACAGCAGAGTGTCTGGTTCATAGAATGCATTTGATTGATAGATTGCAGAGAAAACAAAAACAAAAATAAAAAGCCAAAGATTAAACTTTTGGAAATAACTAGAATTGGGGGCAGGAGAAAGTAAAGGACCAGCAGAGGAAAAGGCTCCTTCAGAGAGCATTTAGGAAATATAGAGAATTGTGATATCTAAGAAAATGAAATTAGCACAGTGCTTGGCACATAAGTACTGAAATGCTCGTGGAACTGAACCAAGGGAAGAATTTCTAGAAGGAAGGGAAAGGATCTGTGGTTTCATCATTTAATAGAACTACCAACTAGGCGTTTCTTCCACCAACAAGAAGTTGAATGAATTATCTAGGGTCATACAGTCAGCTAATGCTAGAAGTATGAAATTTGAATCCAGACCTTCCTGACTCCAAGCTTAGCAGTGTACACTAAATAATGCTGCCTCTATGAAATATTTAAAAATGTCAGATGTTTTAGAAAGATTAAAGAGAGAAGGAAACAGCAGAAAAACCTGGGAAAATTTGTATGAATTGATGCAGAGCAGAACCAACTTTGAAAGATTTCCAAACTTGCGTCATGATGACCGTACATGTCTCCAGAAGACTCATGATTCCCACCTCTTAGCAGAGAGGAAATGCACCAGAAATGCTGAATGAGATTCTCATCTTCAGAATCAGACAATGTTTTTACTTGACTCTACTTATTTGTTACAAGAGAGAACTTCTGCTTTTGACAGAGAACTCCAGCAATTTGGATAATTTTTAAGCCATCAAATAATCAATAAACAAGGATTTATTAAGAGTCTTCTACCTTCCAGGAATTATGCAAGCACTTGGGATACAAAGGTAAAAATGAAAGAGTCATTGTTCTCAAAGAGTTTACATTCAATTGTAGAGACAATATATACATTTACATGAATATACATATGTCATATATGAGTATACAGAATAAATACAAAGTAGTTTAGAGAGGAAGGACAGTATTTGGGGGAAGGAGGAAATACTTTGTATAGCAATTGGTGGTTGATGTGAATAATTTTTAAATTTTAAAATATTTTAATTTGTTTTAAATTCAATTTAATTTTCAGTTCCAAATTTTCTCCTTCCCTGACCCCTCCTCTACTCATAATGAAGGCAAAAATTCAAAACCCATTACGATTATGAAGTCATGAAAAAGAAATGTTGATAACAATTATGTTTCAAAAAGAAAGTAGAAAAAAGGAAAAAAGGAAGGAAGGAAGAAACAATATGTTTCAATCTGTGCTGAACTCATTTGGTTCTCCATCTGGAGGTGGGTAGCATATTTCATTATGAATCCTTTGGAATTGTGATGGATCATTACATTGATCAAAATTATTAAATAATTCACAGCTAATTATCTTTATAATATTGCAGTCATTGTGCAAATTGTTCAACTCATTCTGATCACTGCATTTTGTATCAAGTCAAAGAAGTCTTCCCTGGTTTTTCTGAAATCATTCCCTTTTTCATTTCTTTAAGCACAGTGATTTTCCATGGTATTCAAATACCATTACTTCTTCAGCCATTCCCCAATTGATTGTGCCTCAGTTTCCGATTTTTTGCACAAAAAAGCTGCTAGAAATGTTTTTTTTTTAAACCATGTGAATCATTTTCCTTTTTCTTTGTGTGTGTGTGTGTGTGTGTGTGTGTGTGTGTGTGTGTTACCAAAATAGTACTGCTGGATCACAGTTTAATAGCTTTTTGAGTATAGTTCCAAATTGTTCTTCAGATTGTTTGGACTGCTTCATAGTTTCACTTAGAATGTATTGGTATACCTGTTTTCCCACATTCCCTTTAGCCATTTTCCTTTTCTGTCACAATCTGGGTAATTATACTCTACAATCACTTCTATATTATGCTTTTATTTCAAGCCTGTGATTTGTTTCCCAACTTCCTCAATTATTCACCCTTTCTGTGCAGGTGGTTTATAACATAATCTGGTGATTTTTGTTTGTTTTTCCCTAGATTGATCTTTATCCAAATGTTTCCCAGCATGCTTATTCCTTCTGGATTCCTATGTTTTTTCATTGAGCTCTTTAAAAAAAATATAATATACTCCACCATATTTTACCTATCATTTCCTTTGAATAAGGTATGCCCATCCAAAACCCTATTCTAGTAAGGTGTTTATTATGACATCAAATTTGTTTCCTTCTGTTAGGATCTCTAGTTCCTCTTGCTTATTGTCTAAACTTGTAATCTGTTTATATATGTTTATGGTAGTTAGGTGGCTCAATAGATAGATAGAGCACTCTAGCGAGAGCCCGTAAGAAATGAGGTTGAATCTGACCTTAGATGCTTCCTAGCTGTGTGACTCTAGGCAAGTCACTTAATCTTGCTCTGCCTGTTTGCTTCTGTGTCAAATAGGTATAGTTGTAGCACATATGTACAAGAATTTTTGTAAAAGTAAAATGAAATGATATTTTAAAGTACTTTGTAAAGCTTAAAGTACTATTTAAATGCTAGCCATTATTATATGAAGTCATAAGTTTTACTACTGACTCCTTTCTTGGATTTTGTGTCTTGTGAACATCTGGATATCTTAATTGCTATCTTTCCTCTTCATTGTAGCCACTTTCTGTATTATTTAGCTTGCACATTCATAGGAAATTTCCCTCCTCCATTCTTTTTATTTTAAAGTCTTTTGGATTATATTTGCAAGACCACCAAATTTGTTACTATTACGTTTTAAATCCTGGGTTAGAAATCCAAATTTAATTCTCAGATATCATCTTTGTAACTAGCTTTTAACCTGCCAAATTATTATTACTTTTTTAAACCTCTCCTGCGTCCCTTACTATCAATGGGCAATGAGTAAACAATCTTTGGCAAAAAATTTTAGGTTCCTTTTTGTCAATATCATTTATGTTCATATGAATCAGCAGGTATATGAAGTAATACAATAGAAAAAATTTTAATGGACAGATTTATATTTATACTAAGGTCTATTATTTTTAAGAAATCATTATGTTTGAATATTGAATAATCATTACAGTTGATCCTGGTAATTGTTTATGTCTACCTTTTGAGAAATACCTTAGCTAAGTGTGAGAGTTTCATCATCAGTACAGTAGGTATTAGGTGATAAATTATTGCGTGGGACAATCCATGAAAATAAAAGAAAAATACAAAAGGATTGCAATTTCTGTATGTTACCTTTCTACTTCTACAGGGGCAATGACAGAATATTGGAAAAAGAGACAGGGAGCAAAATCACCCAACTTTTAGAATACTTGTCAATAACTTGATTATTAATATCCTAATATTCATTCTAGTCCAATGAGAAGTGAATCAACATACTATTGGAGGACCTTGATGTATAGGTGTGTGTATGTATCCCATGTGTGTACATATACATATATATAACACATACATGTATACATATGCATACACACAGAGAGAAAGAGAAATAAAAAAGGAGAAAGAAAAGGAGGAGTAGAGAGGAAGGGAAGAGATTCATGAGAGATGAGATACAATTTAGAGTTGGGTAAAAAATGTCTTAGGGCTTGATGATCAAGGATTCCAAAAAAGGGGAGGATGTCAAATATTTGAAAAATTATATTCCACAGTAGGCCATATCTTTGCAGTCATAATATTTACTGAAAGATGCAGAGAATGAAACATTCTATTTCATTGTTTCTTATTGTACAAAAAAATCTTGTTTGGTAGAATAAAATTCTGCTATTAGGTCTCAAGATATTTCCCATGAGTGAATTAAAAAATCTTAATTTTTAAAAACTTAACAGAAATAACTTTGTTCAACGATCCTGTTATTAATAGCAAGCAAGTGATAAAAGAGGTAGATATATGCTTATCAAAGATACTTGGCATTTTATAAAAGATATCTCTCCAATATTCTACCAGTGTTACTAGGAAATTACAAATCATGGGATTCTACTATTTCTGAAGAATTAAAGTTTGTGGTTTATCTAAAGAGGAATAGAGAGGAACATGATGAGTATAAAGAGACTATAGTATATTACAAATGAAGAAGTGACATAAAAGATATTATGATAGGAATTATGACTAGATAAGGAAGTGGGCTGATCAAGTAACAAGAAAGATGGAAATCCAATGGGCAACCCAAGTTTTCCTTTGGTGGCTACAATGTAATGCTAAGAGATCTAGAAGAAAGTTTCCAGTTCATTATAGGAGAGTCACTGAAGAGGATTCATAGAGAAAAAAGTTGTACAGGAAAGACAGCATTGATAAATTTTAATCTATATGAGATCAGAGATTCATCAAAATATTAGCATATACATATACTTCTACAATGGGGAATTTTGTTTCAGAAAGAGTAACTTTTCCACTAGGAACTCTCAGGAATCTACCTTTCTGCAAATTCAATTCAGATGCACATTTTAAGTTCTAAAATAAGAATTGATCTTGGTGGGAAAGAACAGGGATAGTCTTACATTTCTTGGTATCACTAGCACTTCGTACAATGCTTGGTGCACAGTGGGGGCTTAATGCCTCTCTAGAGTATTTGCTGCTTCACAGGTGGCTGAGTACCAACGTGTCAAAGATGCAGATATATTAATTTCAATAACAGTTAATACAAGATACATTGCTATTAATTTTCATATCTTCCTAATTTAAGATGGAGAATCAAAACTCATTGACAGAAACAATCTCTCTCCCTCTCTTCCCTCTCCTCCTCAAAGCGGAGGCTTTCAGAAATACTCTCTCTCTTCCCACCTTCAGGTCCATTTTCACCAAAATGATAATAAAATCAAATGTAATTTTGTTCCTTGGACTTTCATTAAAGAGATGCTTCACATTCTTTGTGAATTGCCTACGGCAGATAACTCAGACATTGATCTGTTCCACAATGATGAGCACCCTCTGTCCCCAGTGCCCAAGAATGTCCTGCCAAGCCTGAGCAAAGTCCTGTTGAAATTCTCACCTGCCAACAGCCTCATGCTGGCTCCTCTGTCATTCACCCGGCTGTTTGAGAACAGTAACCAGCTCATGTTTATGTTTCTGCAGAGCGATCTGATTAATAAATGGAGCGGAGAACGCTAAATAGGTCTGTCATTAATCTTGATAGTTAGCTGAAACACAACTGTACTAAACAGCTATATGAAGGAAAGAATACCTTGCTTGATTATCATTATTATTTTTAAATCTAGGAAATGCTAGGTTTAATCAGAAATTGTAAGTTAAATGTTGGGCAGGCTGGGGATGGGATAGTGGAATGCCTAGATTTATAGACTTAACTTTTTTGTATCATAGAACTCTTTGATGATCTCTGAAGTTTATGGACCTTTTTTCAGAATAATGTTTTTAATGCATAATAAGATCATAAAAGGTGCCAATTGAAACACAATTTAATTTTTTTTTTTTAAAAAAAAGGTCATTTGACCCAGGTTAAGAAGTCCTGCTTAGAATATAACTGGTGAATTCTGTCATGGTCCATGAGGGAAGTTGGAAAACAGTCCTTCAGTGAGTTTCAGGCCCCAGAAGAATACTGTGGCCTTTTCTTTTAGATGACCAAGATCTTGTGACATTTTCAGGTTGACCCCATAAAAAGAGGTCTTGGGAATCTCTTAAGAAAGGACTGTTTTCATATCATTTTCATTTCCCAGAGTCCTAAGTTCAGATAAAAACCAAGTCTGAATAAGATAGCATAGAATTGAGAGTAGGAAAACCTGGATTTTACTATTGTTTTTGCAGCAGCCTTACCGTATTGGTACTTCATTTCCTCTCTGTGCTTAACATTGTGGAGGCTAGCTGTCAACCTGCCTCACCCACAGAGGTGTGCTGAGGATGACTGAGGTCATGCCAGTGAAGTGCTTTGAACTTCTTGCACAGAAAAAGCAATATGAACAGAGTTTTATCCTCAACATGAAGTCACGGGATAATTGATTCTTTGAAACACAGAAAAAGCTGAAAAGATTCCAACACTAATGGTTGGGGCCTCATGTAGGATATGATCAACTTCCCCACACCCACTGTTTTCTGCATTTGGTGCCCTCAGAATCAGGCAGCCCCCTGAGTTTTTGTTTCTTTGGACACTTAATTTGATTTATCTTGGTGTGTGTTTGGCTGGATGATGTCAAATGGCCAACAAATCTCCAATTGTTTCTGATGAGAAGAGGTGGCTCAAAGGCAGCTCTCTAGCTACTTAATTATCCTCAGTGACAAGGAAAATGAAGCTGGGATTTGAATAGTATATTTGCATATGGAGACGGCTTTCCTTCTGTTTGCTTTCTCCTAAAACCCTCCAAAGCATCCAAGCAAGCAGGTCAGTGGTTTTTCAAAGCCACTTTTCATAGTTGGGCCAAAAGGAGGCAGATTTCAAGGAATTTGGACCTTCTGTGTCCTTGTTCATCTCTAGGTCCTCTGTTTAGCTTCTCTATCCTGATCATGTGGCACCTTTGATTTTAAATCTTTGTGCTTATACATCACTGTCTCTCTTGTATCCTTCTCCACTAGTTCTGCTAGGACAGAACTTGATCTTGGCCCAGACAAATGTTAAGAGTCAAAAGGATTTCATTTAAATGGCTAGAGAGTGCCTCTCATCCATGCAAAGAAAAGCTGTATCTGGAGGAGGTTGTTGGCAGACTATCCTTGTTAGAGACTAAGCAAATTATTTTCTTTTTTCTTTGTATAATCAACAATGGCATGGAGAATAGAAATCTTCTAATGGTCAATATATTTCTTTCTTGTTTATTCTTTTCTGTTTGAAGATTAATAAAGACTTTTTCAAACTTGAAGGAAAGGACTATAACTTATTCATTTCCCCCTCCATAAGTAGTATGATTCATAGTAAGTTGTCATTTTTTAAAAATTGAATTTTGTATTGGAGAGATGATACACAATAGAATGAGGATGGAATGCTGGGAAGCTGGGTAGTGCAGTGGAGAAAGTAGCAGAATTGAAGTTAGAAGGATTCATCTTTGTGAGTTCAAATGCGGCCTCAGATATACTAGCCACGTGACCCTGGGCAAACTTTTAGACTCAGTTTCCTCATCAGTAAAGAGCTGGAGAAGGAAATGGCGAAACTGTTCCAGTATCTTTGTTGAGAAAACTATAAATGGGGTCATGAAAAGTCAAACATGACTGAAATGACTAAACAATATTTCACTAAATTGCTCTAAAATCAAGGACAATTCTTTCTTGGAAATGAATTTCCTCATTCGTTAAGGAAAGGGGACAGACTAGATGATTTCTAAAGTATGTTTCTGAACTATTATGTTTAATATTCTGTTCCGCTATAGAAAATGTAATGAAGCAGTCCTACAAGGGCCATCCCTGTCTTCCCAATGATTGGACAACTGGAGTCTAAGTTGCTTTGGAGGATAGGGGATATTGCTCCATATCACTGTATTTGATTAATATTTCAAAACCCACAATGATGATCATAATGACTAAAACACTGTTAGTTTACTTTATCCTTTATTGATTTTTTTATCTATAGTGCTAAAGCATTTTTCAGTTACTATTTCATCAGGAAATTAATATAGTTCTTGTTGAGATCCAAGTAGAGGATAGATTCTGTTACCACATAGTGGAAGAGGTAAGTTGAAGTACATAAAGGAGAAACAAATTGTTCAGCTCCCAAAGTGAGAATCTAACATAATACTCTGAATTATTGTCTAGAACCCAGTCTTTTACTTTCCATGTAATAATAGTAATAATTTTTATGATACAGATCTGATCATGTGACTCCTCTTCTCAATAAATTCTAGTGGCTTCTTATTACCTCTAGAATCTAATATAAATTTCTCTGAATGGTATTTAAAGCCTTTCACATTCCCCCAGCATTACTCTTCTTCTTTGTCCCAGAGAGCCATCCTATATAACAAATAATATTTTTAAAGAAACAAAAAAGAAAACAATGAGAAAAAAAATCAGCAAAACTTAATAGACCAAAAAGGTCTGAAAATATGGGTAATGTACTATGGATTTCCTATCTTTTAAAAGAATAAGATGAAAGCATCTTCTCATATCTCTTCTTTGAGATAATACCCTGTAAGGGGAACAATAATACAACTAATATTCATATGTAAACATTAAGCCATGCAAAAGTTACTTGAAAGAGACTGGTTTGACTTGCAAAGAAAGTAATGGAAAATTGGCTGTCTAATTATAGCCTGAAAATAAAAGACAAATTTCTTCTTTTTCTCCACTGAATTCTTATAAAACGAGGGCATGTTTGATAAAATCTGGAATGGAGAATCTTTCCAGTGGATTTCTGCAAATGCAAAGAGAATCAAAAAAATATCCTGGATGAAATTTATAGTATAGTGCCTCTTCTGGACTACCATTCTCACTGCTACTCATAATTCAGTTATTCTGTAGGTTGTACCTGTAAAATTATAATTCTTCAGTCCCCACTGGTACATTCACTTTTACTAATAAGTTGTTTGGCCCAATTAGCTCAAAACAAAGGCATTAACTGAGATGGCATAGCATAAATATTAATAATAAACTATTAATATCTTTTCTCCAAATATGGCACATATCCTCCCACAAATATATAGAGCTTGGTGAGAAGATTAGGTACATACAAAGATAACACATCTGGCCAATTCAACTCTCATCTCTGGTACTTTATGGCTTCAACATCTTTTCTTGTGGTATCTTCATGCCACTCTCCCTAGGCAAAATGTCTTTGTTGGGTGGATCATTTCCCTTGGTTTCCTGAGTCTGCTTCTCTCTGATATTCAACTCCTGAGTACTCCTCAGGGAGCACTTAGGGGTGACTCCATTGAATGAGAAACTAAATTTCTTTTTTATATCTGTCTGAGAGATGTCAGTTGATCCTCTCAGCCAATTACTAGCTATTTCCTGTGTGGTGTAGTTATATTATTCTATGGCCAAATCTCTATAATCCTCTAAAGCTGATTGAAGAACTTCTTATACTTCCTAAATAAGTCAAAAAATGTAAATACTTCTTTATATTTCCTTTATAAGCTGTGTGAATGGACCATTATCTTTTTAGTATTCCTTACAGGCTCTGATAACCCTGTTGGCCATTTATTGTCTGAAACAAAGTCTAAAACAAAGCCTCCCCCTCCCCGCCTTGTATTAAAGAGGAAATTGAGTCCCAAGGAGGTTGTGATTTAATCATGGTCAAAAAGTTGGTGAGTTGCAGAGCTAGGTTTCAACTTAGATTTTTAGATTACAAATATGTCCTTATATTTATTACTTAGACTTTGAGATGGAAGAGACTGTAGAGGTCATCTTGTTATCTTTTTCAAAAATAATATTTTATTTCCCCTCCAATTTCATGTAAAGTCAATTTTAACATTCATTAAAAAATTTTTTTGAGTTCCAAATTTTCTCTCTCTCCCTCCCTCACCTCTCCCCCTTCCTGAAACTGTAAGCAATTTGATAAGTGTTATATATGTTTCATCATGCAAAACATATTATTATTATTCATGCTGAAAAAAAGACAGATCCTACAGAAAAAGAAAACATGAAAAAATACAGAAAGTGAAAAATAGCATGATTTGATCTATATTCAGACTCCATCAGTTCTTTTTCTGGAGGTGGATAGCATTTTTCATCATGAATTCTTTGGCATTGTCTTGGACCATTGTATTGCTGAGAAAAGTTAAGTAAGTTATTCACAATTCCTTATCCTACAATATTGTTGTTACTGTGTACAATGTTTTTCTGGTTCTGTTCATTTCACTTTGCATCAATTCATATAAGTCTTTCCAGGTTTCCCTGAAAACTGCCTGCTCATCATTTCTTATTGCATAATAGTGTTCCATTTCATTCATGTAATAAAACTTGTTCAGGAATTCCCCAAATGATGGACATCTCAGTTTCCAATTCTTTTTCATCACAAAAGATAATGCTATGAATATTTTTGTACAAATGTGTTCTTCCCCCCTTTTTATCTCAAACTTGTTTTCTTGCAGATGAAAAAACAAACAAACCAGAAGTTAGAAATTGTAATTTGATGAGAGTTCTATAAGGAATAAATAGCAGAGACAGGATTCAAATCCTTATTCTGACTCCACATCTGGTGTTTTCCATTATGCCAATGCATACTAACCCAGCATCCCTGTGACTTTCAAATTATGCTTAGAATCTTGAATTTCTCACATTTTGAAAATGTTACTGGCAGAATGCTGGTATTTGGAGATCTGTTTTTAAGAGATTCAAGTCACTTTTGAAAACATATATACTTGTCTTACAAGGTGATAGGAATGGGCCTGGTTTGGGACCTATACTTTCTTTGGAAAGGTTTAGTGACTTGTTCATGACCTTAAGGTAGAATATGGAATGAAACCAGGTTTTTGGAATCCATACTTTTGCCTTTTCCATTAACCTACCCTGCATTGGTTTACTGGTGGAGATTCTACTTTTCCTCATTATTCCAGGAATTTGGCTGTAGAATGGTGAAACAGAGAATAACTAGGAAAAGTATGATGAATATTAGCCAAAGGAAAACTTGGGATTATGGTCTGAATATCAGACATATATCCAAATGGCGAAATGAAGTTTTGTGTGCAGCTCTCTCTTTAAGGGATGGCAATAGGACCATCATCATAAAAACCATTTAAAAGCCAAACAAGACAAAGTTCTTTAGAACTTGCAGTAATTGGCAGAGAGGTGGACAAGATGACCCAACCTGTGTCTTCCACCACTGCGTTCAGTTTCTAAATGGCACAGACAAGAAAGAAAAGCAAACTCTATTTGTCTGCAAGTATTGGTTGTGTCTCCCTGGCTTTTTCCCATGATCAAAATGGAAAAAATGTTAATGGTTCAGGTTCATTGCCCTTTATGTAGGGGGCAGTCAAACACCAAACAACCCAGAGAGTTGAAAAAGAACATCAGAAAGGTTGCAGGCTGACCCACTTCAAATAATCTAAATCCTCCTTAAACTTTCTGTGACTGCAGTTAAAGTGAGAAAGGGCTATTAGCTGGCTTGTGTGGACTGTCATATAATGGCTTATTATTCCCTGGCAAGGACAGAATGTTGATCAGATATCAGAACCAGTCTTCTCATTCCCTTCAGACAGAAATGTAAAAAGAAGCAAAGAAAAAATGAGAGCCAGGTTGAGTTAACTGTTTGTTTTACATCCTTAACATTGTAAACCCCAATCTCAAAGACAAACTAAATCAAACCAAAACAAAAATGTACTAATAAAGCACTAGGGAAGCCCATTAAACTTTGTAAAAGTCACCTAATTAGATTCACCTCTAACATTACATCAGTTGGATTTTTCTTGGTCTAGTTAGTATTTGGCAAATAGGAAGGATATTGTTAATGTCACAAAGCTAGCTGATAAGCTTTGTCCATTGGATGAATACTGCAGTTTAAGACTGCTAAAGTCTTGAAACATATGCATATTTTGCATCAGCCATGGTGATGGGACCTATAGTAATCCTATGCATCTAGGTGGCACAGTGGAAAGATCACTAGAATTAGAACTGGGAAAACCAGAGTTCAAATTCAGCTTCAGACATTTAATAATTATGTCACTCTGGCAGTTAATTTCTATATGCCTTAGTTTCCCCATCTTTAAAATGCAGCAATAATAGCATTCATTCCCTTGGAGAATGGATTTTATGAGAAAAAAAAAGGTAAGATTTTAAAGCACTTTGTATATCTTAAAGTACTAGATAAAATCCAAGGGGGTGATTTAGCCTAGCAAATGCTTTTCTTTTTAAAAGTCAAGAAATATTCCATAAATACATTATTTTATATTGTATCAAGAATACAAAAAGGATAGAAAGTAGAGTGCTGACTCTAACTGAGGAGACAAAATTCACATTATGCAACTTGAGAAGGATATAAGATGATGTATAGGCAAGAGTGTGCTATTAAATATTTAACAATCAGATCTTAGGGGATGGGATAATTTTTACAGGATACATTTAAAAGTTTAATCTGCTATATTGACATTTTATTAACCACTTTAAAAAGTCTAGACAATTAAAAAAAATCAAATCTTGATTTGTAATGTTTGCTGATTTCCAAATGCTCACATTGAAAATTTAACAATTGGATCTCAGGATCCAATTAGAGCTGGCTCCAACACATCCCTATCCCCATTATAGATATATACCGATTCAGGTCACCACTACTTATGTTACTTTTCAATAATTAATAAGATAATTCCTTCACAGATTTAGAGCTGAAAGATATCTTGAGGACCTTATTTCAACTCTGTGTTTTTACAGATGAGAAAACTGAGTCCTACAGAGGCTTGTCATTTGCTTTAGGTCACATAGAGTGGGATCAGATCCTTTAACTCCAAAGAGCTCTTCTACAGAGCTTCTTTACACTTCTCCAAATGAACCCGCTGTAAAGTTATGAAACCTGACACTAATAGGCATAATAGAGAGAAAACTGGATTGGAAGAATTCAGTCTCAGCCCTGAGTCTGATACTAGATATGTGACTGAGGTCATGTTGTTCCCTCTCTGAGCCTCTGTTTCCTTGTGTGCAAAATGGAAATAATTCTATTTGTGGCTTCTACCTCATGAGAGTACATTAAAGAAATTGCTTTGTAAATAGCAAAACACTCTACAAGAGTTAAGATGCTAAATGTTTAGCCAATTACATAAAGACAAGCAACATTGAAGGATGGTGAACTTTTCATCTGTATCTTCAATATTTCTTAGTGTCATCAAGGGAAAACACTTGGAGACAGTGAGTATCAGTCAGCAGAAGGGCAGAAATAACATATTAAAATTTTTAAATCAATTTTTAATCTTGTCTATAGTTTCCTTTTTTTTAGGTTTATCAAATTAATAATAATTAAAATTACATGATGATGATGATGGTATCCAGGATTTGCATAGTGCCTTAAGGTTTTATAGGAAAGTCCCATGTATAGTTAGATTCATAGGTAGCATTTGGGTCAAAGCTAACTTCATTTCCTGCCAAGATGAGAAGTATGAAGTTGGGGCCAGAGTATGCCCCTTTATTTTCCTCAGAGAGAGGGACTACTAGGCTAGAATTATTTCTATCTGCTCCCTTAAATATCAGTAGACTAGGGAATAGGAATTTTAGGTTTAAGCAATTAGATTGCTGTTTTATTATAGAGAGGGGTGTAGGACCTCAACTCTATTTCAAGGCTTGACCCCTTTCCCACCAAATTTCCACAATGATCCCACATTGAGAATATCCCACATATCCAAATCATAGCGGAATAGAAATCAGAGATCTATAAAGGAGAATATATATTGGATAAGGCAGAGTGAAAGAGCTCTTCTACTGGAAGTGAGATAACTTGCCTGAACCAAGATTTGATTGATCTCATTTGAGAGGAAGTTCCCCAGTCTCTAGTAGAGTGGTTCTCAAAGTATGGTCTAGAGAATCCTGGGGATCTCTGAAACCCTTTTAGAGGGTCTACACAAATGGTTTTTATTTCCAATATGATAAATGTCTATAAATATAATCCAGATCAACAAAAACTCTTTGGAGAGATCCTCAATAATTTATAATAGGATAAAGATACTGAAAACAAAAGTTTGAGAACCACTGCTCTAGTATAACAAACTGGGGCTAAGGACATGATGAAGACTAGCTTCTCTCATCTTCCCAAAGACTTTTCCTTAAGCAACTTGAAGTGAGGTTGGTCTTGTTCATCTTTCCTGTCAAAGATGGAAGTCAAAAGTACCTAAAGTCACCATCCAGCCTGGAACAATTCAAAACTAATATGAAGAAGACTGATAAGAGTGAAGTTTTTTCTTTCTCAACAATCATATCTGCCCTTAATGCAAGAGTCTTATAACAATGGGTTTTTAGCCTGTTACAGTTTACAAAATACTTTACATATTTTATGTCATGTAATCCTAACAATAATCCTGTGAGGATAGATGCCATTAATATCTTAATTTTTCAAGTGAGAAAAGTAAGACTAAGAAAAGCTGAGTTGCCCAATGTCATGTAGTTAGCAAGTGGCTGATTAAAAATTTGAACTCATCTTCCTGACTTAAAGAATAACACTATCCACTGCACCACTTAGCTACAATTTAACAAGCATTTATTTAGCATCTACAATGAGACTGTCACTATGGTAGGTATTGGGGACACAAAAACAAACAAAAAAAATGAAATGGTCTTTGTTGTCAAAGAACATATTTTATTACTGTCTGTATCAATGAATTCAGTTAGTAAAATAAGAAAGATGCTCCTGTCCATAATTTTCTTAGCCAGAAACAGTAAACAGTGCTGTGAAATGATCTTAGAAATTCTTATATTTTATAACTAAATCACCTTACTTCAGACTGATAACTATCTTTGGGATGTAAGCCTAGATCCTTGAGTTGTATAAATTGGAATAATAGCCAGGGTATGGGAAGGGTGGATTTAGTAACTTGCTTATTAAGCCTGATTGCTTTGAGATCGTGAGCTTAGTAACTTGTGTAAATTCTCTCTTTGTTGTACTTCTCTAGAATGTATTAACCTCACCCTTTATGCCTTTGTTGGTTTCCTTGTATTCTTCTGTCAACGTAAGCTGCATGTGGCAGATTTCTATATTGGCAGCCAGTGTGGTTTATAGCTATTTGACTCTCTAAGGAAAGGGATAGTGTCCATATAACTCTTGGTGCAGTGCTTACTATCGCACTAGAAATAATCAAGCACATGATGTATTTTCCCCCTAGCTGTTCTGCTGAAACTTTGGAGTAGTATCTTGACAAGAGCATGGATTAAGACCCAGGAGTATCTGAGATGTGATACAAATTTTGCCATCATCTCACTGGGATGCTCTTAATCAAGTCAATTCAACTCAATCAAGTCAATGAGCCTCCATTTCCACACCTGTGAAATCAGATTGTTGGACCTATTGACCTCTACCATATCTTCTAGTTGTAAGATCTTTTGTTTTTGTGAAAAAGATAAGGAATATTTGGTAGGAAGAGAATTAATTGAGTTCAACAAATAACAATTTTCTCTTGTATGATAGGCATGTGAGATACAAAACAAAAAATTCAAATACCTTCTCTCCTGAAGAACCTTCAGTTCTACTGGGAGCAAAAGAAGGGAGAGAAGAGATTTTAATTTCTGCATTAAAGTTATCATTTTTTTCTGGCATAGAGGATAAGTAAGGAGAGCATCTGTTTTCAGGAATAGATTTCAGTAATATGTGATTTGATTGGGACTCCCTGCATTAAGAGCAAGGAATTAGAATGATTATAAAGGTGTTTGGAACAACAATATGGGACATGAATGCTCCCAGTGCAAAGGTGTTAGGT
This sequence comes from Antechinus flavipes, assembly GCF_016432865.1. NCBI lineage: Eukaryota > Metazoa > Chordata > Mammalia > Dasyuromorphia > Dasyuridae > Antechinus > Antechinus flavipes. The sequence continues at coordinate 549,124,972 of NC_067398.1, forward strand.
AACAATGATAATTTATAGAGATTCAGTTCAGAGAAACAATTCATTCTCTTTTTCAATTCCTCTTCAATTCAACCTCTTTCTAGGTCTTTTTGAAAGGAAAAAAAAAAACCACACACACACTCCTCAATAGTTTTATTTAGCTTCCAAATAAAATATACTTAACAAAATTATTGATTAAAACTCAGGATGTATTTTTTTTTTTAAGAAATCTATGTAAATCTTGTTGAACTAATTGCATTCCGCGTTTTAAATATATTTGCTTTCCCCCCACCCTGATCCCAAGCCTAGACTTATTAACAAAAACAAGAAGCTACTTGATTGATAGTATCTGGCTAAAAGTGTGCTTCATATATCTCTGGTGAAGTCTTAGGGTCAGGTGTCCCTCTGACCTTTGAAAGTCAGCTCGATTTGCTCTGAACACGAAGCTATTTCCCCATTTCTTTCCCTCTGTAAGGTCAAGTGATCTAAGACAGCTGTTAATCTATAGACAGCACTTGTATAAAGACTTGGTCTGTGTCTTCAAATTCTTTCCTTTTTGAATGTAGATCAGGAGAAGAAAATCTATCCAATATCAGGGACTGTAGCTCTTTCTCATGTGAATTTTGAGGCAGTTCCTCACCTGTTGAACTATTCAGGGTCCAAGTCCAATGCACCAAATTCTATCAGAGAAAGAGAAATGGAAATCTTCACTGGGTGAAATGATCCTGGTGGTTGTAAAAGAGCATGGTTTAATTGGGGGTGCAGCCAGGGAGTCCATACACTGTGCCCCATTTGGTAACTGGAGCACTTGAGAAATTGAGCTGCCTGCTCAGCAGGAGGCCAGGCTGAAGCCACATCTATATTTCCCTAGAGCTGACTCTAGGTCTGAAAGTCAAGGTTTCTGTATGTTTCCCTTGAAGTGGGGGGCAGCCTGGGGAGAGGATACATGAACATCAAACAACAAGTAGCCTCACTGTATTCTGGACACCAAGTGTGCCCAGCACCACAAACTCCAATGTAAGTTTGTAATGTTTTATTTCATTGAACCATAGGATATATGGAGGCCATATGCTGGGCATGTGTGTGTGCTGGAGTGTTTGGGTTCATTTGCTGACAATGTGCTTTGGGTTTGGGGTTTCCTTTCTTTTTCAGAAGGTGGCTGATTCAAGCAAAATGCTTAATAATGGCTTGAACCAAGGAGGCAATGATAAAATCATCTATATTCAGAAGTCCCTTTGATGTTCAGGGTCTTTTTGGAGGTTCCAAAAAAGCAGTTCAAAGATAAATTTTGTTTTATTTTTATATATCACACCTCAAGCACATGCAAAAGCTCAGGCCTGGCTCTCCAGCCTCATGATGGAGAAAACATGCTCTTAAGAGTCTTTCTCTTTCTGATTTGGTCTTAAACTAAGCTCAATTTTATATTCTCCCAAGGCCTGACCAGTTTGACTAAGAGAAGGAATAGATAGTACAAGGGAAGATGATTGGTAATCAGTTTTTGGATTTGTAGGAAAAAAGTTGATACTGATTCTAAAGTGCTATTCATGTTGGATGACAGAGAAGAAGGCTAGGTTGGTTAGAGTGATGTGGCAAGACTGTTTCCTCTTTATTTCCTTTATACCCAAAGGGAAATAATGGATTGTCAGGAGAAGGAATATCTAGCTCCTCCCAGTAGTACACTTGCAGTTAACTAGAGGTGTCAAAGTGGAGTCAGACCCAATACTGCTTTAGGCACTTATTACCCCTGTGGGTAAGTCACTTGATTTCTATTTGCCTCAGTTTTCTCATCTGTAAAATTTGGGCATTGAACTCAATGACCTCTAAAATTTCCTTCCAGTTCTGAATTTTATTTGAACCTCAGTTTCTTCATTTATAAAATGATGATAATAATAACATCTACTTTATAGGGTTGTTATCGTTTCAAATAAGATAATACAGGGTATCCCAAAAATCTCAGGACAATTTTAAGTTTATCAAAAGAGTATTTTATAAACCTTAAGTAATGATTACTTAGTAATAGTATTCCTGGTTTGTAGCAGGGATACTGTTCTTTTTTTCCCTTTGTCTATATATGATCATAGTTAAAGGTATATTCTTGGAATTAGGGCTGGCATGGAGAATGAGAAAACATTTAAAAAAGAAGTATGGTATTTAGAACTAGAGACAAATCAAATAATTTATTACGTTCCATTGCCCTAAGCTCTTCTTTTTCTATCCCCCATCCCAGATGCATGCATAGAGACACACCCCCCAAATCTGTTTACAACCTGGGTGAGTTGATAGGTATAGTAGTAAATTACTTCTACCTGGCTTTTTTGAGGAACTTGCTGAAGCTCAACAACACAAGAAAGCTGGAGAGTGAGTGTCACTGTCTGGATAGGGAATAAGAGGACACAAAAAAAAAATTGTCTGTCTTGGACATTAGTCACACTCAAGTACCTGTTATGTCTTTCTCTCCATTCAATATTTTGCCATCATCATTTGTTTATTAACATTGAATGGGACTGATTGGTTGAAGTATTTCTCAGTATTGTCACATGATCCCTGTTCTGAACTGGGACCCTGGGGAGTGGGGGGGGTCATATGATCTCTGGAGAGATGAACTTTGAGCCCTGGGATATAGTAAATTAGTGAACTTGCAGGAAGTGATGTGGTCTGTGGGAGGCAGCAAACATTGGTAACCATTGGTCAAGGATGATTATGTCCTTTTAGTCTATCCAATGAGAAAGCTCTGGTCTTTTGCTTTTAAGTCCTGGACAAGGCAGAAGCTGGCCAGGTTCTAGGAGCACATGGCAGAGTTGGGATGGTTCCCACTTGTGTCTGGGCCTTACCTTCAGAATTTAAATAAATGCTTTCTCTTTGTACCTGATGATGTCTCTGATTAGTTAATTTGGGAAAGGGGGTCTTGCACCTGTCCCACACAACATCATCATTAATATTGATGACTATAGTTAGAATTTTCCCACCTCCTTGATTCTAGCTCATTTCTCTCTGTATTCCACTTTAATCACATACTAATTTGATTATACCATCAGAGAGTATCATCACATGCACAATTTCTTATCTTTCTATTGTTCTCTTCATTCTTCCTTCTTTCATCTTCAATCTTTACTTTCACTCACAGTGAACTTCTCTTTTATCATGACTTCTTTTCCTGTATGAAGATACTCAGGTCTTCTGAACTTAAAAAAAAAAAAAATCCTTCCCTAAATCCTTCCCTGTCCAGCTGATGTAATATGAAACCCTAAAACTTTTGGTTTTGGAGTCTGCTCCAAAGTGCTAATAGCTTAGCCAGATAGCTTCTAGCTTCAGGAAACTCATAAACCTGAACAGACTATTTCTCAATTCATTGCTGACTGATGATCTGGTCAGTGATAAGCAAATTTCAGAGACCACCCTTAATTCATCTGGAGATTACTTCCTAGCCTCACCCTCGGGTAAGAATTAACATATCTATGACTGAAAACTGTATAAGTATATCTCCTTGCTTCAGTTTCTTTACTGGATTCCCTTAGAATTCAGTTTGCTTTGGAATAGTAACAGTATATTACTTTCAATAAAATCTTTGCCCTTTAACTAGAAGATAGATTCAAGCACCTCACAACACCAATCTGAGAATTTTGGGGTCCTTCTTAGTTTAGCCTCAACACAGCTACAATTCCATGTCTCTTCCCTTTCATGGCCAAACTTTTTGAAATAATTGTCTATATTTACTGTTTCTATTTCCAAAAATTTTCCCCAAACTCCCCCTCTTAAAATCTGACTTCCATCCCCACATAATACTTTACTTAAAATTCATGAATGGTTATTGATTGTGGTGAATCATCACATTCAAGAATGGAAAGGTTAAGCAGAGGCAGTTTGAGATTCTATTCTACCTTGGAAGAAAGGTTAGAACTGGAGATGGAGGTTTGAGAGTCGAGTTGTAGTGAGACTACTAGAGCTGAAGCTGGGATAGTTAATGAGTGCCAAGAAAAAGATCAAGAAAGAACGGAAACAAGAAGACATTACATGAACACCTACATAAAAGGATCAAGAAGCAAAAGACTAGGAAAGAAATGTTAGAGACCCAGGAAGAACAGTGTTCTTGGAAGTCAAAGAAATAAAGTATATTCAGCCTGAAAGATATCAAATAGTACCCAAAGTTGAAGGGAAGCTGAGGACAAAAAAGACTTCAGAAAACTCCTTTGGAGCTTGTCCAGCCCTCTCAGCAAAGTTAGGACTCTAATACTGGCAGCTTCTGATGGCTTAAAAAACAAAACAAAACAATATTAAGGTTATTTGTGAATATGCAGTGTTCCTCACTATACTGTAAGTTCCATGAATCCTGAGACTGTATCTTATTTAATCTTTTTTTAAATTTAACTTTAAAATTTTACTTTATAGATAAAACAAGCATTTCTATAACATAGTATAATAAAAAATATGATTGCAATGAAATTCCAAATCGACTATGTACAACTTGCTATTTCTTCTAAACATATAATAAAGCTACCATGTAAATTCCCCGCTCCCTTTTTTTTCTTCCTTTCTCCAGTTCCCTTGCAGGTCAGTGTGGCTAGGGGCTCTAAATGTGGCTTAGGAAAGAAAAAGAGTCTCTGAGGTTGAGCTCCTGGACAGAATTTACAAAGTAACAGTAAGGAGCACTGAAAGCCTAGGGCAATATTATCCACAATTTGGATTTAAAACTTGATTATAATAACAAGCTGCTAAAAAGAAAAAAAAAAGAGTAAACAAAGGAAAAAGAACCTAAGGTAGCTAGCATCTTTGGAGATCTGGAGTCATTTTTAGAAGAAGATAATGAGATAACAAAAAAGCTACTCCTACCCCAAAGAGTAACATCAAATGGCCACAAGTGCAAAAAGAGGTCTTGTAAGAATTTACCTAATCTCTAATCTTTATAACTCCTTTAGTCCTCAGCCTAGTGTATTGCAAACAGTAGAAATTTAATAGATCTTTGTTGAATTTTATTGAATTTGAAATTGCCTTCAATCAATGAAGTTTTTAATCAGTGTCAACTGTTCAGGCACTGTGAAAGGGATAGGACATATAAATTGTACAAAAGAAAGAATTCCATTTCAAAAGGAGCTTATTTTGCAACCGAGGATAAAACAACTCTGTGAGTATGTATGTGTGTGTGAGCATGAACACTCAGGTACATGTTTGTGTGCAAATGTAGTGATATACATTTACAAAGCAAAGAAGGCTATAACTCCTCTTCAGGATTTTAGAAGTCTGTCTGCTTGATTACCCTATTATGGCATGTTCCTTCCACTGTTAGATATTAGTGATTAGCATCTCAGTTCCATTAATCTAATTAACATCCATTAGCCTTTATAAAAAGATATTCACTGGAAAGATATAACAAGAATGGAAGTACTAATTATTCCTTGCCTTCTTCCCCTTTCCCAATACTTGGGAGCACCCTTTACCTACATCTCTTTGGTACAGGAAGAGTGGGCTCAGACTTAATGCAATCTTTACAAAACATCACTTCCAAATGTGGCCTGGCCAATGGTACCTTTGGACTAAGTAAAACAAATCATTTAGGATATTACTCTTTATCATGTGACTTGGCAAATTCTAAGAATCCAGCTCCCAGACTAATGGCTTTTTTACTTGATATTTTGAAGGTCATATCCCTTTCCAATTCTCTTCTTCCCAGTTAGGAAAGAACAAACACAAAGATACGTGCATTCATGGACTATATGTTGGTCTTGGATGGGGAAGACCCCAAGTCTCTCTTCTTAAAGCATTGTTTCTCTAAGCTGAATGGCTTTTGAATGCTCTCCAATTCTGACTGTGCAGCCAGTCAATAGACTGACTCTTTGTTGTGTGATTAGCGATCGGAACTAGATACAGAACATCTATGCATAGTTCAAATTGAGGAGCAAGAAACTTCCATCATCTATCATCATGTAATTCTCTAAGCAGACTCCCCAGGCTTTCCCAACATGGAGTAGGGATCAAGGATTGGCTGGGGCGAGTGGGGGGAGGGTGGATGGGGGAGATATACAGATTAAATATGAAGAGAATAAATTAATTCTCTGTTGTTTATCCATCACTGAGCAATTGTTTCAGTACTGATCAATCTGAATTGTAAATATAAAACAAAACTCAAGAAAAATAAAATGCCCAGATTCTTAAAAATCCAAGGACAAATGACTTCCTACTTAAAGTCACAACATTAATTTTGAGACTCATGTTTCTTATAAAGATATATTTCTTCCTTTTGCTCAATATTTAGGTCTTTGGATTTCTCATCCTTGGTCATTACATTCTCAAGTGGAAGTTACCATTTTAGTTTAGTGCTTGACTTTTTCCTGATCTTTTCAGGATAAAATTAACACTTAAACTCCCTATTTTATACTTCAATGATTCTTTCTCCGCATATGGTATTTGCTCCTAAATCCAGGTATGATTTGGAAGTATAAGAAGACTTCTGTTATAATTAGGTGAGGCAGGCAGCTCAGGGGAGTAGATGTTGAATTTAGATTTAAGATTAGGGCTCAAATCTCAAATCCCTTGCCTATTAGTTGGATGACCATAAACAAATCAATCTCTCTGAACCTCAGAGAGGTTTTACAACCTAAGTTTTACAGCCTTATTGTAAAATTAGAACAATAATAATTCATTATTACTTTACCCAGTTGTTATGAGGCTTAGATGAGAAAATGCAAAGAATGTTCCTAATGAATGTAAATTATTACTAGCATCTTGCATAGTACTTGGTACAAAATAATTACTTAATAAATGCATGTTGAGTTGAATGGGTACATACATAGAGAATATGAAATAGTCTTATTTTCACTGAAAGACAGTGTGATGTAATGAAAAGAACACCAGAAGCTCTAATCTGGCTGCTTTATCATTAATTAACTTTGAAGCTTTAGGCAATTCACCAACTACTTGGACTTTGCAAGTTAGGCAAGAAGAGTTTTTCCCCCCAAGAGGTTTATGAGATGGTAAATAGTGTCAAGCACCTTTTTGGCAGCCTGTGAATCCCTTTTCAGAATAATCTTTATAAATACATAAAATAAAATATATAGGATTACAAAAGCAATCAATCATGTTGAAATTCAGTTTAAAAATTCAATTAAAAAATTTCATGAACTACAGGCTAAGAACTCCTGGTTTAGATGATTCCTAAGGTCCTTTCTAGAACTAACGTTTTATGTAGCTAATCCAAAGTGACAGATGAAAAATCTTTTCCACAGGTAAGTCTTTGCAGGTTAATCTTGATAGGCATTTTAGACAAATATTTATTCTCAGCTTTATAGAAAGTTAAAAAAAAAAAAACCTGAACATGAATTTTTTCTTCAGCTGTTGCAACACTTGCCAACACCATCATCAAGCTCAGTCTTTTTATTACTTCAACAACAACAAAACAACAACAAATCAATCTGCAGCCTGATTTCTTATAGGTTGTTTATCCCAAGTCATTTTAGATCCTGAATTTGGGAAAAACCCATGGATCTATGTTAGTTTCTTTTGATTCCTAGAAAGTAGTTACTAAGATATAAGACAACAGTTAAATAAACATCTAAGTTTGTAGTTGGATGTGGAATCTAAGAAGCCCTAAGCTGTTTGGAGTGGCAGATATTGATAGATTTCTAAGCATTAACAGCATATGACTCAGACACCGAATCTAAAATAGCATATCCCCGTTTTTAAGTACAATGGTGTCATAATGATATAATCACACTGTGGAATGGTGGTCAGTTACACAACACAAATGATCAGAACATAGGTAATACTGCTAGGGCCATTTTTGCCAATAGAGCAAAGTGAGCTAGGATCCAAACAAATAACTAGAGAAAGGGAAAATGTAACATAAACAACATGAGAAAAAACAACTCATTGTGAGCCTTACTTGGCCTTGGCTAAAAGAGGAGAAACGATCTCACAAAAGTTATCAATGCCAACTCATTTAGCAATTAATCATGTCCTATCTTGTGCTATTGCCCTTTGTTATCTGACATTTTATACGTAGAAGTCTTATGTCTATAGCCAAATTGCAAACTTCCTGACAAAATGGCTCACACTTTATATTTCATATTTCCCATGTGCCTTGACGTGAGATTTCATCAGGGTAAGAAGTGCAGGTACTATTGGAATTTCCCACACTGACACCAATCACCAATCTCCCTGTAATTTAATTTTAGAGAACTGCCCAAAGCTGAGATAGGTTATCATTGCATAGTTAGGAAGTGTCAAAAGTAGGATTTCAACTCAGCTCTTCCTGAATCCACATCCAGCTCTCTGTCCATTATGCCATAAGTGCTTCTCACATAGTAATTATGAATCAAAATGTGAAGATTCTGAGATTAGTTGAATGGAAGATCTAGCACCAGAATCTGTACAATATTCTGGACCTCTAGTTACTTAAGAATTTTCATAAGTCACCTATAGCTGTTAAAAGTTATAAAATGAAACGAACAAGTTGTGGCATATGATCAGGATGGAATATTATTATATTGTTAGAAATACTGAATTCATTGAGTTTAGAAAAAATATGAATAAACTTGCATGAAATAATGAAGAACAAAATGAGTAGAACCAAGAGAATGTTCTATACATTTATAGCAACATTGTTTTAAGGACAACTTTGCATGACTATCATTTTGACTATTGTAAATACTGAAGAAGATAGTATCTTCAACCAAAGAAGGAATAGAAGTATGTGTTGAATAATTTTACATATATGTGTATAGGTGTGTGTGTGTGTGTGTGTGTGTGTGTGTGTGTGTGTGTGTGTGAAGGAAGCAATCTCTAGGATAAGGGAGGGAAGAAAAAAAGTTAAATGAACTTTATTATATATTTTAAAAGAATAGCAAGTTGTACATAATAGATTTGCAGTTTCATGTGATACCATCTTTTTATTCTACTATATTATGGAAAAGCTTTTTTTTCATAAATTAAAAATAAAACAAATACAAATGAAAAAAAAAACATGTTTCTAGTGGAGAGAATCTATCTCTTAAGACTTCCCAGTTCAAACATGTTTCCCTGCAAAAACATTGTCCATGCTTTTAAGCGCCCGTTCTAAACAGGAAAATAGCATTTATTGCTATATATATACAAAATGCATACAATTTAAATAGAAGATCATTTTAGAAGAAAAGGACTGGGATAGGAGGGAATAGAGAGGACATTGCTAGGGAAGTCATTTGTAGAAGATAGGATGTGAGATTAGTTTTGAAGGAAACAAGGGAATTTAGAAGTTGGAGGTGAGGAGAGAGAAAATTCCAGGAAGGAGGCCCAGCTCGTGCCACTTCAGGCAGATGGGAAATGAATGCGTGAGGAATAGGAAGTGAATTAGTATCTAAGTTAAGGTATATTTGGTAGTAGAATAGTAAAAAGACTAGAAAGATAGACAGGGGCCAGTTTGTGAAGGGCATTTAACACCAAATAGAGCATTCTGTAATTAATGTTGGAGGTGATATTGAACCAGGAGTTTACTGGGGAAGTTAGGGGGCTGACATGGTCAGGTCCACACTTTTGACAGCTGTGTGGACATGGATTTATTTGGGAGATACGAAGCAGGGAGACCAATTAGAAAGCTATTTCAATAGTTGTGAGATGAGAGATGATGAGAACTTTGCAAGGAGAAGGCTGTGTAAGTACATAGAGAGGGACATATATAAAAGATATTGTGAAGGTAAGAAATGAGAAGATTTGACAACAGATTAGTTATGTGGGAGGAGGGCAAGTGTGGAATAAAGGAAGACATGAGTGCTTTGAGCTGGCATCACTGGGAGGGTCTACATTAATAGGGAAGTTGAAAAGAGGAAGTTTTGGGGGAAAAGATGGAGTCTGTTTTGGATATGTTGAGTTTGAAACATCTAAGAAATATCTAATTTGAAATGTGTGATGGTGATTTGGGACTGGAGCTTAGCAGAGAAGTTGGGATTGTCATATAGATGACTTTTTAATGATAATTGAACTCATGGGAATTAATAAAATCACCAAGTAAGACAATGGAGAGAGTGAAGAGAAGAGGACCCAAGAAAAGTTCTTAGGGGATAACGATGTATAGCAAAAATGACATGGATGAAAATCCAGCAAAGGAGACCAACAAGGAACAGACAGAAGGATAATCGGAAAAGCAGTGTCATAAAAACTTAGAGAAGAAAATATACATAGGAAAAAGTGACCTATAGTGTCAGTTTATATAGAGAGATCAAGAAAGATGAGAACTGAGAACAGGTCCTAACAGTTGGCAATTAAGAGATTGCCAGTACTTTGGAGAGCCTCCATAGATAATAATTATCTCTTAAACTACAAGTTGTTGTTCATCCTTTGTTTTAGAAGAGGATCATGATATCTTGATTTGTCCAAGTGAATCGGATTTAAATAAAGCAGAGTTGCATAAAACCATCAGTCTCACTTTCTTATAGAGTCATGGAAATACAGTGGCAAAACAAAAGTCCAGATGGCCCAGGATGCAGTGGATGGCATATTTGACGTCTGACCAAGCATTAAGCTCTACACAGAGCCTGTTTCATTCATCTTCATGGCCACTGGAACAAATCCTTATTTGCCCACTCCACTGGGGCAAGTTTTCATATTCTTGGAATGCACATTCTTCTAACTCATTGATGGGTGTGAGACTTGATGGTTACCCTCAACCTGGTTTAGCCCATCTGCTGAATAATCTACTGGGATATGACTGCTCTGCATGCTACAATTTCTTGAAGCCACAGGTAAGAGTTGGATAGTGAGTGAACACCAAAAGTGAGTAAGCAACCCAGCAAACTTACACTGGAAGTGCTAATACTCTTTAAACATCCTGTATATCCCACTATAAGTTGTAGAAAAGATGCCAACTTGTATTCATAGAGGAAATTTGTTCATTCAGAAGTTTCTCACACCAATGAAATCAATCCCTATGCTTATCTTATGCTTGGATTTTGACATAAGATAACTAATATGAATTATTTGAACTAGGGCACCCATTTCCTCAGAAAGTGTTGAGATATAGCAAAAACATATTATGATTTGGTTTTCTTCTTTCTGTATTCAGTATAGAAGTTTGGTAAAATGCACCAACTTATATTTGCAGACATAAGGGGTATCTCCATAGTGACTGGGAAATACGAGTTTTTCTATATCTGGACACAATATCAAGTTTTACTTGGAGAACTATTTTAGCAATTATTCTATGGAGATAGGGGGAAGGCATATGGACTAATGCATTATAAAGAGAATTCTTGAAAGATCTTAGAGATTATTTTCATTAAACAAAATGGTGGGATTTTATTCTAAAACAAGGAAAAGTCAAAAATAGAAATAATGATTAGAGGTGGATCTGATTGTGATCTTTCTTACAGCTGAAAGGTAAATTTTTATTTATGTCATTATTTATTAAATAATAATTTGTATAACCAGTAACTTTAATATTTATTTAACCCCAAGTTTTGGAAGTTTATCTATTTTTCATCTCTATTTGGAGGTCAGCAACTGCTTATGGGAAAAGAAATCTTTTCTGGTTTATATGTAAATCAAATTTAATAATGTAGATTGGGATATTTTTAACATATTTAACATGTATTGGACTACCTGCCATCCAGGGAAGGAGGTGAGGGGAAGGAGGGGAAAATTTGGAACATTGCAAGGGTCAATATTGAAAAATTACCCATCCATATGTTTGTAAATAAAAAGGTTTAATAAAAAAAAATGTAGATTGGGGACTCAGAGTTGATTGAGAGTAACTTATCTGTGAACAGAAAAGATTTCCGTCATCATCCCTTCCTCTTGTTACTTCCAAAAGAAAGCAACAAATTTTCTCCAATGCTTTAGCAGTTTTTCTTCCAATGAAATTGAGCCTTGAATGTCAAGAAGCAGTATTTTCCAGCCATCTGAAACCTTAACACTTCCAATTCTGAAAGACTGAAAGGAAAGTGAAAGGAAAGCAGTTTATGGATGCTAGTATAACATCTTGTTATGAGTAAATGATAACAGAGAAATGAGACTGTGGAAGCAACTGCCAGGGAGATGAAGAAGTGGCAGGAGTAGCAGAATAGCATTCTCAAGTAGGCTAGACTGAGTGAAAAAGGGAAGCAATCCTAAGGAATTGCATGCAAAGGTTAATCTTTTCAATAGTCCAGTGTATGAGTGAAACTGATGTGTTCCCCTCCTGCTGGGTTGGGGAGACAGTGTTTAATAAGTAGTTGACTTATATTCTCAGAAAACATATGAAGGGTAGAATCCAGTTTAGGGAATGTGGATCAGGAATTCTACTTTCTTGATTTAATTCATGAGAGATAGGAGAATGTAGTAAATACAGTTCAGGATTTAGAATCCCACTTCAGATATTTACTAGTTGTATGACTCAGGGAAAGTTATGCTTCTCTTGGAAACTCATTTTCTTATCTATAAAATGAGGAAAATCAAAGCATCTTCTTGACACTATTTTTTTAAGTCAAATAAGATAACATGTAGCATGATTTGAAAACTTTAAAGTATCATGTAAATATTATTCTTTGTACCTAACCCTATCCCTGCTATAATGTTGCTTTTTATCTTAAGTTTAGATCCTTTTGCTATAGTGGGATCTCACAATCTGAATTCTGTATGGTTGGGGGAGAGTCAAAAGAAAATGGTGACTCATAAAACATGGTTTTAAATAGATCACGAATTCTAACAGATTCTACAAATCTGCAATTAGCTTAGGGCACTACAGAATTGTTAGTGATACACACTAATTCCTACAATTATGGATTATTTCATATTAGTTTTTTAGGTTGATATAAGTTGAGACACTTTAGTGCTTATACTGATAAAGTCTCTTAGGGTGGGCTCCTTCTGTAGCTGATTATTCTCTCCTATTTTATACTTTGGAATTTCAGTTTTGGAAAGTTACTTTTCTAGACCATGTGCCCAAATTTCTGTGTGTATGTGTGCATGTGTGTATATGTACATATGTCTAAGAGATGTAGGGATTTTACTTGTTTGCTGTCTGAATTCCCTATGTACTTGCCATAGGAAATATTTAATTATGTCACTTTGTCCAGGTAGTTGCCATTGAAATTTCTGTAATTCTAAATATGTCATAAGAATTTATGTGGATCCCTCCCTCCTCCTCTCAGATAAAGAACCTAAATGATTTTGTTTGTTCAGAGAAGACAAGTTCTCCCACCTAAGAATATCAGAGAGGGATAATTCTAGCAAGCAGCTAAATGTTAGAAAAGCACAATCATCATTATGTAGTACAGAAAAGACATTTTCTTTTTTTTTTAACTTAACTTTATTTAAAGTTTTTAAAAAAGATACTTTCTGAGGAAGAAAAAGAAAACATTATCCAGGGAAGCAAGTGAAATGAGTCACAAAAGGTACCACTTTATGGTTAATCATGAATACAGGAAATGTTGAGGGGACATAGCTATTCTCCATGAGTTTATTTCATGTGGAAGGTGTGGAAAGCAAACCTTCAGCCATGATTTAAAAAATAATAAAAATGAGGGTAAGCTAATTTTGATGAAGCTCTGAATAGATGAGGTTAGCAAAAGTAGACAAAAATTTTACATTTCTCTGAGAAAAAAAGTCAGTTAGTACAGTCCTTGACCCTAGAGAGAATAAAAATGGATAGAAGAGAAGCATAATCCCAAAGCAAGCAACAGGTGTTTGGGGAGTTAGAGAAAGTGATCCTGGGAATTCTTATAAAGCTGTGTGGGGAGGCTGCTAATGTTGGTGAAGAGACAGTTGTAAATTGGAAACAGAGCCTTCCTGATGAATGTTGAGGATATCAGCTTGAAAACATATGGAATATAAAGGAAGCAGGACTGATTTTCTGGGATTGGCCCATAAACTAACTTGTGGAAGCAATAGAGGAGGCCAAGGGTGGAAAGCTGGGCCAAGAGAAGAGAACCCTCTGTTGCAGGCTGGAGGGTGAGAAAGAAAAGCTGCTGATTCCCAGGAAAGCTGGAAGACATTGTCTGCTCCCAGGAGGCTCCAGTCCAAGCAAGCTCTGTTGGGGCTGGGGAGGCAAAATGAAGAAACCTGGATGATGTTAGACACACTGGGGGATGAGAGATTTCTTTCCATCGTGAAGTGATTCTTTCCCAATGGAATATGTTCTTATTTACACACTGGGCTCCTTGAAATGCTTAGATGAATTTTTAATTTTTTTTTTTTTTTTTTTTAAGAAAGAGGAAAGAAAAAACCTCTCAAGTAAATAGCACTCAATGGACTTTCAAAAGTGGACACCTTCAAGCCAAATCAGGTTTTCCTGCTGGTTGTGCTGAAATTAGAACCACAATCATCTGATTGTTCTTACCGCCCACATATCTCTGGCTCAGTTCCTGCCCAATATCAGTCTCTCTGACCTTTTCTTGTCATGTCCATGATTGGGCAACCTCAGATAGTTTTTGTCCAATGACCTGTAGGGGTTTCAGGGACAGAAGCAGTTAGTTGATGAATTCTATATTCCTTTGATTGGTTCTAGTTCTAAAGACTGAGATTGCCTTGTCTGTTCACTACCTTTTGGTCATGTCTGACCTCATTTGGGGTTTTCTTGGCAAAGATACTGGAGTGGTTTGTCATTTCTTTTTCTAGCTCATTTTACAGATGAGGAAATGGAGGCAAACAAGGTTAGGTGATTTGCTCAGGGTCACAGAGTGAATAAACATTCATTTGAACTCAGGAAGATATCCTCTGACTCCAAGCCTGGCACTCTGTCCACTATTCTACCTAGCTGCCACTGTTTAATGCAACTCTAATGCTGGAAGCTCCCGAACAAGTGCTAAATCAGAAACTGAAATGAAATCTCAACTGCAGAGAGAAATCTTTCCAACTAGCCATGAATGTACTAAGTGAATAGTGGGATTTCTATCATGTTCACATTCAAATAATTTGAGATTCATTGTTGAGAAACCATATTATAGATGTATTATAGGGAATCATAGAACTGATAGCTGGAGGGGATCTTAAAGATCAACTATTTAATCTTACTTACCTCAATTTGAATGTGATACTCCCTCTGAGATACCGCCTCCTTTTGTACTCACATTTTGGGGTTGGGTCATCATAGGTAACTGCTATTTGCTTTTAGGTCCTAGGACATCCTGTGAGTCTATGCTACTAAAACTGTAGCTGACAAGTCTTTACTTTTGAGATTCCCCTTATTAGTTAACCAGTAGATGCAAATCAAGTCAAAGAAAAGGTGCACAATGAAAATTGTAGCAAATATTCAGCCCCATAAGCTCATGGCATTTTTCCATAGGTACACATAATATCCATGAGGAGAGTGAATACTCTTAAGGTTACAATGTCCACAAATATAGACAATGCACCTGGCCAACGCCACACACTAGTTTAGTACTATAGAGCCTCAAAATTCTTTTCTCTTATAGAAATCCTCATGTTGCTCCCTATTGAGTGAAGTGTCTCTGCTGGGGGAATTATTCAGTGGGGTCCCAGGCTGTGCTTTGTTCTGAAGCTCAAGTAATGATTGCCAGAGCTAGAGTTCCTCTTGAAGCCATAATTAGCTCTCTTCTCTGCTGCCAGGAATCTTGCTTGAAACTGTTTATCTCAAGACTTCATATCTAAAATATATAGAGAATTGACTCAAATTTAGAAGAATACAAATCATACTCCAATTAATAAATTGTTAGAGGATATGAACAGACAATTTTCAGATGAAAAAATTAAAGCCATTTCTAGTCATAAGAAAAAAATCTCTAAATCA
Organism: Antechinus flavipes; assembly: GCF_016432865.1. Classification (NCBI taxonomy): domain Eukaryota; kingdom Metazoa; phylum Chordata; class Mammalia; order Dasyuromorphia; family Dasyuridae; genus Antechinus; species Antechinus flavipes. Next base: position 549,140,639 of record NC_067398.1, read on the forward strand.
CTATTGATCAGAAAAATGCAAATTAAGATAACTCTGAGGTACTACTATGTAACTTTCTGATTGGCTAAGATAACAGGAAAAGATAATGGTGAATATTGGAAGGGATGTGGGAAAACTAGGACATTAATACATTGTTGGTGGAATTGTGAACTAATCTAACTATTCTGGAGAGCAATTTGGAACTATGTCCAAAGGGCTATCAAACTTGGCATAGTCTTTGATCCAGAAGTGTCTCTACTGGGCTTGTATCCCAAAGAAAACATAAAAAAGGGAAAAGGACCCACATGTGCAAAAATGTTTGTAGCAGCCCTTTTTGTAGTAGCAAGGAACTGGAAACTGAGTGAATGTCCATAAGTTGGAGAGTGGCTGAATAAGTTATAGTATATGAATGTTATGAAATATTATCGTTCTGTAAGAAATGACCAGGATGATTTCAGAGAGGCTTGGAGAGACTTACATGAACTGATGCTGAGTGAAATGAGTAGAACCAAGAGAACAATATATATGATAACAAGATTATATGAAGATCAATTCTGATGGACATGACTCTTTTCAACAGTGAGATGATTCAGAATAGTTCTAATGGTCTTGTGATGGAGAGAGCCATCTGCACCCAGAGAGAGGACTGTGGGGACTGAGTATGAATCACAATATAGTATTTTCATCTTTTTTGTTGTTGTTTTCTTTCTCATTTTTTCCATTTATGATTTGATTTTTCTTGAGCAGCATGATAATTGTGGATATATTATATATATATATATATATATATATATATATATTAGAATTGCACATGTTTAACATATATTGGATTACTTGCTGTCTATGAAGGGTAGGGGGGAAGGGAGAGAGAAAAATATTTGAAACACAAGGTTTTGCAAGGGTTAATGTTGAAAATTATCTATGCATGTGTTTTGAAAATAAAAAAACCTTTCATTAAAAAAAAAACACCTAAAATAGCTAAAAAAAATGGTGATAATAAAAAAAGAAACTTTTATCTCTGTTCATGTTTGACTGTAGAGTTTACATCTTTGTTCTCTGTTGAAAGTGTCTCAATTGTGCCTCAAACTCTCTTAACCTTACTATTCTCAAACTCTTAGATTCTTTTCAGGACCATAAATGCATGGTCAGTCTTTGCCTTAGACAATTTTTCTTTCTAATTCAATAATAAAAACCCAGCATTTTTTTTCACACTTTGTAAAGAACGACTGGGCACAGATCCATTCCTGTACTTAAACACTTCATTATCTGTCTTATACTTTCTGTGATTATATACTGGATTTCCCAGACTGAGAGACTTGTCAAAAACCAACTCCCCTATATATACACTGGAAAACATTGGCCTAGAGATAGGAAACAACTTGCCTGGAATCATATAAATAGTCTGAATTTGAACTTGAGTATGTCTGATTCTAAACCCAATGTTCTTTGGACACATCAAATTGCCTTCCTTTTTTTGTATAAATACTAAAGGCTAGGTTGCAAAGAATTGAAGGTCAAAGGTATGTAGTACCCAGTGGAATATGTTTCTTCAAATTCTTACTCATTTAATAATTTTTGTGATACACAATTTCCAATTTTAGAAATATACTGTTATTGATAGAATATCAATTAGACAAATAATCAGAATTTCAAATTGATGTGGACTATGTTAAGAAATTGCTATTTTGATATTACAACATGAAATGTGTTATCACTTAAAACATTTTCTCTTTTAATTATTCTGTATCATCTGCTTCTGAATTGGGCTTTCAAAAGTCAAATCACATTGCATAGCTAGTTGTTGGTGATGGTTGGATTTAGGACATAGAACTCTTTCTGTCCAGAGATCATTATGATGGTGAGAAAGCAGCACCTTTATCTAATGGTTTATTCTCTCTTCTCCCTCCCTCCCCACAGATGAGAGGCCACAGTCAAAATTCCCATATTTGGATGGCAAAGCTTTTAAATGGATTTAGGCTCTATTAAACCTACCTTGGAATAGCTAGCTGGGGTATTTTAATGCTGCACACTGAAAGCCTATAATAATTCTAACACCAGAGAAAATTCACATCCAGTACAAAAGGTCCTTTCTTTGGGCTGGCTCACAGAGCCATTACTTGGTGCCTGGCAAAGTGTTTTAGTCCCAGTGAGGTGAAAGCTTTGGCTTTGGTTCTGGCTCAGCCACTGATTCTGTTGGGTGACCTTGAGCAAACTGCCTACCTTTTCTCAAGGCTAGAGTTTTCCTGTAAAATAAGAAGCAGAAGACTGGATCTTTCCCAGTCTCAACGGGTCATTGTGGGAGAGGCTGCAAAATCATTTCAAACTTCTCAGATTCAGGCACTTTATAAATAGAGTGTTGGTTCAGATCCTGCCAGCTGAATAAATTCCTCCTTGGGCCAAAGGATATTTATTTCTACTACTGGATTATACAAAGAATACCATCTTGCAGCTTGTACCTTCTAGGAAGTCACATGATGCTATCAACTAATAAGCTATATCCTGCCAGGTGAGAAATCTAATCCCTAGGTATGCTGTGGGGCCTTTAGAAATCTGCTAACTTTTGTACCATGTAGCATCTTCCCTAATATTTAGCTCATATTTCGAATAATAGTCTTGTAGAGATTTTTAAAAAATCTATATAATAATGTTAATTCTTTTTTGATGTTTTTGCATCATTTTGCAGAGGTGATCCTTGTTTTCAAAAGCCATGTAAAGAGGAGATGGTTCATATCAAGCTAGAAAAACTTTGAGACCTGGATCATTGATTGATTATATGTTTGTCATTGAAGGGTTAGGTTTGCTAAATTAAAGAGGTTCATTGTGAAGTTAGTTACTATATTTTAGGCCATGGTAACCCTACAATGAGTATCTACCAAGTTGCAGAGGGCTCTACCAAGTCACAATCTGTGGAGATAGAAGAAATGTCCTGATTGACTGACCAAGTCCTTGGTTTTTATTGATTTAATGTTCTAATCACTTAGAAATGAATTGTGGTCATGTAGTATTAGGAAGTCATACTCATTATTCACTACAGGAAATGAACAATCCAGATCTGTATTAGAAGTAAGGAAGACCACTGTTTTTCTCCCAAAGTCATTTTGCTATATGTTATCTAACTGATGATCTCCTCTTGTCCTTCAAAATGAGTGGTGGGAGAAGGGGGGAATGGTAGAAAACTCACTTTGGTACTTCAGGGAAAAGGGTGAGAAGGAATGAATGAAAAATCAGTTACTAAGGCTTCTTATTAAGGCTTCTCATGTGCCAATTCTGCTGAGCCCTCACAATACAAATACAAAAGTGGCGTAAGTGCTGTCTTCAAGGACCTTACCTTTTAATGAAGGGAGCCACCGTTTATAGGTGGTGACCAAGAAGTGCTGCTGGTCACATAGGGAGATTTTTTTCTACTGGATTGAGCAGAGAAGGAAAGGATGGATTGAAAATTCCAGAGGGGGTGCTTATGGGATCCAGGAAGTAGGCAGATTGTTGATGTATGTCAAAAATTGAAGGATGTGTGAGGTAGCCTTGGTGAATCAGTTGCTATGGTGACCTGTGTTTCATTTGCCATGGGAAGACTGAATGAATGCTGGGGGGCAGCAAGAGATGCTGAGAAGACTATGACAAGAGTATCAGGATGATTTCTTTGAGTTTTCACACTGAATATTTATGGTAGAACATTCACAAATTCTTCTCAGATAAGATTGGTGATTGATCACTCTGGAATCCTCTAACATTACATACCAGTGTTGCCCAAGATGACAAAAGACATCTTTAAAATCAGATTCTAGTATGGCTTATTAGATCGTTAGTAGCAGATTTGAAAGCTCAGAGACAAGTATTGAGATTATACTGAGCCTATGGGTGAAGGCTATCAGAGGTCTTTGGGACATATTCATATGTAAGAAGAAGGATAGTGCAATGGAAAGCCCTGGATTTGGAATCAAAGTTCCTTCATTCAAATCCTACTCTGCCATTAATTATTTGGAAATGCTGACCAAGTCATTCAACATCTCTGAGTCTTCCTATCTCGTTTGCAAAATGAGGTACATAGGTGAGATAGTCTCTGAAGTAGCTTTTACTTCTCAAATTACCATTTTATAATCTAGGGTTCAAATCCTGACACTGCCAATTGCTTCTTGCATGACTGAAAAAAAAATCACTTAACTTTTCTGGGTCTCAGTTTCTTCATCTGCAAAATATAGTGGTTAGGCTAGACATCCCTGTTGCACCTTCCTTCTCTAAATTTAGGATTCTATATTAAGATCATAGACTGCAAAGATCACTTAGTCCAATCCTTTCTTTTTACAGATAAGAAACGGAGGCCAAGTAGTCCAGATAGTAGGTTTTGCCTTTTGTTTTTAAGAGTATAAAAGATAAATTGTGTTTTGGCTTCCAGGCATTAAGATTTTCAGTGTTTTTCAGCTTTCAGGAGCTTCTTTTTCTTAGCTCCCCAAGTCCCTGAAGAAGTAGGTCCTGTCTGGTTCATGCTCTTTAATTACAGGTCACATTGTTGAATCTGCTTGTGACCTTCTGAGCTGGTTGATATCCCTGCTACTGCTGAGTTTGCCTTTTATTCTCATTCCCGAAATAGAGTGATTGGGGGAGAACTCTGGACACTTCTCACAACTCATCCTCAGTTCTCTTTCCTTTGTGAAGCCATAATTTATCTTCAGCATTCCCCTGTGTCTTCCCGATTATATTCTTTGGTATCACAGAGGGGGTCACCAGAAAGGCCCAGACAATCCAGCCTCCCATTAGAAAGCACCACAGTCCCCAAGCTACCACATGGTAGTTACTTAATAAATGCTTGTTGATTGATTGTTGATAGCTCACTCTACCAGGTACATGGTTAGCATGTTAAAGATCCTTCATTTAACTTATCTGCATTAATTACAACTCAACTGCCCTGGTTCCAGCCATGCTGATCTCCATGAATCCTTCATTGCTTTTGGGAAAAGGATGCTTTCTTCATTGCACTATAAAAATCCAATTAAAAAAAAAAGCATAAATGAGAGACAGATTATTTGCATTATAAAAGGTTTCCAGAGTTTTTAAATTAGGAACCTCCTCTAATGAACCCAAAACAAGATCTGATTTTAAAAAAAAGATTTACATATAATATTGAAGGAAAACAACTATTTCCTAAAGTGAACAGCAATATTATTTTAGCTTCATAATAGGGTGAGTATGAGTAGAAATGGGAGTTTGGGTAAAAGGAGAATGAATGAGCATCTTAATAATCAAGGGAAAACTAGTAGGAAAATTTGTGAACCAGAAGGGTTTGGTTTTAATCTATCAGCATAGTTGAGTTAATATTTTATAAGACTGGCTACTTCCTTTTTCCTATACCCACTTTCCATTCTTTTCCCTCACTCCCTCTTTTCCTCCAAAGAGAGTACAATGTGATTGCTGCATTTTATTTGCCTGGACATCTGTTAGCAAAAATTCTCATTTGCAAAAGGGAAGGCTAAACTTTCAAAATCCGGCTTCAAATGCCTACCATCTTCTTCATTATTTCTGCTCTGTAAGGGTTCTCTATGGCTCGGCACGTCCCACTTGATGGATAATCTTTCCAATGTGGAAGAATATTTTCAGACATGAAACAACAGTATCATAGCCATTAGGGATGCTTGAGGAATACATTTTTCATACCCACGGTAATGTGTTAATGACAAAAGGTTACACAAAACCAAAACCTTGGGATCCCCAGATACAGAAAGTTAAAGAAAATACTTCATGCCATTTTCCATTGCAGTTCCAGGATCACATCTGTTTGGAACTGAACCGTAGCATGTGAGCTGGGGAACCTGTATGAAATTAACTTTTATAGCTGCCTTTACAAGCAGGATCTTTTATTGTCTACAACTTGGCTGAGGTTCAGGAAGTTCCCAAAATGATTTATTGTCATGTGTGCCTATTCGGTGTCAGTTGTTGTTACTGATATATTATTGAACATATGCAGTCACTCTGGCAGAGGCAACTGATCATTTAAGTCCTTCATCCACATGAATCGAAGAAACCATATTGAGGACAACAACAACAACAACAAAAGAATGGGGGAATATTTTGTTTTAAGCAAAGCAATTACTTGCAGGAGAAAATAATTTGTAATATATCCCAGTTTTGTTTGTTAGCAGGAACATTAGTTAAGTCTAAAACTTAGCTTGTATAATGAATTTGATTTTTCCCAATTAATATATTATTAAATTCTTACCATAGTACAATCTTTTAAATAGCTATTTCCCTCCTAGTGGTATGACTATGACTCTGGATCTTAGATGTCCTTGTCAGTCTACCTTGTGGTAGATTGTTCTGCTATTCAAGAACTGGCCCAGCTAACTTGGGAGAAGGTCACCACTGAGATGGTGTCTTATCAGTTGGTTAATGTTTTTAGACATGGCAATGTTTGAATATGGAATACATAAAACTATGTAATTATGTGTCCCTGAAATTAAAGAAATATCACAAGCATACTTAAACTGATTTATATTATTTGCTACAGTATTATTACAGCCCATCCGTACAAATAGGTAACATATACAGATAGTGTCCAACTTAAAAAATTAATTGATTGCCAAAAGTTTGTAAGCCTGTTAGGAAAGCAGTTTCCCACTGAAACAATGTAAAAGGAGACTAGATCCTCAAATGTCAAACTTATTTAATCCACCATGAGTCTTGAAGGATAGCACTTCACTCATAGTATTAGAATGTAAGCTCTTTGAAGGAAGCCACTTTTTTTTTTTCCTGTTGTTTCTGCATTTCCAGCAATTAGCATAGTATCTTTAAAACTTACCTTTTCTGACATATCTGCTTGATCTCACATAAGAAGAGGAGTGAGACTGTTCTCTGAGTCAATGCCTTACATCTCCTGCTGCATGTATCACCCAGGGAAAGGCTCCTAGGAATCAACAGTCTATGTGTACCAGCACAAAGCAACTTCTATTTTTTGCGGCCAGATTGATCTGGAAGCCTCTGGTGCAAAGAGCATCCTTCCCCTTGACTTCAGGACTTCTATTTCCTACTGTGCAGCTTCATAGGCTCTATGTTTCTTTTCTCTTATGCTTCACTTGTCTCTTCCTGATTTCCAGGGTCCTGGGAAGAGCAGTGGCACTTTACACTCAAAGATAAACATTCTCATATACCCTAAACATCCCAATGATTGTGAACCTATTTTCCCATTTCCCATCCCCCAACACGTACATTTTCTTCTCCCTCAGTTATCCCACCCCAAAGTCCCAACCAAAACCATTAGTTTCTTTCATTGTGCCCTCTGGAATGCCTGTCCCATTGGTAACACATTTCCTTTCATCCAAAATAATTTATTCTCCCAGTCTTTTCACCTTCTAGTAATCATTACAACTTGTCTATTCTCTGATGATATAACGTTTCTGGTTACCCTTTCCAGTATTGGCTGTGCCCTCATTCATTTCCCTTTGTTCACTGTTGAAGTAGTGGAATTGGAATATTATTTATAATTTTCTAGATTATCCCCCTACCCCAGTACTTTATAATCTCTCCTCCTTTGAGGTTCATGCAGTTCATATCTACCAACTGATCAAAAACCTAACAGCTATTGTCTTCAGGTTAATTATTTTCTTTCCTTAATGAATTCAGTGTATGGCTCACAATTTTTCTTTCCTTCCCAACTCCTGTCCTCATACTAGGGGGCTTCAACATACATATTTACTCTCCCTCAAACACTTTAAACAGTTCCTCATCCTACTCACTTCTCATGATCTACTCCTCTACAAATATACTTATACTTCTTCAGACATCTCAACTTTCCAGTTCTTCAACTTAATAATTTCCTATGAAGTACTCCTCCATCCACCTTAGTCACATACAATAATGGCCATAATGTTAAGTGTCCCACCTTCGTGTTCAAGAATTCTGAAGTGGTTTTATCTGACCATAATCTATTGGCTTTCTAATCTCCTTCTGTCTTCCCTTACCAAACTCTGCTTTTATTGCACACCATGCCTTCCAAAATCTTGATTCCTTATTGTTTTCCTGGGCTATTTCCTCTATGCTGGCTGTCTTGACTCTTTAGTGAACCAATTTAATTCTACACGATCTGTTTCTCTTGAATTCCTTGATTCCTTATCATATTGATGATTGTGTTCTGTCAAGCTTCAGCCCTGAATGACTCCCCTATTCTCTGCCTTTACTCCCACACACATACTGCTGAATGAGGGTGGAGAAAATCATGCAACCACTCTGAATGGGTCCACTACAAATTTATGTATATATTTTCAACTGGGCTCTCAATACTGCTGGGCTAAATACTTCTACACCTTCCTTATCAACTCATAATGTCACTTTCCATAGCAGCTTTTCCAAACCTGTTCATCCTCCACGACCTTTCAAATGAGAACCTTGTTTCATATTATATAGAAAAACAAAGCCATTAGCTATGAAGTCCCTCTTCTTCCTTGTTTCTCATTTCTTATCCCTCAGGTGCCTTCTGCCATTATCTCCTCCTCCTTTTCTCATATAATGTAGTGACTTGACTAAGGTTAATTTCTTTACTCATTCCATGCCATCTCCTCCAAAAGACTGTCCTTCTCTTATTCTCACTCTTTTATTTATCTTTAAACTCTTCCTGTCTAGTGAGTTTTCCCCTGCTGCCTATAAACATGTCCATGTCTCCATCATCCTCAAAAAAATTCTTGCTTGATCCTTCCATTCCTTTTATAAACCTTCTGTCTTTTGTGGTTAAACTCTTTGGAAAAAACCATCTACAATAGAGGCCTCTACTTTCTCTCTCCTCAATTTCTCCCCTTTGCAATCTGTTTTCTATTATCAACATTCCACTGAAACAGTTCTCTTCAAAGTGACCAATGATCTCTTAATTATCTCAGTCTTCATTGACCTCTCCAAAGCCTTTGACAGTGTTGATTACCCTCTCCTTCTTGATGTTCTTCTTTCTAGGTTTTTGGAACACTATTTTTGGTCCCTTCTCTACTTCTCTCCCCCGCCCCCATCAGACTCCTCCTTTTCAATTTGCTTTGTAGGGTCTTCATCTAGAACACACTCTTAAGACATTAGTGTCCCACAGAGTTCTATCCTGAGCCTTCTCCTTCTGAACTACTTCACTCAGTGATTTCATAAGCTTATTTACCATCATTCTGCTGATAATTCAGGTTTATTTATTATTGCCACAACTCCTTGCTGATCTCCAACTGCTTTTCAGGAAACTCAAACTAGGTGTCCAATAGACATAATTAAACTCAACATGTGCAAAGATGAACTCATTATCTTTCTCCCAAAATATGTTCTGCCTCCTGACTTCCTTGCTATTATACAGGGTACCACCATCTTTCTAGTGTCCTAGGCTCACATCTTAAATGTTATCTTTGGCTTTTAACTAGTTCTCATCCCTTCTCTTTGCCCCACTTCTTCTTTCCTGTCCATATCCAATCTACTTCCAAGACTTTTTTGTTTCCTTTTTAGAATAGTTCCCAAATATATTTCTTTGTCTCTTCTGATATTGTTACCACACTGGTACAGATCCTCCCACTTGGACTATTGCAGTAATCTACTGATAGGTCTACTTGGTTCAAGTCTTTCCTTACTCCAATTCATCTTCTGTTCAGTATCATTTTAGTTGGAAAGAAATTTCAAGTGGAAAATTAACTCATTAGCCTTTAGAAAGCCTTTCAGTAAAGAATCTTCAAGAACCCAGTGGATCCTATTTTCATTTTTTCTCCCACCTAATTTTTTTTCCTCAAAATAATTTTTCTAATGTATTCCCATCCCATTCCTTGATCCTCCCTTGTAACAAAGACAAATTTGAGCAAAATCCAGCAAATGATGACATATTATGTTATGTGCAACATTCCAAATCTGTGACCTTTGTCTCCTATCTTTCTACTCTCTGCAAAAAAATAGAAATGCTGATACCCTTTGATGATGTATCAGTGTTTATAGAAGTAGCCAACAGATGACAAAGAAACTTACATGCATGATATCATAGTTGCTTGTGAAGTGCTTACTTTATTTATATTGAATCCCTTGTGTTCATTCTAAGGTGATGAGTCCAGTGGGTTAAAGCTGATGGAAGTGACAACACCCAAGTCCTGTGTTTGATTCTACTACCACACACTTGTTTCCAAATAGTCAGGAATCTTGGTTTCATGGTTCCAAACAATACTCTTAAGTCTACATCTTTGAAATATTTGTTCTTGGTCACTTGGGGAACCAGGTTAAAGAGTAACTCATGTCAATGACTCATGTTAAACTCCCTCCCTGAGACTAACAAAAAACCCAAAGGAATTTGTACAGCCTTGTATATCCTCCTCCACATGGGAAACTAGCCTTTTCTTTGTGTATGAAGAAGGATGCCACATTTGCAAAGTGTTGGGAGAGGTCAAAAGTGGAGTAATTTGGTGTCAAACCTCAAGGTTCTTGTTACTGATGGCACAGAAGAAAACAATCCCGAATTTGGTCCCTAATCACTTCCAGCAATGTCACTTCTCTATGAAAGTGTGAACAAGTATCATATGTTGCTTGATATCGCACTGAGCCCTGGCTGGTACACTTTGTGTGATGAAGAGAACGGCCCATCACTAAGAACTGAGAGGGATTGTTATTGACAGCAGTATGTTGTACCCAGGCTCAGAGGCCCTCTGGGCAGTGTTCCCTCACATTCTTAAATACATCAGTCAAGTACTTGTGATTTTAAAGCAAGCTCTTCATTAATGTTTGTTGATTTGAATTGACAGAGTCTTACATTTATTTCATTTGGTCCATATAAATCTGTGAAGTAGTTTCTGGTACTGAGCAATAGAAAGAATGAGGATTTGAAGTCAGAAGACTTAAATTCTTACCTCTGCTCTGTCACTTATAACTTGTGTGACCTTGAACAAGTTGATTAAACTCTCTGGGTTACATTTCTTTATCTGTAAAATGAGAGGTCTGATGTAGATTTTTTTTTAAATTCCTTTCCAGCTTTAAAATCTGTGTTTTTAATTTACAAATGGGGAAACTAAGGCATACAAAAGCTTAATATTTACCCACACCAATATGAGTGATTTCCTTCAAGCTAGAAGGATTCTGTGCCTCCTCAAAATTTCTTAGACTAGTTTGTCTGAATCTCTTCCTTTGTGCCATTGGATTCTAACTTTGTATCTATCACCCGTGTAATCAACAATCAATGTTCAAGTATTTATTGAGGATCTGATGCAATATGACTTCTAGGGGAGATAATAATAATTTTAAAGCCCCCTGACCTTAGGAGGCTTCTGTTCTAATAATCTCTTGGTGATTCTAAATATTCTGGCTTTGGAATCTGTGATCCTGAGGCCCTCTGATCTAAGAATGCTATTGTTCTGTCAATGATTGTAAAAGTCTTGTGACCTAGGAGTATAATAATATTTCTTCCCTTAAACTTTAGGGAAGATATATTAGTGATCCCCAGACTCTCTAATCTTAAGATGCTATTGTTTTAACAATCTTGTCTGTCAATGATTCTAAAATCTTCTGGCTTTAGGATAGTCCTAGGTCTGCTGGTCAGTGATAATCAAATTCCTGATACCACTCCTTAGTTCTACCTCTAGACCATAAAATTAGCATATCAATAACATGAACAGGATAAATTTTTCTCCTTATTCTAGGTTCTTGGCTAAATTCTCTTGGAAATTAGACTACTTCAATTGGAGTTACAATTACAATAAACTTTGCCCCTTGACTAGAATATGGGTTCAAGCTTACAAATTCTTTTGAGATACTTCGTGATACTAGTCTGAGATGCCAATTTTTTGGGGTCCCTTCCCAACCTCAATATTTGTTGGTCTGGTATGGGGAGAGTCTGGCCTACCTTGGCTTGATTCTCTCTTTGTCAAGGTAAGCCCTTCATTTTTTTCTCCCTTAAATCCTGTAGCTGGGACACCTCAAGCCTCTGGGAGAAGCTTGTCTGGGTTGTCATGAGTTCCATGCTCAACAAGTTTTACTTCATTTGGAAATTCTTGCAATTTTCTGCAAAGTTCCTAGGGAATCTTTGCCATCTTTTCACTGGGATTCCAGAGTAGAAGAAGTGCTATAGGATGGCTTTTGGAAAACATGGGAAAGTCTACTTTATGATATTTTTGTATGTGTTTGTGTCTGTGTACAGAATGCCTGTGTCATGTTTGTTCTGTGAGCAAGATTCTGTTACCTGGAAACATTTAAAATGCAACAAGCAAGAAAAAACTTTTATGCTATAGTTAGGATGCTGGGAAGATTTCTTAGAAAATCTAACTTTTTCCGTGGACTTCAGCTCTGGCTAAGTTGGGGGCTACACACAAAAAAAATAAGCTAATTAAAATTAAAATTACATGTTAGCAAATTCTCAGTGTTTTGAGAGCAATGATTAACAAGTTTGGCAATTAGTGATTTTAAGATTTCAAGAAAAAATCCTGAAACATTGGGGATAATTCCAGGAATTTACCCCAGTCTGAGAGAAAAAGAAAAAAAACAAACAAACTAGGTAAATAGCAACTTTTTGACAACCCGTCTTTGACTTTTATCTTGTCCAGAGTTCCCTTCTGGTCCTTTGATAAAATACCCAAGAAGGTATTAAGGGACCTTCTCCACTCCACTCCCCAGAGTTCTGAGTGCATCTCAGTTATGGAGATTGCCAACAAGATCAGTATAGCCCAAGTCCCTCTCTTTCCTAACTCCTCTCATCTCAGATCAGATTAAGAAAAGAGAATGCTAAGGAACTATAGGGAAACTCACATTCTACCTCACTTGTAGAAATAGGAGAAACAGTAATAGCCTGAGAAACTCCATACAACTTTGCCCAAACACCTCCACAAGCCAGTTTGGGGAGAGTTGGGATAAAGCTCAATGGTCAGCATTTCCGGAGCCCTGACACTAGAAAGTATTATCAAAGGAAGATTCTGGCACCAGTCACTCCATCCTTCAGCAGATTCTGTCTAGCAACTGCCTAGAAAAAGATCTGGATATTACTGGCAGCACCCAGCATGGCACTGTGTGGTGAGAAAGCCAGTCAACCTCTGTATTTGGTGAGACCACCATTCTTTGTTTCAGTTGTGGAAATGTATTAGCTATATAATTGAAGGTAAATTATTTTATCCCTACACAGTCTTCTGATTTGTAAAGAGAAATGATAATTGTTGTGGTGAAGATCACATAATTGCAAAAGTGCTTAGCATAAAACATGCTATATGAATGTTAACTGCTTTATTGGATATAATTGTTTCATATTTGATAACTATGGGTTTTTTTTTTTTTTAGATGTGACCAACAGATAAATGATTTCTATGTGTGTGTAAAGTAATTTGGAAATTTGTTTGAGATATGATAGGAAAAGCAATCTTAAAGGAGATCTAATTAAAACTGACTAAAAAGATATGTAAATTGTAATCTATTTGTAGTGATAGTGTTAACAGAATAGTTTGGGAACTTTGGGAAACAGAAAAGCAGTTTGCTACTACTTTAAAAACTCTGGCTACAAACAACATGCTTTTGCGTTATCTAGAGTCAGACTTCTGAGGGCCCTGGTCAGTAAAAACTGGCGCCTTAACCCTTTTTCTGGCTCACAAAAGAGAAATTATTTGCATGAATTGGAAAATTGTCTTGTTTATTCCCTAATACAAAAGGGAAATATTTAAGGGAATAGAAATTATAGTTACGACTATTTGGCTATTAGGAAAATTCTAAAATTGTTAACTAAGTTATTTGGAGTTATTGCTATCATATTAAATCTAAAATTGGTAATTACTGTGTGTGGAGCAAGAAGGATGAAGTGAAAGCCTTATCAGTTCACCTATAAGTATATAGTGTGCAACACCTATGCCCGCCCCCCTCCACTCTCACAGAGTGGGGAGAAGTATTGAACAGCCAAGCTCATGAAAACATAAGAATAGTTAGGGTGGACAACAGCAAGCTCAGCTTCTTCTCTGGGGTCTCTGTCAATTACCCTTAATTTGTAAGCTTGCCAATTTTCTTCAGCCCTGAGAAATGAATCCATTTAGGATTTGTAGTTTCCAAACAAGGAATGTGTTTACTAAGAATATGTAAGCTTATATAATGATTGATCCTTTGCACCAAGATAAGTTTAAACATATAAAACAAGTTAAACAAAAATCTCATCTGTGTAAGTCCTGGTAAACTTTTAAAATAATGTATCTAGACCTAAGCTGTGATTAGCAAAATTTGTTATCAGAGATTAAAATCTCTTGGGATTGTAGCGGATAATTTTTTGAGCTTTTAGTTTGATCACCTGATCATTAAGTCAGTAACACAACATTCCAGAAAAATGCCATAAGTTACTCAGAGGAATGCCTTCCTGAATTATCATAGGTGGACATCTTATCTGGGCAAGAGCTGGGAAGACAGCTTAGCCTCTGCTTAAGGTGGGATGCTTCTGACACAGTTTCCCAGCTCTGTTTCTTTGTTTCCTACCTGATTATTCCTGAGTCTGGCTATGAAGTGAGATTATTACTGCATGATCAGTAAGTGTGTGTCTACACTTGTCGTGTATATGTTCTCAGGCAGAAGCCTGAAGGATCTGTTTTGGTGCCATTATAATCATGTCCCCGCTTTTTTCTCTTATAGCAAACTTCTATAATCAGAGCAAATGATCAGTAGAAGCCATGAGCCCAGTATAAGTATTACAGGGGACACAGTGATTTTCTCCCTTAGAGATCTTAAAGATGCTTTCTTTTGCATATCATTGTATAAAGATTCACAATTTCTTTTTGCCCTTAAAGAGGCAAATCCAAGGAAACATAATTGCCACCGATGAACATGGGGAAAGAAGGAGGTTTATTCTGTGGTGACCCTCAATAGTACCTTAGGGGCTAAACCACTCCCCCTCTGGGACTTCTGCCCAGAAAGCTGAACTCATTGCCCTAACCAGAGTTTTGGAACTGGGGAAGGGGATGAGAGTGAATGTCTATACAGACTCCAAATATGCTTTTCATATTTTATATGCTCATGGGACTACATGGAAAGAAAGGACATTTTTGACAGCAAAAAAATGTCCTATTAAATATGAAAGGGAAATTCTACAACTATTGCAAGCTGTCCACAAACCTAGAGAAGTTTCTGTTATGTTTTGTAAAGTACACCAGGAAGGAGATTCACTTCAGGCTGAGGAAACAGGCTTTCAGATTCAGCTGCCTGTGTTGCTGCCCATTTGCCCCTGACCATGGCACTTTTAATTCCCCAGCTCCCTGGCTCTCCTTCTCCTTCTTTTCTTTTCTCCTTCTTGTGCTTTCAAACACCCTCAGGCCAGTTTCTAATCGCAGAGGTAAACCAGTGGGAACTTCTTTTTGGCCTGCCCAGCTTTTTGCAGAGTGACAATGGCTCATCTTCACTTCTCAAATAACCCAAAAGGTAGCTGAGGCACTTAAGATTACTTATCATCTCCGCTCAGCCTGGAGTTTTCATTCTTCTGGGAAGGTGGAGAAAATGAATCATACCCTCAAGCAAGTCCTTACTAAACTATTCCTGGAGACTCCAGAGAATCTGGTGAAGAATCTCCCATTAGGAAGGACCATGTAAGGTCATTATAACTACTCAACCTTCAGTCAAACTGGAAGGTTTCCCCAGTTGAACTCATGTTTCTAAAATTAAAGAGCTACTCCTGTTACTTCTTCTCCCTCAGACATTCCTGAATATTCCTGTGAAACCCTAGAGGACCTGGAACTGCTCTTCTGTAGGACTCCTGGAAACACTAGAAACACTGAATAGAGAAGGGTGAAATTGTCTGGGTCTTTCTCTCCCTCATTCTAGCTTTCTTTCTTTCTTGTTATTTTCCACTTTTTCCAGGTATATCTTTAACAACTCTCCAAAGATGAGAGCTTTGTGCCTAGTATTTTCTCTCCAGCTCTCTCGGTATCACTCTGTGGGCCCTTGCCAGTGGGGAGATAACTCCTTAGTCAGGCTAGGGAACTCCATCGGCAATGGGGGAATTTCAGAATTGTTGGGTAGACCCTCAGCATCCTTAAAACAACCCTCATAAGGGACCTGATGCATTTTTTTGCAAAGGCCCCATTCTCAAATGTTACCATCTCCACTCTAGATACCACTTCATTTGTACTAGATATCCCCCTTTTCTCTTCCCCCAGGGGAATAACTTTAACCTATTTTCTTTCCAGAAAGGATCTATTATTCACATAATAATTGAAGGATTATCCATTCCAAAATTATTCTAGAAAACTCACTCATAATGTTTCTACACCACTTTCCTTGAAACTTCTTCATAACTTCCTAACATTCCTATTGGTAGATTTGTTTCCTTCAGATTTCAGGCTATGAACTTCCAACTATTTGTTCACCCTGAATACCACAGCTAACTGATTCTGACACTCAGCCCCGCTCTGAATGCTGCTGCCGCCATTTTCAAGTCACGTGCCTCCCTTCTCAGTCTGGACCTCAGTAGGCAGGGACAGTTCTATACCCCTTATCAGCATGAAGCAGCTCCAGAAGATGAGATCTCTATCTCTTTGTTCCAAATGAATTTGGGGTGCAAACTGCTTGAGAGGGGAAACAAAATATAGGGGAGATAGCAATAATTTTAAGGTCCCCTGACTTAGAGAACTTCTGTTCTAACAATCTCTCAGTGATTCTAAATCTTTTGGCTTTGGAATCTGTGATCCTGAGAATGCTATTGTTCTGCCAATGACTGTAAAAATCTTCTGGCCTAGGAATATCATAATATTTCTTCCCTTATACTTTAGGGAAAATATATTAGTGATCCTGAGATTCTCTAACCTTAGGATAGTAATGTTCTAAAAAGTCTTGCTGTTGATGATTCTAGTCTTTTGGCTTTGGTCTGGTGGTCAGTGATAACCAAATTCCTAAGACTACTCCTCAGTTCTATCTCTAGACCATAAAATTAGCATATCAATGACATGAACTGGATAAATTTATCTCCTTGCTCCTAGTTCTTTGCTAAATTCTCTTGGAATTTAGATGACTTCAATTGGTGTTACAATTACAATAAACTTTGCCCCTTGACTTGGATAGGGGTTTCAAGTCTGCAAATTTTTTTGAGACACCAGTCTGTGACCCCAACCTTTTGGGGTCCCTTCCCAACCTCAATACTACTATGTGCCAAGCTCTTTGTAAGTGCTGGGTACACAAATTAAAAGAAAAATTAAATAGATCTGATCCTCAAAGAGCTAATATTCAATCAAAGGCACTTATGTGCTATCCTCCCTGATGTGATTTAGGGAGAGCAATTTTGGCATTAGATGATGTTGAGATTGAGTAGGCACCAAATATTGAGGTTAGGTCATGTGAAGGATTCATAATGGCCATTCTCTTTGGCAAAAGTTAGATTGAATTTCTTTTGATCTGTCCTGTGTTTCTTTGGACAATTGCCTTAGGGTAATGAATTCCAAGATTTGGGGGCTTTGGATTTCTGTAAGCTGCTAAGACTAAGTCATGAATGTCAGCTTTCTAAATGTTTCTTTCAGAATGTGGCTCTGTGTTCCACCAAAGTTCCGATGCCAGCTGTGGAAACTGGGCTGGAAAAATATTTGTTGGTGTGGGAGTATGGAATCCACTTGGGGAGTCCAGTAAGAGAGGCATTCTATGAATTTGCAAGTAGACGAGGACTTTAATATTTATTCCCGGCTGAACCGGCAGCAGTAAAGTCCAATGTTTTTATGACGCCTTTCAGTCAAAAATCCCAGAAAGTTTCACAAGTTTCTTTTTATTGCCAATGATGATGCAAAAAATACCTCTCTGTCCAAACTTTGACTATGGATGGAGTGGGGAAAGGGGGGCTGTAGAGACTGAGACTATTGGTAAAAATGGACATGTGGAATTTTTGATGAGACAGTGTGGAAGAGTCTAAGAATTCATTGATTGGGAGGTTTGGCTTAGGGTCTTTTGTAGATCAGGAAACTGAGTCTGGGTCTAGAGAAGTGAGATGATTTACCTTCAACTAGTTAATAACAGAGTAGGGACTTAAACCCAAGTCTCTGACTCTTAGGCCATTTAGGATTCTATTATAAATGCTTTAAGGAAAGATAATAGGGACTCTCCCAAGCAAGGGGAAGATTTCCTTTTAATATGCAAATGTGCATTGTGAATCTCTGAAAGAGGTTTAACAGCCCTGCTGTCTGGGGAGGGACTGAGATGGACCCCAGGTGGCTTGATGAAGCTGGAGGCTAAGTTATGATGAGCTATGAGGGCTTTTTAGAAAACTGATGTTCTAGACAGAAAGATAATGGCAAGAGTGCCCTGGGTACAGAAAATTAAGGATAGGCTGATTGGAAGTAGAAAGTATGAGGGAAAATCACTGGAGAAGAGCTTAATAGGAAGAGCTAGAGAGAGTGAAAGAGGAAAAGAAATGGTTATTCAGAGGCTCGTACTGGAAAGATTGTAACCAAACTCATCTGAGATGATTTAGTTCCAAAAGTAATCCTTTATGTCCCCATATTCCCTCCCTTCTATAGAATGATTCTCATACAAGGGGAATCTCTGTAAAAATGAATCTCTGTTGTGAACGTTTGAAAGGGTGAGGAATCCCTAGTTTCACCACCCTCCTATAAAACTGAAAATTCCTTTAGAGTCTTCCAGATGGTTTCTTAACAACTTCCTTAAATAATAGTAATTATCTGAGAAATTAAAAGCAAAATCTTCTAATTCCTTATTCTATTTTCACACTATCATACTACTTTGTACCTTCATGTTACTTTTAAATTTTGGATGGAAGTTGTAAAAATTTAACCAAAAAAGTAATAAGCAGTTTGCATTTATTGAGTACTTTGAGGTTTGCAATACACTTTATAAATATTTTTTAATTCTCACAAAATCCCTAGGAGGTAGGTGCTATTTTACAAGTGAGGAAACTGAGGCCAAGGTCTAGTGACTTACCCTGAGTCACTCAGCTAATAAATATCTGAGGCTATTTTTGAATTCAAATTTGCTTTGTTCACTGTTATTACCTAATGCATCGAATGTGTATTTAGGAGAATTTTGTAATGAAACTTTTTAGGGCTAAGTTTAACCCTGGATGAGATTGATGCTCCATTGTTTCAAATTTAGGCCCACTTTTCAGATGGGACAACTAAGGTACACAAAGATAAAAGGAAGGTGACTTTGAGCAAGGTTTGTGAATAGGACTTCTTTCTTGTTACACACTGGGAATCCTACTGGGCCACTCTTAATTAATTGCTACATTTTCTATGCATCTAAAGAAGAACTGAAATTAATTTTGCTCTAAATTAAACATGTAACAATCATGAAAGATTTTTTTTTTCTATTCAGCCTCATACCGAGCTTTTGCTTTAGACATCATAAAGAATGTTGAAATCAAAAGGGTTTTCTTTTCACCTTTTTTAGAATATGGTACAATTTATCTGCATGATTGCATTTTAATTAGTACTCCCTTTGCCTATTTATACTTGCTAAGATATAAAACAAGCCAACCAGATAGAAAGACATTCAGCCAAGGGGTTTGCCACTCAGGAATTATTGGGCATTGTCCTGGGATAAAGTCTTTACCAGATTAAAATTAATAGTGGAAACTACTTTTTAAAAGTCAATTTCATATGACTGATACCTTACATAAAAAAGGTTAAGGCAGTTTTCTCAATTGGTGATAATTAGGAAATGTTTCACTAACTTTAAGGACCTTTAAGTATTCTTAAAAATAAGCCAGCCAACCCTGTGGATTTTTCTTTATTGTTAAAAAAAAAAAAAGAAGTTTTTCTTTTCTTTTCTTTTTTAAATAGGGACATCTTTATTCCAATCCTTATTAGACAGACGATGACCCTGAGCAACCTAAAACCACTTGAGTTTTGGCATGTGGGCTGAGGAAAACAAGTCATCAGAGCTGGCTTGTTTTCAGAGTTTAAAATAGTCTAACTTGATGTCTCCCAAACCGAGTTATGCTGTGGAATGATGGAATATCTTAATTTTGTACAGGAGAGACTACTCCACCCTCTTCTGCCTCAAGAGCAAAGGGTGGAGTGAACAGGATGCAGTGAGGAAGGGTCAGTATTAACATTTTTGTGTTTTAAGGAAAAAAGTTTTTATGGATGGGATAAAATTTTGTGGGGCCTCAGGCTTGGGAAACAATGGATTAAATCACTTTCTGGGACATCATGAGAAACTAGGAGGCATTCTGCTTCAAGAGAGAAATTGGAATCAAGAAGATGAGTTAAAACCAAAGCACAAATACACATATACATATATACATATATATATATGTGTGTGTGTGTGTATATATATACACACACACACACATACACACACACACACATATAGGTAAACTTAATTATATATATGTAAATACAAATAAAGAAATGACTGAATGAATATATATGGATGTATATATGTATTTAGACTAGCTCTGAGACCCTGGCCAAATTATTTAACTATCTTCAAGTAACTTTGCTCATTTATAAAATGGAGATGACATTAGTACTATTTATTTTATAGGAATGTTGTGAAGATCAAATGAGAGCACATGTAAAGCACTTTGCAAGCATCAATACATTACATTTGTTTAGTCATTTCTATCACGTCCGACTCTTTGTGACCCCATTTGGTGTTTTTCTTGGCAAAGATATTGAAGTAGTTTGCCATTTCCTTCTTCAACTCATTTTACAGATGAGAAAGCTAAGGCAAACAGAGTTAAGGGACTTGCCCAGAGTCACATAGCTAATAAGTGTTTGAAGTTTGAATGCAAGAAGATGAGTCTTCCTGACTCCAGACCTGGCACTCTATTCACTGCATCACTGCCCAAAGCATTATATAAATGTTTGCTATTTTTTACTAAGGTATGTCCTATAATTTTCTCCTTGGGACAAATATCAGACACCTTACCCTGATTTCTCTTATTAGTGCTTAGCAGTGCTTGGCACATGATAGTTGATTAATAAATGTTTACTGTGTGAGAAATGAAAGACATTTGGTTTCCACAGTTATGAAAAGCAAATTGGAGAAATAAAACAAATTAGAAAACTGGAACCCCCAAGAGCATCAAGGATGAAAGTTATCTTACCCCAAAGAATGTAAGCTCCTTGGGGGCAGGGTCTGGCTATGTAATAAGAGGTGGAGATTCAGGTCATGTAACTTCTGTAATATCCAATTAATGAGGAATCAGGGAAGAAAATTGTGCTTCAGGATAAGAAATAAAAATGCTGCTTTTGAAGCTTCAAAGGTGTGTCTACTAACCTAGGCACTCATTTTTGCAAAAATTTAAAAATAAATCTTTCCTGCATTCATCAGTGAGTCAGTGAAGTTCTTGGTGAGATATTTTGTTTTCTACAAATGGGGGCTGTGTCTGGAATCCAAGCATTATGAGTTGTGAGTGACCCTATTGAAGCATGAGGAGCCAAGTCCTATGGATAGTTGATTTCAATAGCCTTGTGATTTGGCTCCAGCATCCCCCATTTCTAGACTGTCCAAGATCCTAGGACCATATTGGTAAGGGAAATCACTGATGAATTTAGGAAATTAGGGAGGGAAAAAGGCAAGTCTGTGTATAGACCAAGGGTTAAGAACATGGACTATCTAGTATCGCCTTTGGTGGCTTGGACCATCTTACCTGGTCTGAGGTGTCAGACAAATTGATAAGACAGAGAATTTAATGGCGTCAAGGAGTGGGAACTCTGGGGACATACCTCTCATATACTCCTGGAAGAGAGAGGATTTCAGGAAATCTAGGGTTGAGTAAATATTAGTAATCTGGGAACACAGGAGTATGGAGATTTCCATGATGGAGTGCAGGAAGGGTCTGCCCAAGAGATATTTACAAGAAACTCTAGTAAAGAAACAGTGGAGCTCTGGAAGAGAAGAGGTTCTTCTCCAGAAAGTAGGGAAGGAACAACTTTATACTAGTCAGAAAGAAAAGGAATTTAAAAGCAGTTTGTGTTTGTGAGTGTGAGTCTGTGTTTTTCTACTATATTTCAGTCAGGTGAATTACAAAAGAAAAAAGCTGACCCTTTTAGGATTTAAAAATACTTGTTTGGTATCTCTGTTTTAAGTCTGTGTTTGCCTGTTAGGCACCTTGATTCAATCTAATCTGAATTTTTCTTAAGATAAACTTTCAAGCTTCTCTCCCTAGAGGGTACTGGGAAGGACCAGGGCCACTGCATGTGGACTTAAGTCCAGTCCAGCCTCTCCAAAGAATGTTCTCTTAGATTTGTTTTCCTCTAGGCTTTGAGCAATTCACTTTCAAATGAATAACAGTTGTATTGACCAGCTTCAGTGATCTGACTCAACACATGGAATCTTCAATCAGCTCAAGCTTCTCCAAATAGAATGACCCAGCTCAATGCCTAGTCTTAGCAGGAAGTAGTTTTAAAAGATGAGATCATTTCTCCTGGCTCCCCAAAACTTTGCTCCTCTTTGGTTTGGGAATGAACTGGAAGTAGTTGGTAAATGGACTCCAAACTATCCAGTATCTGAGTGGATAACTTGTAAGTTCATCGATCCTTTGAAGGGGAAAGTTATATAGAATTAATGCTACTTTACTACTACAGTAGTATTTGAGACTTAGCATGGGGCATCATGTTAAGATTTGGGTTAATATTACTGAGAAAAATATCTCACAAACAATTCAGTTTGATGCTTATCGAATTATAGAATTGTAAAGACTTGACTAGCCATAGACAAGTAGAAACAATAAATATTTGTGTCCTAATAAAGAAAGAGGATTTTATGGAACTGATTGTCCAATTTGGAATAATGTTTGGTTTGCTATAAAGGTTGGACATTTAGAAAATGCAGATTAAAGAGTAAGTTTGGAATAGATGTAATAGGTATACATCTTTTAAGAAGATTTGGAATCAAGTCAAGAATTTAAGGCAAGTGATAGACACCAATGACTGGGTGGAATTGGTAAAATATTTTGTAAAG
Source organism: Antechinus flavipes (assembly GCF_016432865.1). Classification (NCBI taxonomy): domain Eukaryota; kingdom Metazoa; phylum Chordata; class Mammalia; order Dasyuromorphia; family Dasyuridae; genus Antechinus; species Antechinus flavipes. Next base: position 549,163,448 of record NC_067398.1, read on the forward strand.
AGTCTGAAGAAAAAGCAATTTCTATGTATATGCTATGGGTTGCCCCATGCCCATATGATATTATTCCCTTTGGGGTATGGAAAACCATGAGAGTGAATTCCTCCTGTTTCCAAAATAACATTCTTGGGGAGAATTGCAGTGCTTTGTTCTACCTTTCCTTTCAGTGAGGGAATAAAATAAAGAGGGTATATTAGCCTCTTAGCTCTGGAGATCAATCATTTTGTCTATCATGGCAGAGTGAAAGATTCCAAAATCTAGGGATTGTAGTGGCATGTAAGTTTGGAATACAACTGAGGGTAGCTCTGGCAATTTCTTAGGGATGAGTACATCCCAAGCAAACCTTGGATGGCATTGTAAAGGCAGCAGTTTTAAGCGTGGTTTGCTTGGGAATTGAGTAGGCACCTGTGCATTGATCCAATTGGCTATTCCTCTTACCCTGGCATTTGAATTTAAGGCTAGAAATCTAGTTCTGGCTTTGGGTCATTTCTATTCTGATGAGTAAATATTATTGGATAAGTAGCACTAGAGAGGCAGTGAAGGGAATAGCAGAGTAGTTAGAGTCATTTAATAGAATGGCATGAGAAAATAGAATGATTCAAGAAAGGTTATTGGCAAGAAGGAGGAAAGGTGTTACAGTTGGAGATAGTTTAATTCCTAGTACAGCCCTGTCAGAAGAATTAGCAAAGAATTAAAGGATTAATTATGCATCCTGTATAGAGAGATTTGTGTAGGGGTTAGTAGACTTTTATGACGTGGGATATAAAAAAACATTAGCCAAATTTGAGGGGTTAGAAAAGGATGTGGAAACCAAATTATTAAAAAAAAGAAGAAAAAGAGGGAAATTATGAAAAAGAGATGGGCATTTATTTGATTTCTACAGTTATGAAAGAAAACTAAATTGGAGAAACGAAACTTAAATTAGAAAACTGAAACTCCTGAGGACGTCAAAGAATAATCAAGGATGGAAGTTATCTTTCCTCAAAAGAATGTAAGCTCCTTGGGGACAGGGACTGACTTTTATAATCAGGGGTGGTTGCCTGAGATTTGAAAAGAATCCTTTGTTCTTTGTACTTACCTCTTCTCTGTAACCTTCCCCTTCTTGAATGTAAGCTCCTTTGGGGCAGGAACTGGTTATGCCATGTGGGGTGGAGATTCATGTCATGTAACTTTTGTAATATTCAATTAATGGGGAATCAGAGGAGGGATTTTTGTTTCAGGACAGGAAATAAAAATGTTGTCTTTGGAGTTTCAAAGATGTGTCTACTAATCTAAGCACCCATTCTTGCAAAATTTAAAATAAATCTTTACTGAATTCATCAGTGAGTCAATGAAGTTCTTGGTAAGATATTTTGTTTCTTATATTGATTGATTGATTAGAATGTGAGTTTGTTGTGAGCAGGGGCTGTTTTTGACTTTTTTTTGTATTTCTAGTACTCAACACAATGCCTGGCACATAGAAAATGACTAATCCTTGTTGACTTAATGACTGCCCCTGAGCATATACATGAAGTTCATGCTAAGTTGAATTAAAGGTTTTCTTTTTGGCTGGGGAATAGGGGAGGCATAGAATAAGAAGGATTAGTCATCTGATGATTTCCTATTTTAACCAATTCTTGCTAAGTGCTAAACTATGTTTCTTGTATAGGACTGAAAATTTTGTCAGAATCTTCTAATCCTCTAGGCACCCTCTGAATTTATCATTCTGAAACAATGCTTTGGTTACCCTGTCCTAGTTAAAGATTAGTCTTTCCCCTACTCCACAAAACACACAGGTCATTACAGCTGCTATAGATCCATAACATGAGGAGTATGAGAAGTTAGGTTTCCACAGATATCAAAACAGAATAAAAGGAGAGGTGAGGTATCTTGTTAAAATATTTCCAACCAATCACCATGTGAGTTGAGGAATTGGCTAAAGAACAAAGTTCCACATTCAGTCTCCATAGTTCACATCCATCTCTCTGGATGCAGAAGACTTTCCATCACAAATCTATAGGCATTTCCTTGAATCACCTCATTGTTGAAAAGAGCCAAGTCCATCACAGTTGATCATCACACAAAGGGGCCCAGGTTTAAACTGGCTCAAACTGACTAGGGTCAATGACAGGACACAAGTCTTTTGATATATGGAGGTGAATATAAAAGATTGTAAATTGAACAATTGTAATTTCCATTGTAAATCTGACCTAATTATAACTTGGATTGTAAATCTGATCAATGTCAACTCTGTAAATCTGACTAATCCTAACCTTGAAGGAAAAGGTAAGGAACCAAAGTAACAGTAGAAAGCTTCCTCCTAATTCTGAATTTTTGATATGTCCTTCTTGGGAGTACACCTAATTCTTGGGATAATTGAATAAAGGATTCTTCTTTCACTCTAAAAGAACATCAGTTACAACACTACTTCTGCTTTCAGTGGGAAGCAGTGTTCAGCAGCAGCTCATCTTGGGTTTACTACATGTTCCTGCTAAGTTTCATAAGGTCTTTTGATAACAATAGTTTCTCAGATGCCTCTACTTTTGTATGTACTTATTTACTTGAATATGTTTTAATTGCCTCCTACTGTTGTTATAGTTAGTAGAAACATTAGAATAAAAATAGGAAGGTCATTTTGGACTCAAAGCCTAAATGTACCACGAGTATATCAAATGCTCAGTAAATGTTTCTTATGAGAAAACTAGTTGGATAGAAAATAGTGACATGAGTTTGAATCACATATATATATATATATATACACACATACATATATATAAAATCAGGTGAGTAGAGTTTCTTTTTCCATTTCACAAATTCTGTTTTTCAGGGAGTTGGTTTTTTTTTTTTTTTCATTTTGTCAAATCTATTTTATAAGGAGTTATATGCTTTTTCCATTCACTAAATCTATTTTGTAAAGAGTTTTAGTCAGATGATTTCTGTTTCCTTTTCCAAATCCTCTTACAAAGTTCTCATTTCCTTTCCTCATTTTTCTTCTAGCTCCCTTTTAAAATACTTTTTGAATTCTTTCAAGAGAGCCTTGTGAGATGAGGACCAATTTATATCATTTTTTTGGGCTTCATCTGATTATGATCTGCTTTTAGTGTCCTCAGAGTTTGAAATCTGTTTTTTTCTTTCTCCATAAAAACTATCTATGGTCAGAGTTCTTTTTGCCTTTTTGCTCTTTTTTTTAAATTGAGGTCTGCTTTTAGGGTAAAGGGGAGTTTATCTAAGCTTCCTCTACAGGTGGCAGTGAGTCAGTGCTGACTAACTTCAGGTGCTAGGTGGGCATGGCCAGGTTCCCCCCTCCCCGCCCCACCCAGTATTAAATATTCTGGTATTTAGGGGCTCACTATTTTTGTGTTGGATGTTTTATAACTAGTCTGCTGATCTACTGGCTTGCAACCAGGATAGAGTAGCCAATGCTGATGTAGATTTTTCCTGGTAGATTTTCAAGCCGGTAGAGCCTACACCACCCTGAGACTGTGTGCAGGCTGCACTCAAGGTCTGGGCTTAGCCCTCTTTCCTCCATGGTAATTGAAATACACCTTTTCTGGAGATCTTCTAAATTATCTTCTGCTGGAATTGTTACACTTCCAATATTTGTGGGTTTGAAAACTAATTCAGAGGCTGAATTTGTTTTAGTTTGAGGGGCATGGGGAGAGCTCAGAAAAAGACATGACCTCTCTCTGACATCTTGGCTCTGCTTCCTAGAGTTTGAAAGTAGAGTTTGTCATGGAATAAAGGATTCCATGCATAAAATGTAGATAAGACTTATGATAGCTACCTTATAGGGTCATTGCATAGGAAAGCAGAATTAAATGTAAGCCTTGTTTAAGGGGCTTTAAGAATATATGGTTGTTATACATTATGTTAGTCTTATGAATCAATATTGTTTTAAAATAACTAGACATTATAAGATTGGAAAATTCCTGTGATAAAGGAAATGATGATCTGGTAGATTTAGAAAATAAGGAAAGACTTGGACTTATGAAGGAAGATGTTATCTACTTTCAAAGAAACAAGACAAATATGCACAGTACAGTCTTACATAAATGTATATGAATGTATGACTATACATGTGAATGATTATAGATATCTGTGTATATGTGTGTGTGTGTGTGTATATATATATATATATGTATATGTATATGTATATGTATATATGTATATATCTATCTCTATCTCCATTCCTAATTGTAACTTTCTTAGGATGGGGAAGAGAAAAGGGGGAAAAAGAATAAGTAAAAAGTTCACAGCAGAGAACATAAGACAACTTACAAGGTAGCAAACAAAAGATGGATAGCTTTGAACACAATATGGAGCATTTTTATAGTAGTATTTAATTTTTCCAAATACATGTAAAATAGTTTTCAGCATTTACCTCTGCAAAATCTTGTGTTCCAAATTTTTCTCCCTTTCTCCCTCCTAACTCCCCCCCAGATAGCAAGCAATCTAATATAGATTAAACATGTGCAGCTATTCTAAACATATTTTTATATTTGTCATGCTATGTAAGAAAAATCAAATCAAAAAGGGAAAATGAGTAAGAAAAAATAATAAGCTAATAAATAACAATAACAACAAAAAGGTAAAAACACTGTGCTTTGATCCACATTCTGTCTTCATAGTTCTCTCTCTAAATGTGGATGACATTTTCTATCATGTCTATTGGAATTTTCTTGAATCACTTCATTGTTGAAAAGAGCCAAGTCCATCACATTTGCTCATTACAAAATCTTATTACTATGTACAATGTCCTCTTGGTTCTGCTCACTTCATTTAGCATCAGATCTGCAAATTGTAGTATTTATTATCTAGGCTTTCCTAAAGAGGAAATTTATTACTTTCTATTTTGAATTCTCTTTGTGTTTGCTGTGTACATGACAACTTTTTTTTTCTATTTTCTATTTAAATTTTAAATAATAATAATAATAATGAAAAGAATGAATGATTCAAAATGTATCTTACTAATACCAGCAATTGGGCCCAAAATAAAGACTGATCTATTGATTAACATTGTACTATGTGGAAAGATGGGTACAGCTTTGGAACTGAATTTGGAGTTAGGGGATCTGTGTTTAAATCGCTTCTCTGTCACACCTAATTTACCTCTGGCAACTTTGGAAATCTATGTCACTTCTTTTGGATTTGATTTTCTCATCTACAAATTGAAGGGGTTGGACAAGATCATTGCTATAATTCTTTGCAGCTTCAAGTCTTTGATCCTATAAATATTTTAATTAAAAAAAAAGACATGAGCTATACTGGAAAAAAACTATAATAATAGATTAAGTCCTAACTATTATACCAAACAGTTAATTATTTGACATAAATAGGAATTCATTTTCAGGGAATTAAGTGTTAGAAACTTGCTCTTGAGGCAATTAGTTAGTTGGTTTCACCAACAAAAGAGAAATTAGAACTATGTCTTGACAGAAGAGTATAAGAAATCTCAATATTGGTGGGTGGGGAATTCTTATATACATGTATGACTTGGACATTTTATATAATCTAGGATCTGGAATGATTTGGCGTTTGTTTAGAATAGGCACATCATGTAACATGTAACAGGAGATTTCTAGCTGAACAGTAGATTAAACAATTGCATTCAGTATAGCAAACATTTATTGCAAACTTGCTATGTGGGAGTTATCATGATAAGGTAAGGAGATTTCAGATGATGTTAGTCTGCCTGGTGAACACCTCTTTTAAAAAAAAAAATTAGGTTAAGATGTAGGCCACAGAAGGAAGAATAAATTAACAATTATGAGGTGGCCACAGTGTCCTTGGCACTGTATAGATTATACAGAAAGGCTTGACCTTTGCACTCTTAATTGCCAAGCAATGCACCACCAGCTAAATAGCTGACATGGTTGCTTATGGGCCTCCCAGTTGATGGCTTGCTTGTCCACCCCCCTACCCTCATCAAATTCCTCATGAAAAAAGCCAAAATAGAATCACAAACAAAACACAGCAAAATAAAACAAAGCAAAACCACAAGGACGACAGTCCCAAGTCTTTGTCCAGCCTGGGACTCTTCTCTGTTTTTATTAACAAATGACACTGAAAGGATTGACGTCCTGCCCTTTCACATTAAACCCCACTGAGCTCCTTCTTTCTGGCAAATAGACCACTGGCAGCTTTTGTGTAACTCTTCCCCTCCCCCATTTGTTTGAAGTTCAGAAAGTACCCCAAACTGCTGTAGCTATCATTCTGAAAGAATAAAGCCATCACAATGGCCAGAGGATTATCAAAAAAGAGCAGCTTCTAGTGGTTCTGGCCTGAAGTCATAGAGTCTCAAGGTAGCTGAGGCTCCATCCCTAGAATGTAGGCTTTCCTGCTTTTATTGCTGACAGATGTTATCTGCTGGCCACTTCAAGATAAGGCAAGCTCCCCTAGGTTGAATCTTGGTGGAAATAGTGGTGCTTGTGATGTATTCTCATAATATCCTGACCAATCCTTGTTCCTCTTTTGTTTATCTTGGTATAGAACAGAAGTGCTGTTTCTCTACAAAAGTCACTGGTCCTTTATTCTGATGAAATCTATAAATATACCTTTGTTGTATATTATATATATATATATATATATATATATATATATATATATATATATACACACACACACATATATATACACTTTGTTATGCTGGAGATGAATGGACTGGGTGGATATAGGCTTCAGATGTAAGCTCTGCTCTGTAAGGATGGAGTAAATATTTCTCATTCTATTCCTTCTTCTTCCCTCTCTTTAAGACAAACTCACACAAAGCATGTTGTGAGTGCAAAGTGGATTGTGAGTCAGAGGTTCAAATACCATTACTTGCATAATTTCATTAATCAGTCCTCTTGTTTTTTATCTTTATAGTTGAAGAAATTTATATCTCTAGCTCCATCATAGGAGATGCTTAAGAAATATTTAGTAAGTTGAATGTGGCTAGAAAATAGTGGAACAGGGATATAAACTCATGTCTTCTGGCCCCCAGCTGCTCATCTTTCCCCACACAATCTGTTTCTTCATAATTAAATTATTTTATAAGTAGGTGGTTGGATTAAATGGAATTTAAATTGACTTCCAGGTCTGCTTTTTCCTGGTCAAAGATGGATTCCTCTTCCTTCCCCCATCATCCCTTGTACTGAAATAAGAATTATTGTCCTTCCAATATTATCAAGAACAGGTATCATATATATGATTCTAATAGAATATTACTGTGTTAAAAGAAATAACAAGCAGGATGATTTCAGAAAGATATGGACTGATACAAAGTTAAGTGAGCAAAGCCAGGAGAATATGCTACACAGTAACAGCAATATTGTACAATGAAAAACTGTGGATAACTTCATTATTTTCAGTTATACAATGACCCAAGATAATCTCCAAAAGTACAAGATAAAAAATTTTATCTGCTTCCAGAGAAAGAACTGATATTGTCTGATTACAGACTGAAGCATGCTATTTTTCACTTTCTTTCTTTATTCTTGTCTTCTTGAACAAAATGATTAACATGGAAATGTCTTAAATGATTTAACACAAATAGCCTAAATTATATCATTTCAGGGAGAGGAGAAAGATAGAAGGGAGGGATAAAATTTGAAACTCAAAATTAAAAAAAAAAACAATCCCAATGAATAATAAGAAAAAAAATTGTTTTTAAATGTAATTGGGGAAAAATATTATTTTCAAAAAAAGAACAGAGATCGTAGTGGTCAGAAAATCAAGGGATTCTGTGGTAGTTCACGATAATTTTATTCATAAATTCCTACTTTCTTAACAGATCTTGTTCTCCTAATTTGCTTATAGAATCTACCCTATATGTCTAAATCATGAACTTATTTCAACCTTATCTTGGTATAGGGTGTTAAATGTTGCTCAGTCCTTAGTTTCTGTCATAGTATTTTCCAGTTTTTCCAGATATTTCTGTCAAATGATTATCTCAGAATTCTTATCCTAGAAGTAGAAGTCTTTGGGTTTATCAAACCCTACATTACCATAGACATTGACTATTGTATCTTGTGAACTTAATCTATTCCATTGATCCACTACTTTATTTCTTATCCTGCACCAAATGTTTTTGAATATTGCTGCTTTACAATATAGTTTTATGCCTGCTACAGCTAAGCCACGTTCATTTACATTTTTTATCAATTCCCTTCAAATTCTTGACCTTTTGTTCTTTTAGATGAATTTTATTATTTTTTTCTAACTCTACACAGAAACTTCTTGACAGTTTATTGGTATGGCACTGAATAAATATATTTAGGTAGTATTGTCATTTTTATTTATTTTTAAAAATAGTGTTTTTTCTTCTATTTACCTTTTTATGCTTTTCTTGAGTTTTATATTTGGAGATCAAGTTTTCTGTTCAGCTCTGGTCTTTTCATCAGAAATGATGGAAAATCCCCTATTTCATTGAATGTTCCTGAATGATAATGCTTAATTTTTTCTAGGTAGTTGATTCTTGGTTGTAGTCCAAGATCCTTTGCCTTTCAAAATATCATATTCCAGGCCCCAATTCTTTAATGTGAAAGCTGCTAAGTCTTGGGTAATCTTGATTGTGACTTCTCGATATTTGAATTATTTCCTTGTGGTTACTTGTAGTATTTTCTCTTTGATCTGATAATTCTGGAATTTAGCTACTATATTCCTTGGAGTGTTCATTTTAGGGTCTCTTTTAGGAGGTGATAGGTAGATTTTTTTAATGACTATTTTACCCTCTGGTTCTAGAATATCAGAAAATTTTCCTTGATGATTTCTTGTTGTCCGGATTTTTTTTTTATCATAACTTTCAGGTAGTCCAATAATTCCCAGATTATCTCCTTGGATCTATTTTACAAGTAAGTTGTTTTTCCAATGAGGTATTTTACATTTTCTTCTATTTTTTTCATTTAAAAAATTTTGTTTTACTATTCTTAATGTCTCATTGAATCATTTACTTCTATTTGTCCAACTCTAATTTTTAGTGAATTATTTTCTTCAGTAAACTTTTCATGTCCTTTTGCATTTGACCAATTGTACTTTTAAAGGAGTTGTTTTGTTCAGTGGATTTTATTTTCCATTTCAACAATTCTATTTTTTTAAGGAGTTGTTTTCTTTTTCCATTTCACCAAATTTATTTTTTAAAGTTGTTTTCTTCAGTGCATTCTTCCCCCTCCCCCCACCCATTTTACCAAATTTATTTTCAAGAAGTTGTTTTATTCAATCAAGCTGTTGGCTTTTTTCCTCCAAATTATCATAACTCTCCTGCATTGTTCTCATTTCTTTTCCTATTTTTCTTCTATCCTCTTCTAAGATCCTTTTGGAACTCTTCCAAGAGAGCTTTTTGGGCTGGAGACCAGTTCATAACCTCCTTTAAGACTTTACCTGAAGATATTTTGTCTTTGCTGTCTTCTTTGGGGCTTTCATTCTGGTCTTTTCTGTCTTCATAGTAGCTCTCTATGGTCAGAGCTCTTTTTACTTTTTTTTTTCTTTTTTAAAGGTTGAGATCCTAGGACTTAGAAAAGATTGTCCTAAGTTTCCTCTGCAGGGTGATGGAGCATATCACTGTTTGCACTGAGGCCAATGGGTCTTCACTGTTCTAGGTGGCTTAGCCAAGTCCCATCTGTTATGCTGGGTTTTTGAGGCTTACAATTTGTCTTCTGTGTTTGTGTTGATGGTCTCACAGCTGGTCTACTGCTTCACTGGCCTTCTGAACCAGGACAGCGTAGTCAACACTGTTGCATTTTGATCAAGAGCCTCCTTCTAGATTTCTCACATCAGACTTCCCTCGCTGGACCTCCCCACACTGAGTCTGTTCTGTGACACATTCCCCACTGTCCAGCGGAGACAGACCTTTCCTAAAGTTCTTCCAAAATATCTTAGGTTAGAAAATTATTATACTCTGAATGTTTGTGGGGTCTGTCATTCTAAAATCTATACAGAGCATATAGTATTGATTCTGAGGGAAGCCCGAAAGAGTTCAGACAATGTCTTCTTTTTTCTCTGTTATCTTGGTTCCATCCCCCCAAATCAGCATCCTTAAAGTATATTAGTTTATCATCCTCTTAAAATATGCTCCATATCTTACCCTCTCTTTTTCATTCATTCAACCACATTTAATATCAATTTATTGTTTATGGGGAGCACTATGTGAGATAGTGGTCAATGTACTGATATTTAACCTTATACTCAGGCCAGAGGGGTATGACTTAATGTACAAATAGGACAATTATAATGCAAAATGACAGTTAGGTGGTACAATGAATAGAATGCCTGGAGTCAGGAAGACTCATTTTTCCTGAGTTCAGATCTGACCTCAGATACTTATTAGCTGTGTGACTCTGGGCAAATCATTTAATCCTGTTTTCCTCAATTTCCTCATTTGCAAAATGAACTGGAGAAAGAAATGACAAACCACTCCACTCTTTTTGCTAAGAAAACCTCAAAAGAGGTCATGAAACGTTGAATATGACTAAAATGACTGACCAACAAAAAATAATGCAACATAGAATACAGTTTGAATACAAGAGAAATATGGGAAGCTACAAAAGATCTGTGATGGATCACATTATCTCTGGGCACTTTGAGAGAGATATTTCACTTCACTTTTTTGGAATGAGAAAATCCCTCTTCTATATCTCTGTTGGTTTCCTTTGCTCTAGGAGTAAGGGAGAACACTAATAACCAGTAATTAGGTAGGAATGTGGGCAGAATGCCCAAAAGGCTGCCATGTGGTCAGGAGGCTTCCTGGTTGATTAAGAGTGAGCTGGGGATTATAGAATTTATAAATGTTCTCTATCCCAATTGCCCAGGTGGGTGACTCCCAGTTAGGTAGGGTGTGTTACAGGATGAAAGCAGCCATTGTTTTCCAGAAGCCATGACAGAGCCTGCTATTTCATGACTAGAAAGAATAATGGGCAAAATCAAACCTGAGAAATTGTAAAATAGCTTTGAACTTAAGTGCCATCCAGTCTATGATGAACTAATTTTTTTTATTCATACTTCTAATTATCTTATCCTGGTGTATTATTTCAGCATTTGTGTAATCTCTCTTCCCTTGTAAACAAACCCTAGGAATCCATTCTTGTGGTCTAAAATGTGTAGTAGCAGGGACTTGAAGGGTAATAAAAAACTGATGTCAAAATTGGGCATCCAGTTTTAGTGTCAGGGGAAGGGATAAAAGTCATTTGGAGTTAGGTGAGACAGAATTCTGAAATTAGCAAGTCAAATAATCTCAAAAATTTAAAGCAGGCTGCTGCATCATTTCCCCTCTATTTCCAAATCAAGCTACTATACCATGTACATAAATGCCTAACTCCTTTTTATTTTTTGTCTCCCAGGATTAGGGAAGTCAAGAACTGTTTTGCATCATCCTCTTTCTCCTCCTCCTCCTCCTCCTCCTCCTCCTCCTTTTCCTTTTCTTCTTTTTTCCTCATAGAAAGAAATTTAGAAGTAGAACCTCAGGAACAATGCTCTTCTGGCATGCTACATGTGCCTTGATCTGAATGACTTTCTCCATCTCCCTGAGAGTAAATAGGGCTTGGGCATGATTGTAGAGTTGTGTGGTGATTATGTGGAAACTGTGGTTCTGTTCTTTCTTGGTGAATTTTTACTGCCAGAGTTTCTGGTAAAGGTTTCATTTCTAAAATATATAGAGATAAAAGATATAGAGATTAAAAAGTCAAATTTATAAGAATATGAGTCATTCCCCAATTGATAAGGGGTCAAAGTATATGAATAGGCAATTTTCAGATGAAGAAATTAAGGCCATCTATAGTCATATGAAAAGTCTAGAAAGACTTACATGAACTGATGCAGAGTAAAGTGAGTAGAACCAGAAGAATACTGTACATAATAACAGCAAGATTATGTGATGATCAACTATGACAGACTTAGCTCTTTTCAGTATAATGATCTAAGACATTTTCAATGGATTTGGAAAAAAAAATGCCATCCACATCTACAGAGAGAACTATGGAGACTAAATCTGGATCAAAGCATAATATTTTCACTTTTTTTTTTCTTTCTAGGTTTTTCCTTTTTGCTCTGATTTTTCTTTTACAACATGACTAATATGGAAATATGTTTAAAATGATTGCACATATATAACATACCAGATTGCTTGCTATCTTGGGAAAGGAAGGAAGGGAGAATAAAATTTGGAATCCAAAATCTTTAGAAGTGAATGTTGAAAACTATTTTTACATGTAATTGGAAAAAATATTATTAAATGAAAAAATTGGAGACCAGAAAGACCATTTCTTTATTTTAAAGTTAAACTCAGATTTTATTTTCTCAAAGAAACCTTCCTTGATGCTGATAATTATCTTTGGATTTCTCTTAGCATTGTAAGTACATTGCCCTTGTATACATTTGTTAGCTATAATTTATCATAATTATTTGCTTAACAGAGTAGTTTATAATCTTCTTGAGGGTAGGGACAGCGACTGAATTCATCTGTTCTTTACTGGTTCTTAGCAATGTGCTAGGTGTTTAGTAAATATTGAGTTAAATGATAAAACAGGTATTTAACAAATATTTGATGTGTTGAAATCAAACAAGCTCCTACACAAATGATAGAAAGAATCAATCAATCACCAAGCATTAATTGAGAAAGTAATGCAAGGCCCTATGCTTGTCTCAGTCAGTAGAGAGAGAGTAATGAAATTGTCCCTGCCCTTAAGGCACTTGCAATCTATCTAGGGAAGACTATATGGTCATATATAGGCACAGTAAAATGAATATGAGGGGATTTGGGAGGAAAGTCACTAATAGATTTCTAACAAAAAATAAAGTCATCAAACTAGATAGTGTTGGTCCTGGAATCAGGATGACCTGAGTTCAAATCTTGTTGGATATTTATAACTTGTGTGACCCTGGGAGTCAATACATTTTTTTTTTCCATCTGTAAAATGGGAATAAAAATAGTGATTCAGTTAGTGGCAGTGCACAGAGTTGTGAGAATTGAGATGAGGAATCCTCTCTGGTTGGCACACAGGTCCAACGGGAAAGAATTCGTAAACCTGAAAAGTCTGAATGGCAAAAGGGATTTTATTGGCACCGAGAAGCCAGTTTTGCTAGGAAGACAGACTTCTTAGTGGCAAGGTCCTGTCAGAGAAATAACAAAGGTTATCACTGAGAAGAAGGTATCTTCACAGTGGGCAAGAGTCTTGGCAGACAGTTGTGCCAAGAAGAGAAGTTCCTTGGCAAGACAGAATCCTGCTTTGGACTTCTGCAAAGATTTGGGGTTCAGAGTTATCTTTTATTGATAGTCTGGGATTAGGATTTCCATTGAATGAGATTCCTTCAATGCTTGTCAAAGCCTCCAGGCCTAGATTTCCAGTTGAAAAGAGAGTCAAGCCACTCAATAGGGATATCAGGCCCAGATGTCCAACTGAATAAAATCCTTTTGAAGGCTTTTTCCCAGAGTCTGGAATTTCCTGAAGAGGATTCTAGCTACCCCCAGAAGATCAATGAAGGGTGATTTGACCAAGATCTCCAATTGAAGAAGCCATTTAACCTGTCTAGGAAGATATACTTTCCCAGAGGAGGGCCAGAAACTCCAAATCTCCCTTCTTTTACAGATTTCAGCGTTCACCCCCATCAATAGCATCTACTTCTAAGAATTGTTGTGAGAATGTGTGACTTTAGGCAAGTTATTAAATTTCTGTATTTCTCATCTGTAAAATGGGAGTAATAATAGCATCTAATCTTATGGGCTGTTTTGAAGGTCAAAAAACATAATAATTATAAAAAACTTAGCATAGTACCTGGCACATGGTAAGTGCTATATTATTGTTCATTCCTTTTTTGGTCATATCCAAATCTTTGTGACTCAATTTGGGGTTTTCTTGGAAAAGTTCTGGAGTGATTTGCCATTTCTTTTTTTAGTTCTTTCTACAAATGAGGAAACTGAGGCAAATAGTTTGTTTAAATGATTTGCCCAGAGTCACACAGTTAGTAATTATCTGAATTCAGATTTGAAATTTGAATTTTCCTGACTCCAGGCCTATCATTCTATCCATTGTACTATCTAGCTGTTCCCTAAATCCTTTATATAAGGTATTATTATTGTTGTTTTGTGCACTAGCAGTTTTATGAAGCTTTGTGTTTTTTTTTTTTGGTGGAATACATTAGGAATCATATGGAAGAGAGAGAACCATAGAAGTTTGAACTAAGGCTTAGGTTAAAAACCATTCCATTCAAAATTCAATGATTCTCTTAAGTGGATCAGATATTTTCTCAGAGGACAATGGGTGATAAATACTTCAACTCTTTCACTGGGTCTCCAGGAAATGTCTGCTTGGATGTGCATGATCCCTGCTCTGAAAAGGGAAACTGAAGGCCTTTTATTTGCCAAATCCTGACTTCTTTGTTTGAAAAAAAGATGACTCAAGAACAATAATAAGACTTCATTGCCTTACCTGTTAAAATCATAGCTTTTTTTTTTTTTAACTATATTACATATGTTTCAACAAGGCCCTGAGGGGTCCTTTCAAAATAAATTTCAAAGCTGCCATTGTGAAATTTTCAGGTAGCAGTCTTAGACACAGCTCTCTCCTAATGGGTTCATTGTTTTGTTAATTTTACTGCATCAAAAAGATGAGTTTTTGCTTGACATTGGCAAGTCTGAAATTTTTATTTCAAAGGTGTTTTGAAAGGTCAGTTTGGACAGCCCTGAGTGGTAATTAATCAGCTGCTTCTGTAGGCAAGTTTTGGCATAATATACATTCATAGATGTTTTCACACATATAAATAAATTAAATTCTGAACTTTGTATGCTTATATGGATTGACCAATCCTGCCCAAATGTGAAAAACATCAGGAATTACCACAAAACCAGGGAAAATTTCAGCAGTTTAGGACTATTAGGATTCAAATATAATGTCACTTGCCTTTGTGATAAGTATTTTAAATAAAGCACTGGGGAAAAAATTGTTAAAAGAAACTTTAGGGCCAAGGATCCATGAGTTAAAACAGCCAAAAAAAGACAAACTGGTTTCTTTTTGGTCCCTTTATTTTGAGCATCACAATGAATAGATAGTAATCCTAATAAGTTTTTATTGATTCTAAATATCTCCTTTGGATTGATTTTAAATATCTTCTTTACATCTGGGCATGCCTTTTCTGCAAATGAATGGTATTTTCACATGGTGTGTAGAATTTAGGAGTTATGAGCAGGGTAGTATTGTACCAGAATTTTCAAGTAGGTAAAGTTTCCTTTAGTATTTTCCCAAAACCCCTTTTGGGGCTGTGTCTTTCCTTTTGACTTCTCAATTTATAGTTAGTTGTTTGCTAGCTGTCTTGTACCCCATGTAGCATCTGGGTTTATCTTCTTTCAGGGATGTGTTAAAAACAGCTGACAGAATACCACTCTATCTAACCCTTGAGTTCCTCAGCTAAAGTACCCAGCTTTTCAGGGTAGGCCTTTAGCCTCAGATATTTGCAAACAAATCTGGATTTCATCTGTTTTTTTGATTGTCTCTAGATTTAAGAACATGGTGGGGAAATATTCATGGTACAATTTAAAGTTTTAAAACCACATTTCTCACTTCTTCCTCTCTTTCCTGAGCCCCCCATCCTCCCATGATTGTCAATATTTCTCAGCACATCCTTATCTTTTTTTTTTTTTTTCCTGAGGCAATTGGGGTTAAGTGACTTGTCCAGGGTCACACATCCAGGAAGTGGCAAGTGTTGGATTTGAACTCAGGTCCTCCTGACTTCAGGGCTGGTGCTCTACCTGCCGCACCATTTAGCTGCCTCATCCTTGTCTTTTCTTTGGGAATAATTCCCTAATCTTGCTACTTAGAAGTGATGTATCTTTTTCATCTGGTCTTATGTTTTTTCTTTTCTTTTCTTTTCTTTTCTTTTCTTTTCTTTTCTTTTCTTTTCTTTTCTTTTCTTTTCTTTTCTTTTCTTTTCTTTCTTTTCTTTTCTTTTCTTTTCTTTTCTTTTTTTTTTTTACTTCTCTTACATACTATTTCCTAGCTTCTAGCCCATTTTGCTGTGTGATATCACCTCCATTCGATTATAAACTCCACGAGAGCAAGAAACTGTCTTATTTATCTTTGGATCTTAGCCTATTTCCTCTGTATTGTTTTGCATGTTTTATGCCTTGGAGATCTCTAAGTAAAAGCATGAGCACAGTACGCAGATTTTTTTAACGGCTGTTTATCTTGTTACAACAGATACAATATCATACTTCCATTAGGGAAGAAGATACACTTCTTTGTCAGAAACATTATTGCCAGAGGCATAAATTATATGGGAGGCTTTGGGATGTGTTCCAAGATGAAGATTCTCTTCTTAATGCTACCCTGGCAGAATATTCCTTCTTCCTCAAAGAGAGATTCTCTCAGCTCCTGCTCCCCCTCCCTTCTTTCTAGGAGCTATATTCTGTAGTTTTCTAGTCTTCTTGGCCCATATTACACAAATTCAGAATTTCTATCTTCTTTTCAGATGCGTCCAAGAAGAAGTTTACACCCATTTGGCTGAAGTTTACCTCAGGCTTGGGTCTTCAAACTTACACACACACACACACACACACACACACACATGTATACACACATATACGTGCATATATGTATGGATATATGCATATACATACATATATGTATATATGTATACATACATACATACACATATACAAATAGATGCCTAGAAATAGGTATAGATAGATAATTGCACTTTAAGAAAATTTATTCCTTCATAATTTTATGTATTTCATTTTAAACATTATTCTGAAAGAGAGTTTATAGGTTTCAGCAGATTGTCAAAGGGTTCTATGATACAAAAAAAAGTGTCAAGAATGCCTGATCTAGTAGAAAGTCAAATTCTTGAGAATTGGAACTATTTTTATTTCTGTCCTGTGGTCCTAATACCTAGCATATCCTAGGTGCTTAATAAATACTTATAAAATTAAACTGTTAAAATAGATATAGTGCCAAGACCTTTTCTGTTGTACCTACTATTATTACTTACTTAACTTCATGTTGACTGGAATTTCCCAGCATCCCCTCTGACCTATACCTGTTTTGTTCATAGAAGATTTGCAGAAAAGACACTGTAGTGAGCAGAAAGAACTGTTTGGCCCAGAGTCATAAGAAGTTAATTGGCATTGTGACCTTTGATATTGTGACTATGTGACCTTGGGCAGATCACTTAAACTTTCTGAAGCTGATTTTCCTCATTTGTAAAATATGTTTACTAATACTTGTGCTGTCTACTTCACAGGACAACTTTCTAAAAACATTTCATAAATTTAAAAGGCTATATAAATATGAATGTTATAATTAACTAGCTGATCTCCAAAACAGAAACATTGATGTGACAAAACCTTCCCAAGTAATAACAAATTGCTTATTTCCTTTCAGCAATATCCAATACAATTAATAAATTTTTGAAAGAGTTTGGACCTAGCCTATAAGTTTGTGGCATGAAAAATTTTTATTTAAGTACATATTTGTATGTACTGATACAATATACCTAGACATGTATATAGATAACATAATGTGTTAATGCATACCGCCTGAAGGTCCCAACCCAAATTAGAATAAGCAATAGCTCCTTACAAAAATTTATTAAGAAAAATAAATAACTTCAGGTTTGAGGCAAAAAAGTATAGCAATTCATTGTGATTAAAAAGCAATCAACATATGACATATTTTAGCTATTCTGAAGAAAAGGTAAACATAAAAAATTATATTTTACAAATTGTTGTTTACAAATTTACAAATTGTTTTATTTTTCTGCTGATTTCTTTTTAAAAACATTCTTCCGAAGATACAAATATAAAATTGGGATAATATCTCCTCAATGAAGTTACTTTCTAATGAGGGAGAAAATGCATATAGGAAAGCTGGTCAAGGAGAAATGTTATGGTCTGTGAAATGCAAGGATGAAGAATAGAACAACAGGAAATTCAAGTGATGTGCTTTTATTTATTTATTTTTCTCAATACTTTATTTTTCCAACATATATCAAAATAGTTAGCATTCATTTTATAAGACTTTGTATTCCAAATTTTTTTCCTTCCTTCCCTTCTCTTCCTTCACCCTAAGAAAGCAAGCAATCTGATATAAGTTAAATATGTGCAAAAATGATGTTTTTTAAAATCAATCTGAGCCTAAAAAGAGAAAAGAGAAATAGGAAAAGAAGAGGGAGGAAAAAAGGCAGGGAGAACACACACATACACACACACAGTTTGTTGAGAAACAAAGACACAGAAACAGATAGAGAACATTTCTATATACACATTACAATATAAAAAATATTGGATATTGTATATAATATTTTTCTTCTTTCATACCATTTTTAAAAAGTTATAATTTTGTTATTTCCCAAATTCTTTACACTGTTTTCTTTTGAATTTTCTTCCATTCCCTGTTCTTTTATTCTATTTCTTCCCTTTTTTGAAAAATAGTTCAATGACCTATTATTATTATTACTGTTAGCTCTGCTTTTTTCTCTCTAATCCCTCTCCCCACTTAAAAGCCAAAAAGAGCAAAATCCCTTTAGTAAACAATAAGCATATGTAATTTAACAATAAACATAAGTTATATGAATTTCCAGAATGTCCATGTCTGAAAATGTGTATTTCTCTTTTTATACACTGAGTCTATCACCTCTCTGCCAGGAGATAGATATGATGATTTGTCATAGGGTCCTCTGGTGATATGGTTTGTCTTTTAATTGAATAGTATTCTTTGGGCTTTAAAAGTTTCTGTGCTATACACTGTTGTTGATCTTGTAGAGATTGGTATTCTGGTTCTGCTTAGTTCACTTTATAGCAGTCCATTTTACCTATGATTTTTTGAAATAATTTCTTAAGGCCCAATAATACTCTGTTATACTTATATATCACAATTTGGTTAGCCATTTTTCAACATTCAACAAAGGAATTCCTTTAAGATTCTAATCTCTTTCTTTTTGTTATTTCCCGTTTCAGGATTAAGGAGTTTATTTTGTCTGAGATTATTCCTTCCTAAATGTTCTAATTCATCCTGATCATCTACAGTTTTTATCCTTGTTGATTTTGATTTGTTTCTACTTCAAACGTGTGTGTGTGTGTGTGTGTGTGTGTGTGTGTGTGTGTGTGTGTTTTATCCACCTCTCATGATGAGGCTCATCTAATGCCCACTTACCTCACCCCTTCCTATTTCTAAGCTTCTCAGACAACTATGACAAATAGCAAGTTCTACTTCCTTCTTCCTCCTTTCTACATCAGTATGTTCTTCTTTTTGTCCTCCTATCTCTTTCTTCTTTTCAGATCTCTAGAAAAGAACTAGTCTACCCCCTAGATCCTCTGTTTTTTCTTATTCAATTCCCTCAGTACTTTTTGAAGACATTAAGGTTCTGAAGGGAATCTTGTTTTATTTTTCTCTCCAAGGGAATGATAATGTAATGCTGGAGAAACTGAGCAAGAATGAGATTAGAGAATATTTAATAATTTATTAAATGGGAGAGATTTACTGAGATCAGATGGATCCATGGTTTGGTCCCAGGGCTGAATGAGACTCCAAGAATCCAGCAAACAATGTGAATTTTCAATGACCTATATACATATGGCTCAGACTCAGGGGGGTAGACTGAGGCAGAGGTGGAGTCAGGGTGCTGAGATTGGGAACAGGACTCTGACAGGGTGGGGGTGACAGGAGGGGGTGAGATGATATAATCAGGGGAGGCACCCCGGACATGGGGAGAGGCATCTTGATAAGACAGGATCTGACATTCTGATAGCTTGGGATGGGGAGAGTCATTCTGATATACTAAAACATAAGATCTTTTATCCTTATCACATATTCTGATAAAGAGGGAGGGGAGGTTTTGCAGCACTGAGAAGCAGGGAAACTGAGTCAAGACTGGGTCAGGATAATTATGGAAACTGAGAACTGTGTCATAACAATAAGATTATGTCATCATAATACAGCCCATTCCAAATGCTCAAATAAATTTACTTTTCTACCTATTTCCTTACTCTTTTGTTTGTATTTCAAAGGCCCTACTCTGTTGTGGTCTTTTCATAAAAAAAAAAAGTAAACTATACCATTAAAAATTCATTTTCTTTCCTAGAGTATCATGCTCTTCTGAGTACATTGTTCTTGTTTGTAAGCCTAGTTCTTTTGTCTTTTGGATTATTGTATTCTAAGACTTCCTCCCGTAAAAAGTAGAAACTGATCCTGATGTTGATTCCTTGATACTTGAACTGCTTTCTTCAGGTTTGAAGTTTTTTGTTTTGTTTTGTTTTGTTTTTTATTTTTGGGTAATGGAAGTTCTGAGTTTTGGCTATGGAATTTCTAGAATTTTTCTTTTTGAGGTTTATTTTAAGAGGGGATCAGTAGATTCTTTTTATTTTTCATGTTGTCATCTGGTTCTAATTGACTGATTTTCATTTATGATTTCTTGAAATAGTATTTAGTGGATTTTTTGTTGCTTTTCTTAATCATGATTTTCAAGAAGCCAGTGATTCTTAAATTATATCTCCTTGTCTTGCTTTCTAGGCTAATTTTTTTTATATCAATCATTTTTCACCTTCTATTTTTTTGTAATATTTCTTAGAGTGACATGGAGTTATTGATTTCTGTTTTATATATTCTAGTTTTCAAGGAGTATGTTACTGCTTTTTCTTCTCCTAATTTTTTCTTCCTTCATTTAAAATTTTTGTGTTTTTTTCATCTATATATTCATATAATGCTTGGAAAATTCTTTTTTTCCCCTTTTAGTCATTTATGAAGTCATTGTTAAGAAATTACTTGCTCTTTCTTTGGGAGAGCCATCTTTAGATCTATATATATATTTTTTACACTGGTTGGTCTTTAATTTGTATTTCTTTCCAGCTTAAGTTTGGGATTGGGGTTTTCTGTCAAAGCCAGTCTCTACTCCTGCAGAACTTTTGGGTAAAGTGATTGGCCCTGTTTGGTTTTCCCCTTGATCCAGTGAGTTTCTGTACTTATCTTTTCGAGGATTAGCATCTCCCACATTCTTGAGGTTCAGAGCTCTGGATCTTCAGCATATTATATGTCAATTCAACTTAGAGTCCTAGATCTATGTTTAGTTGAAGTCTTTCATATTGTACTGGTTGCTGTCATTCCCTAGGGCTTCCAGAATTATCACATTGGTGCTTTCTGATGACCTGAAACTTTCTCTAGATACAGAATTTTATAGACTACACATGCCTCTGATCTTCCTCTAATCATGCTATAGAATATCATCTTGTTTTTCTATGCTTGTATCCATCTGCTAGAAGTCCCCCCTTTTCATTATCTGTGGGTTTCTGACTGAGATTTTGTGTAGTTTTGAGGAAGAAGAAGTCATTTACAATAATTTTTCATTGGATTTCTTGGTCATTAGTATGGTGTGTATTTTGGGGTCTTGCTGGAGTAAATGTGTGGGAATTGTGTGGTCTGCCTCTATTTAAATAGCCATTTTGGCCAGAAATCTGGCATGTCCTTTTCCAACATCAGTGAGATGGGGAAAAAGATATATGTGGGGAATAGAAAGTCAGAAAATGGAAAAGGGAAAGAAAATTGTTAGTTCTGGGCTGATTTAATGTAATGAGGTCTTGCTAAAGAGGTATGGTCACTAATATTTTGCTAAAGAGAACAAAATAAACTCCTAATTAAGATTTTGTGACTGAAGTTTTCTCCAAATGTACTATAGTTATATTTTCCACACTGTGTCTTTATCATCCTGGTTTTGATATATTGTCGGTTGGCATAAGAAATTAAATGGTAAATTTTGAGAGTTTTGAAGAAGTTGCGGACAACACATGAAGGCCACAGATGATAGAAAAAAGTTTAGAAAATACATAAAATATACATATAATATTGTATAATTTCAACATGTTTTCTCTTTTAGTACCATAATAATTCAGATTTCTTCCATGGTACAAAGGGAAGGTCAAAAAATTTTATGTGAATTTTCCATATCTTAGGGATGCTCTACCTTTAAAACCCTGTGATATGGAAGGATAATTATAGTTGCTCTGGAATCTTCCCTTTGCTCTTTTTTGGGATGAATTTTAAAAATCTGAATATTATCTTAAGATGGATTGGTTGTTTCAGATTCTTGGGAAGGTGGATTTTTAGGGTATAGACCTCTTTTATGCATACCTATGAAAGTGAGTTGATAGACCTGATTGTTCTTTTTGGACTTCTTTTCAACTTTCTGGCCTTTCTTTTTGGACCATATCAGAATGCGTTGAATTGTTTTCATCTTCCTCCTTATTCTCCAGCAGCTATTCTCCCAGCTAGACGGGCCAGGAAAAGAAACAAATGTGAGCTATATGTGTTTGGGGACATAACCAGAAAAAAAAAATTCCTGTTTACCTTTTCTTGGATACATGAGAAAAGAATTTTTCTGGACCAAAAACTGGAAACATGGTAGAATATCCTAGAGAAGCAAACAGAAATTACATATGCACTTTTAATAGTCCTAAGGGAAGTTCATGAACAATTTTGTTCTCTAATCTCTTTTCCCTATATCAAAGAAGGGTGATTTCCCAGGTAGTGTGATTCTTATGAGCCTGCTAGCCACAGAAGAGATATTTTATGGACAGTGCTTGCTTTTGGGCTTGCCTCAAGTCTCTGGCAGGGTGCCTTTTTCTTTTTTCTTTTCCCCTCCTCAATAATAGTTTATTGTTTCAAATACATGTAAAGAGAGTTTTAAACATTCACTTTTGTAAGATTTTGTGTTCCCCAATTTTTTCTTCCCTCACTTCCCTCCACTTCCCCCAGAGCAGCAAGCAATTAGATATAGGTTGAACATGTACAATTAGGTTAAACATATTTCGATATTTGTCATGTTGTGCAAAAAAAAAAAAAATCAGACCAAAAGGGATATAAAACCACAAGAAATAAAAAGCAAACCAAAAGGTGAAAATGTGATCCATAGTCAGTCTGTGTAGGTCTTTCTCTAGATGCAGCTAGCATTTTCCATACCAAGTCTATTGGAATTGTCTTGAGTCAGCACAATCCTGAGAAGATCCAATTCTATTGCACTTGATCATCACATAATCTTGTTACTATGTACAATATTCTTCTGTTTTTTTTTCTCATTTTACTGAGCATCAGTTCATATAAGTTTTTTTAGGCTTTTCTGAAATCATCATTTCGTTTAGAATAATAATATTCAATTACATCCATATAACATAACTTATCCAGCCATTCCTCAGCTGATGGGCATCCCCTCAATTTCCAATTTCTTGCCACTACAAAAAGATCTGTCATATGCATATGTGGGTCCTTTCCTCTCTTTTATGACCTCTTTGGGAAACAGACCCCACAGTGACATTGCTGGGTCAAAAGGAATGCACCATTTTATCACTTCTTTGGTTATAGTTCAGGGTGCCTTTTTCAAGAGAGAAAAGGATTGACCACATGGACCCTACAGGTAGAAAGGTAGTAATGTAAAAGGCAGTAAAGATATAGTAGATAGTAACAATATAGATGTATAGAAAAGTAGTAAAATCATAACACAAGGAAGTAGAAGATCTATATTTCGCTCTCAGCTATTACCATGAATTATTTAGACTGCTGGTACAATGAAAAGGGGTTACTTGTTGAGAAGTCTTAAAGTATATTCGCCTTCTGAGGACTGTCTAGTACGAGCCTTTGGGGGGGCTCATAGTGGGAAAGAGGGATATTATCAAAATAATAAGATGTTGCTTTTCTGTCAATTCCAAATTCTGTTCCATTTGTAGGGGCACTGAATTGGCATTGCATTGGAAGGATTTTGGAAGGCTGATGGAGTAATGAAATTCTTTGGAGATGGAAAATTATATTGATTTTTTATAGGCTACTATGAGTTCTTTGTATCTTCCACATTTTTTATTGGATTAAACAAAAGCTAACCTGTCTTAATATAAATTTGTTACCTTGAGAGCTTAAATAAGAACTTGTGTCTGTATATGTGGAAATCAAAACATGAATTGTACATGAGCCATATCCAGAGATTTCTTGAGTAAACTCTGAGAAGTCAAAGACCATAGGATGCTGCATTTTCCTGATTTTAGTATGGGTACATATGGGCTCAGAGCTGAGAGGGTCCAGAGCAAATATAAATTTCTAGGACTTTGGAAAAATCTTACTTTGTTACACTTCAAAGAATTGAAATTTCATCAGTGGAGATACTCCCTTCACTACTGCATAAGCAACCCCCTTCATATCATAGTATATAGTTTAAAGAGTTCTTGTGACCATAAAATTCACCACCTGGTGGCCAAGTTTCTGGCAATGAAATTCTTTGAACATCACTAGATCCTTGATCCATCACTGTCCCATTTTCCCAGCTTGGTAGGACCGACTGAGGTTATGTTCCATAGTCTTTGAAAACCCAGGGTTCCCTTCATTCCATGATGAGACATTAGAGGAGAACATGGTTGGAAAACATTAAACAACTTAATTGGTTTGCCTTTAAATCTTATTTCGGTGTAATTGAAAAAAAAGGGGGGGGGGTGAACTGTGACTACTATCCATCATTACAGCATTTCAAACAGTCTGGCAGTTCTGGATGAATGGTTTGTTCTAGGTTGCTTTGCGGATGGCAGAGAAAGATGAATTCTGTGGGATGAACTCAGCAGTATACCAAGGGTAGCACGAGAGGTCCAGGATGCAAGATTACAAGAAGTGCAAACAAAAATGCATCAAAGATTCAAGTAACCTCTTACTTTAAGTAAGAGATTTAAGAGCCTCTCCCTTTACTGTTCCATCCTCCTCTGTCTTCATCTTGGGGCATAAAACTTTTTTGCTTTTTGTATTCTCAGCAT